>NC_054387.1:120253176-120618176 GCF_017654675.1 Xenopus laevis | reverse complement strand
GCACAAGTCACATGACCAGGGGCAGCTGGGAAATTGACAATATGTCTAGCCCCATGTCAGATTTCAAAATTGAAAAAAATCTGTTTGAAAATGGATTTCAGTGCAAAATTCTGCTGGAGCAGCACTTTTAACCGATTCATTTTGAAAGGTTTTTTTCCCCATGACAGTATCCCTTTAAGTGAATGACATGGCGATCAGTCCCGCCCCCTGATGGCACCAGCCCCCCAAATGTCACTGATCCGCGGTTTTCACTGAAAAAAAAAAAAGGTGGCAACCCTAGACCAAACTAGAATCCATGATTTCACCTCATTTATCATTGAAAAAACTCAATAAAATCGGTTCGGAAAAACACTAGAAAGATCTGTGTTTTTGCGAAAAAAAAAACCCACAGATTTTTTTGGATTTTTGGCCATAACTCAGCAAAGACCATGATATCTTCAAATTTGAATAAGACCTTTGCCATTGGCTTGTACAGGACCCCAACAGCTTGGAGTTGGAGTATTTTTGGATTCTGACTTTTTGCAGCGTTGGGGTATAATAAATCATGAAAAATTCTACTAAAAATTCAGATTTTATAGTAAAATCAACTTGAATTTTGGAGTTTTTGGCATTTAAACTTTAATAAACAACCCCCTTAAGAGTCGAATTTAGGGTTATTAAACTGGAAATTCGGCTCTACTAGTGCAGAGAGTGAATTGTGCCGCCCCGTGGACCCTCTCCTGCTCCAAAATGGTAATCGATGGAAGCGAGGGGGACGGCATCGCGGGAGCCACCTCAGTTGGCAAGGGGCAGAGAATCGCCCGTTCCCCAAGATATAATTAATCTTTACTAGAGGCAAAACAATCCTATTGGCTTTAATGAATGTTTAAATGATTGGTTGCTATCGGTTACTAGACCATTGCCACTTGTATGACAATACCCAGGGTGAGAGTGAAAGAAGCTCTCTGGCACATTCTGAAATATGTTCCTATCCCTATGGGGCTACGGTGCAAAGGAATTTGGTGACAGGGAAGGTGCAGGCTAAAGCAATTTGTTGATTGTGCTGGTTTTATCTCTGCTCCCCTAGAAAGACCAAAGGCCAAGGGTGCAGCCTGATACTTCTGGGAAGCAAAAGACCCACCTGCTTGTCTCTGCTGCAGTTGCATGGAAGCCTGAGTGTAGCAGCTGCGCTGAGCAAGCACAATGCCCCTTTTTGTGCAGTTCCTGGGAGTGCTGCTAGTCCCGGGCAAAGGGGGATATAAATAAGAGAATCGCCAGGCTCTGGATGGTTCTGCTACCCCCCCCATGAGATTTAACCCATTCACTGCTGCAACATAGAGAAATTGGCTTCACTCATTCACTAGCAGCACACTCTGTCCCACTTTGATCTGCCAGGAGGCTTCTTATTCACTATTATTTTTCATTATTAAAGGGGTTGTTCACCTTTACGTTAACTTTTAGTATGTTATAGTAATGCCAATTCTAAGCCACTTTTCAGTTGGTCTTCATTATTTATTTTTTGTAGTTATCGAAGTATCAGCCTTCTTCCTCTTTCCAGCTTTCAAATAGGGAGTCGCTGACCCCATCTAAAAACAAATGCCCTGGTCAGGTTCCACATTTAGAGGCACTTTTATCAAGGGTCGAATTTCGAACTCATGTGAGTTTTTTTTAAAAATCCACTAAACTCCCATAAATTCGACTAGTCGAAATGTATTTATAAAATCAAATTTTTCAAACTCAAAGTAATTTAAACAACCCGAAAACTGTGAAGAAAGGCTACAAACATCACCAAATTGTTCCCTGGACATCTCCCATTGACTTATACAGTAATTCGGCAGGTTTTAGGAGGTGAATAGTCAAATTTGAGTTCTTAAAGGGCCAGAGTATGATAAATCTTGAAATTCGATTTTGAAATTGAATTAAAGGGGAAGAAAACCCTTTTGCAAAAAACCGTACCCCCCACCCCAGGAAGACTCCCCTCCCTCCTCCCCCCAAGGCTTACTACCCCCCCCCCCGGGGAAATGCCCCATAGTCAGGGGCGTTTCTGCCATGAGGCAAGGTGAGTACCTTGCCTCAGGCAGAAAGTTACCAGGGGCGGCAAAAAGCAGCTCCTGTAACTTTAAGAGCTGAATTTCCAGAAATCCTAAGGTAAGCCTGGGGACGACATTGCGAACGCCTGCCCATACTCCATACTTACCCCTCGGCGTAGATTCTTCCAGCGAAGTTCAACGCATCCATCTTCCGCGTCCTCCGTAAGCTGACTGGGAGAACGGCAATATCCCTGTAATTCTGCGCATGCGCAGAAATACCGAACTCCCAGTCAGTTTACAGAGGACGCAGAAAATGGACGCGTGCAACTCCGCTGGAAGAATCTGCGCCGAGGGGTAAGTATGGAGTATAGGGCATTTCCCCAGGGGGGTAGTTAGCCTGGGGGGGAATGAGTTTTTTGCAAAAGGGTTTCCTTCTCCTTTAAAACTCGAATTAAGTTTAAATAATTATTCGAATTCGAGAGTTTTGACCCCCCCCCAAAAAAATATTCAACCCTTAATAAAAGTGCCCCTTATTGTTATTGCTACTTTTTATTCCTCATCTTTCTATTCAGGCCTCTCCTATTCATATTCCAGTCTCTCATTCAAATCAGTGCATGGTTGCTAGGGGAATTTAGGCCCTAGCAACAAGATTGCTGAAATTGCAAACTGGGAGAGCTGCTGTATAAAAAGCTAAATAACTCAAAAACCACAAATAATAAAAGTCTCAGAATATCACTCTCACTGCAAATTGTCTCAAAACATCACTCTCTACGTCATAATAAAGGGAATTTAAAGGTGAAAAACCCCTTTAAGTGCTGCAACGGCATTGACTGCATCGAGTGACTGGTCTGGACCCCCAGGCTGCATTTAAAAGCTGGAAAGAGTCAGAAGAAGAAGGCAGATAAAAAACTCAAATCGCTCAACTTGATCGAGTTTTCGAACGAAATCCACCAAACAACTCCCTGAACATCATGAAGGCTATTGACATTTTTAAATGGTTCAAGGGACTGGACAGGATTTAGATGGTGTACTTTTGAATACAAGCTATTTCCATGGTCAGGGTATAATCATTTTTTATAATGTTTTTTTAATTTGAGAGTTTTTTTTAACCCAAAAATAGATTTTTGACTCGAAAATACCCTTTGAAGGAGAATTCAACTATTAACTTAAAAAAATCCCTACCCCCTACCCTACACAGACCACCCTCCCTCCTCCCCCCAGCCTAAGTGTTACACCGGGCAAATGCCCCTAACTCATACCTCCCAACTGTACCGTTTTTAGAGGGACAGTCCCTCTTTTGACAGCTCATCCTGCAGTCCCTCGTTTGTACTGGAAAATCTCGATTTTCTCTGCACTGAACAGCCGAAAAAGAAACAAAGTTTCTAACTTAATTGGCTTTTGGCCCAGAAGAAAAGATAAGATACTTTTGTAACAATTTTGAGATAAGCAAAAACAATATAAGATAATTCTCTTGGGAGAAGTTAGACTCACAGTTTAGGGCAGGGGCACACGGGCAGATTCGGGGACATTTAGTCTCCTGGCTAAATCGCCTCTTCTTCGGGGAGACAATCTCCCCGAACTGCCTTCCCCCTGCAAAAACAAAAAAAAAAATCGCCTGCGGCAATGCACTTCCTTGTGAGGCAACTTCGGATGACTTTGGAAATTGAAGCGCCGCGAGTGCCATTGTGCTGGCATTTTCTCATTATAGCAGGGGGAGGCAGTTCGGGGAGATTGTCGCCCCTAAGAACAGCCGATTAGTCGCCAGGCGACTTCCAAAATGTTGGGAGGCATGCCCTAACTTTACTTACCCCTCGGTGCATATTCAGGTGCATATTGCAGTTGGAGCAATTTTCTGTTTCGCAACAACTGCGCGTGCGCCGAAACTCCTGAAGGAAAATTACTGAAGTGTCATTACGAAGAGTACCGAAGCGGCTGAAGATGGCGCCTGGGAACTCCGAAGCCTGAATCTGCACCAAGGGGGTCAGTAAAATGTTAGGGGCATTTGCCCGGGGTGACACTTAGGCTGGGGGGAGGAGGGAGGGGGGGTCGATGTAAGGTAGGGTTTTTTTTAAATTTAGGGCTGAATTCTCATTTTAAACTTGAATTTTTTATGGAAAAAACAACTTGATCTTTAATAAATCTGTTAACTGTCTGTTAACCCTTAATCAATCTCTCTCTCTAAGTTTTAGAGACTTTTTTTAGTTCTGAAATGGAGAACTGCAGACAATGGTTTAAATGGCTAATTTGTAATATAAGATCTCCACTGGAAAATCTACCTGAGCCACCTATTCAGTACGGAACGAGCACAAAAGTAAAGTTAGGCATCATGAAGGCACAAAGTGAAGAATAGACTGGAAAATACCTGCAATCCAGGGTCACTTTATGGAAGTAACAAGACACAAGGACTACATTGAATTCTGCAAGCTCTGTCAGCTATGTTCTCTCTGCTGCCATGCTTCCAGATATTACACACCTTCCAATTACAGACTCACTGGGGAGTAAAGGACAAGTAAATGCTAAAATTTAAGGAAAAGTACCACCAAAAAAATGGAAAGTGGTTTAAAGTAATAAAAATATCATGTAGTGTTGCCCTGCACTGGTATAACTGATGTGTTTGCTTCAGAAACACTACTATAGTTCATATAAATAAGCTGCTGTGTAGCAATGGCAGAATTTATAAAAATACTATATGTCACAGGTTAAATAGTGGATAACAGATAACTCCATTATGTTCTACAGAGCTTATCTGCTGTGTAACCGGAGTCTTTTCTCCTTTGAATGGCTGCCCCCATTGCTACACAGCAGCTTATTTATATGAACTATAGTAGTGTTTCTGAAGCAAACACACCAGTTTTACCAGTGCAGGGCAACACTGTGTTATATTTTTATTACTTTAAAACACTTTTATAATGCATAAAATATTTTGATGTTACTGTTTCTTAAGTAAGCTTTATCAAAATGGTCTGTATAAGTTAGGGATGCACCGAATCCAGGATTCGGCCTTTTTCAGCAGGATTCGGATTCGGCCGAATCCTTCTTCCTGGCCGAATCGAATCTGAATCCTAATTTTCATATGCAAATTAGGGGGGGGAGGAAATCACGTGACTTGTCACAAAACAAGGAAGTAAAAAATGTTTTCCCCTTCCCACCCCTTATTTGCATATGCAAATGAGGATTCGGTTCGGTATTCAGCCAAATCTTTCGCAAAGGATTAGGGGGTTCGGCCGAATCCAAAATAGTGGATTCGGTGCATCCCTATTATAAATACACCAGTAAACCCTCAAAGTAATGCTGTTCTGAGTCCTCTGTCAAAAGAAACATCACATTTCTTTCCTTCTATTGTGTACTCATGGGCTTCTGTATCAGACTTCCTGTTTTCAGCATAAACCTCCTTGCCCTGGACGTGAGCATGCTCAGTTTGCTCTTCTCCCTTCTCTGCTGTGAGCCCAGAGCTATGAGTGAGCAGGGAGAGACTTAGGCAGGAAGTGATGTCACACCAAGCTAATATGGCAGCTGATACCCTAAACAAACAGAGAGCTTATAGAGCTGGTTACTCAGGTATGGTAAAGCATTCTGCAGAATAAATATAGTCTTGTAGCTTTCACTAATGTGGCTAATCTATTAGCAGTAAACTGCTTCAGTAGCTTTCCTTCTCCTTTAAAGGAGAAGGACAGGGGGGCTACACTGGTCCCTGTCATCTGCAGCAGGACATCCCTCAGTCTGGCCTTTGATCCCTGTACTAATGCTGGAACTGGGGGGTTGCACAGCGGGGTTCCTGGCTGTTATGCTTGGCTGCATGATTTTTGGTCCTCTGTTACCTGGTCAAAGAGCAGATGACCACAAGTCAAGTGACCTGTCATGGCAGCCACCAACCCTACCGTGCAAACCTGCACTTTCTGCATTGGTATGGGGCAACAGGGCATGATCAATGGGGTCCTTGCTTTGCTTTGGGAAGGGGTTAACATTTGCCTTTTGTCCCAATGGGTCTGTAATTTCACTAATAGGGAAATTATTTTTGAATATTTTTCTGATGAGGACTTGACAAGGATGATGAGATGTATGAGATACACAAATCATCTTGCACCCCTTACTCTTCCCAACTCCCCCTGCAGCTGCACATTAAAGGGGAACTATCGCGACAATGAAAATTTTATATAAGCTTCATCATACTGAAATAAGAAACTTTCTAAATACAATCAAATATTCTGAACATTGTTTCTGAAATAATCAAGTTTATATTCACCATCCTTCTCTCAACATCTATTTCTCCTCATTCTGTCTTCATGCAGCAGTTGGGTGTCAGATATTCATTGACTGTTACATCTAATATATCTTATAGGGGGGCTTCCTTTCCTAACAAATTAATTAGAGCTCACTCAAATAAATGATTCCAGTACAAACAAAATAACTGCCTTTTGCACAATTCCTGCATGTAGAGAGACACGATTTCAGTTGATTTTAATAGAGTGAACTCTAATACATCTTCTAGGCAAAAGGAGCCCCCCTATAAGATATATTGGATCTAACTGTCATTGAATAAATAAGAAACTCTCTAAATACATTAAATTAAATATTCTGTACTGTTTCTGAAATAATCAAGTTCATCCTCACTATACCTCTCTCAGCATCTGTTTCACTTTATTTTCTCTTCATGATGGAGTTGGCTGTCAGATGAATGATTCAATATATCTTATAGGGGTGGGGGCAGGGTCGGAATGGGTCGGCGGGAGACTGGGAAAAAACCTGGTAGACCTGGTGGGCCTCACCCTTCATGGGGCCCCGCCGGGCCAGACCCTCCCTCCCGATCACACAGAATAACTATTTGCAGCGAATCGCACCGGCGTTCACTCCATTTGCGCATGTGCACGGCACTGTTTACGCATGTGCAAGGGGGGCCTCGGAGGTTTGTAACCCCGGTGGGCCCCCCAACATCCAGTCCGACCCTGGCTTCCTTTACTTAAAGATTAATTATAGCTCACTTAAATAACTGGTTCCAGTACAAACAAAATCTAACAAAATAACTGCCTTTTGCACAAATTCTGCATGTAGAGAGACATGATGTCTGGTGATTTTAATAGAGTGAGCTCTAATACATCTTCTAGGCAAAAGAAGCCCCCCTATAAGATATATTGGATCTAACTGCCAATGATTATCTGACACCCAACTGCTGCATGAAGACAGAATGTGAATTGAAGATAAACTTGATTATTTCAGAAACAGTACAGAATATTTAATTGACTGTATTTAGAAAGCTTCTTATTTCAGAACGAGGAAGCTTATATTAAATATTCATTTTTGTTATAGTTCCCCTTTAAGATTAAAAACCTTTCTGTTCTTCATCCCATTCATCGCCTACTCAACTGATATCTAAAGACTTTTATCCCTACCCTCAAAGAGTGACCAATCCAGTCACCTCCAGCCATAGACACCCAGGTGGGCTCCAAGGCGTGTGGCCAGAATCAAAGAGGCTGACCCTTCTTTATGATCGCCTCCCTTTGATTCAAGGGGATGACATGAGTGGGCGAGTGGGCCTTGGGTTTAGAAGAGACCTGTCACTTTATGGCAGCTTTAATTGCTTGGCAGCATTCAGATGTTAGATCTTGCTTGAAATACTGTATCCTTTGATCTCAAACAATGCCCCCCCACAAAATATTGGGTGTGGGGGGGACACGTGGAGATCAAAGTACTAGTTATGTCACATACAACAGACTAGATTTTGTGTTTCACAACATAAAGGGCTACTTTCACTCACAAACACTTATAGCAATATATACCCATTTCTGAGTAAATAATAGGCATGCACCAAATCCACTATTTTGGATTCGGACGAACCCCCGAATCCTTCGCCAAAGATTCGGCCAAATACTGAACTGAATCTGAATACTTATTTGCATATACAAATTAATTTGCATATGCAAATTAGGGATGGGAAGGGGAAACATTTTTTACTTCCTTGTTTTGTGACAAAAAGTCACAAGATTTCCCAGCTCGCCCCTAATTTGCATATGCAAATTAGGATTCGGTTCGGCCGGACAGAAGGATTCGGCCAAATCCGAGTCCTGCTGAAAAAGGCAGAATAAGTTTGCTTACAAACATACATATATTTATATATAAAAACTGGCAAGCAAGGCAGCACTAACTGGTGAAAAGTGCCCTTTAATTTTTCTTTTTGTGGGTAAATCTGACAGCAGAGCTTTGAAGTGAAGGGGGGTACTACTCACTACTCTATTCTGCCACTGTATCTATTGGTGAGGGGAGAAAGAAGTTGGTGGTCCAAGGGTGCACTGGATCCAAATACAGAACGTTGAAGCATTAAACGCAAAATAAACCCTAAAAACGAATGTTGCAAAAAAAATGCCATATTGTATATACTGAACTTATTGCACGAGGCTAAAGTTTTAGCTTGTCAATAGCAGCAATGATCCAGGACTTCAAACTTGTCACAGGGGGTCACCATCTTGGAAAGTGTCTGTGACACTCACATGCTCAGTGGGCTCTGATTGGCTGTTGAGAAGCTAAGCTTAGGGGTTGTCACTAATTATCCAGCAGAAAATGAGCTTCCCCTGTAATATAAGCTGATGCTACAGGTTTGCCGATTATTAAATTCTAATTGCACTGGTTTCTGAGCTGCCATGTAGTAATTATCTGTATTACAACAATAGAATAAAGTGAGAGAGGGGTGCTGGTAGGTAATAAATGCAATTATGTATGAGAACCAAAGGGCTGGATGTCCACAACCAAGTAAATCTATATACACAACCCCATAGGACTTAACCCCCTGCCCAAAAGGTTCAAATACACTCAATGAGAATGAGACGCCCTTAGGGCCACTCACTGCAAGGGTATATGGTATCGTAATAGGGCTGTTGGTGAATAAACGGGAATACACCCGACACAGTCCAGAAAATGCACGGGGGGCCCACCCTTGTAAAGTGGAGTTAGTCGAAATGCAATGTAAATTAGCGGGAGGGGCGGGAGGGGCGGAAGTGCCGTCGCCCAAAAGAATATCTCTGTGGAATACTCACAACCCCCACGATAAATCGCCTCAGCGTTGTAATATGGTTCCCGACTATTCAGGTCCAGTAGACACTCCCATGTACGTCCGTGCGATGGGCGTCTCCAAGGCAATTCCGTCTGTTGTCAGCATAAATAGCTGTGTCTCATACCGACCCTGCAGGGGCCCCACGACCGCTGCGTGTGCTGCACCTCGACAGCCGTTTCGCCACCAGCGTGGCTTTGTCAAGAGCCTTTTATATATATATATATATATATACATACACACACACACACACAAGAGTCATGAATGTCCTGTAAACTATATCCTTATAAAGGGAGCATGGTGATGTCATCGGTTATAATCGGAGTGTAGTGATGTCACTTCTGTCACATGACTCACTAAAACTTGTGCATTATACCTCGGGCTATTATACCTCGGGCTTTGTGATTTTATATGGTCATGGAACTCCTTGTAACTTATAATATCCTTATATTTTACAATAGGGGGTACTTTAATCAACATATTAGGGAGGCACCGAATCCATTATTTTGGTTTCAGCCAAACCCCCTTTTGTGAAAGATTTGCATATGCAAATCAAGGAGGGTAAACGAGAGCCACATGAAATGTACGGCAAAAAAATGTTTTACTTCCTTGTTTTGTGACTAAAAGTCGCCTGATATTAAGTATTCGGATTTGGTTCAGCCAGGCACAAGGATTTGGCCGAATCCAAGTCCTGCTGATAAAAGCCTAATCCTGGATGAATACTGAACCGCATCCTGGATTTGGTGCATCCCTAATATATATATGATGCAAGGCTTCAATGTGATTTTATTATGCCTCAATAAAAAAAAAAAGATGGCTGGACACTGCAGGACTGATAGAAAATGCATAAATTACAAATTACATAATTATAAAAAAAATATAAATTATTAAAAAACAAATTATAAAAAAAAAGATGATAAAGTATTGAAAACCATAAATTACAATAAATACAGGACTTCTGCTTCAAACAAAACCGCCCTGGAAGCAGAACGACTGAATCGCTGCTACAATATACTCCGTTGGGGCTGTTAATGAATTGCTTATGTAACAGTTAATGTGGAAAGCAAGGGGTCAGGTGGTGTTAGGGCAAACAGTGAGGTGTTTATATCCAGCACCCTACTCTCTGCGTTCCGGAGAGGTTTGTTTACACCATTAAGGGAAGTGTCAGCTTATAGTGCCCTGTTCTGAGCAGGCTGGCTTATCCGAGGGCAGTTTTACAGCAGTATTGACTTACTGTTAGATTTGCAAGCTGGCTTTGCACCTGTGAGACATGACAGCTTTCAGCAAGGGGCCTCTGTCCTATTGCACTCGAGTGAATGCTGGCAACAGGTTGTTCTGAGCTCTGCTGCCAGTGCCCTGCAAAATACCCACGCACCTGCCATCATCTGTGCCATCATATAAATCTTCCATTAACCTCTTAGGGTCAGGGCACACTGGCAGATTCGGGGAGATTAGTCAACCGGCGACAAATCTCCTCTTCTTCGGGGTGACTAATCTCCCCGAACTGCCTTCCCGCTGGCTAGAATGAAAATCGCCGGCGGGATGGCTCGGAGTGCTTCGTTTTCAGAAGTCGCCCGAAGTTGCCTCACATGGAAACTTTTAGAAATTAGTTTTCCGAAGTGGCCTGAAGTTTCCTCGCGAGGCAACTTCTGAAAAACGAAGCACTCCGAGCCATCCCGCCGGCGATTTTCATTCTAGCCAGCGGGAAGGCAGTTCTGGGAGATTACTCGCCCCGAAGAAGAGGAGATTTGTCGCCGGGCGATTTAAAGTAGACCTGTCACCCTAAGAAATAATTTAATTCCAAATCCTTTTCTATCATGTTAGTAGAGCAAAATAACTTAAGTTACACTATATATATATATATATATATATATATATATATATATATATATATATATATATATATATATATATATATATATATATATATATATATATATATATAAATACACAAAAGCCATGA
Source organism: Xenopus laevis (assembly GCF_017654675.1). Lineage (NCBI taxonomy): Eukaryota > Metazoa > Chordata > Amphibia > Anura > Pipidae > Xenopus > Xenopus laevis. The sequence goes on along the minus strand of NC_054387.1, from coordinate 120,607,165 downwards.
ATATCCTGTAAATTATATCCTTATAAACGGTGAGTTCTGATATCATCAGTTATAAACGGTGAGTTCCGATGTCATTTCTGTCACATGACTCACTGAAACTTGTGTATTATAATAAAGTACCCCCACTTGCAAAATATGAGGCTATTAGACGTTACCTCGGAGTTCCATGACTGTATAAAAACACTCGGCCTTCGGCCTCGTGTTTTTATATGGTCATGAAACTCCTCGGTAACTTATAATATCCTTATATTTTACAAGAGGGGGTACTTTATTCACTATATATATATATATATATATATATATATATATATATATATATATATATATATATATATATATATATATAATCCAACAAAATGGAGTGGAGATTAACCCTGGTCTGTGACCTAGTCCAAAGGACAAATTATATATCAATCAAAAAAGTCCAGACAACTTGCTTTGTGATCAAGAAAAAACTTTTATCAAGCAAGTATTAAGTACAACGTTTCGAAGCTCCCGCTTCTTTATCAAGCAATTGCTTGATAAAGAAGCGGGAGCTTCGAAACGTTGTACTTAATACTTGCTTGATAAAAGTTTTTTCTTGATCACAAAGCAAGTTGTCTGGACTTTTTTGATTGATATATATATATATATATTTATATTTATTACTTGAATTTTGTTTGTTTCCTTCAGTCTTGGAATTACACAATCACAGCAAGTTTTCTCTGGAAAAAAGGCCCTTGCGAGGGGACATGATTCCACTTTACAAGTACATTAGAGGACATTATAGACAAATAGCAGGGGACCTTTTTACCCATAAAGTGGATCACCGTACCAGAGGCCTCCCCTTTAGACTAGAAGAAAAGAACTTTCATCTGAAGCAACGTAGAGGGTTCTTCACAGTCAGGACAGTGAGGTTGTGGAATGCACTGCCGGGTGATGTTGTGATGCTGATTCAGTTAATAACTATAAGAGGGACTTGGATGATTTCTTGGACAGACATAATATCAAAGGCTATTGTGATACTAAACTCTATAGTTAGTATAGGTATGGGTATATAGAATTTAATTAAAAGTAGGGAGGGGTGTGTGTATGGATGCTGGGTTTTCATTTGGAGGGGTTGAACTTGATGGACTTTGTCTTTTTTCAACCCAATTTAACGAAGTAGGCAGCTGCCATTTCTGTGGACACTGTTATTAAGGCAAGTTGTGTGTCACCACAAAATCTTGTTTATGTGCCAGAATGTGGGACCTAATGCCCATGCGCAGTGACATTCACAATTGTAGAGTGTGAGGAGGGAAGGGGGTGTGTGGGAAGTTCAGCGACATTTAGGAAATGCTGAATGGAAAGTGAAAGTATTGAAAGCAATATTTGATTGACATCTCAGATATTTAAACACCTTTATAACGGGTATGGATCTAATTAAAAAAAGAATTTGGGTTCAACGTTTAATTTACAAAGGACTTTCCTCATACAGCTTTTTATGTCTGGATGACAGATCCACTTAAAGGGATGGTTAACTTTTAATATGTTATAGAATGGTCAATTCTAAGAAACTTTACAATTGGTCTTCATTATTTATTTTTTTATATAGTTCTTTTTACTTTTCTGATTCTTTACAGTTTTCAAACGGAGTCACTGACCCCATCTAAAAAACAAATGCAGTGCAAGGCTACACTGCTTATTGCTACTTTTCATTACTATTTATTTCTATTCAGGCCTCACCTTTTCATATTCCTGGTCATTTGGACCATAGCAACCAGACTGCCGATATTGCAAACTGGAGAGCTGCTGAATAAAAAGCTACATAACTCAAAAACCACACATAATAAAAAATGAAAACCTATTGCAAATTGGCCAGATCTCGATCGGGCAGGTTAAAAAATCACTTCGGATCTCGGCCACATCTATGCGTCCCCGCGATCCGACCACCTGTATCGATCCGTTATGATCCGATCGTTGGGGCCTAGGGACCACGATCGGATCAGTCCGTTATCGCCCACTTCAATGTGGGCATATTGGGGAGAGATTCGCTCGTTTGGCGACATCACCAGACAAGCGGATCTCTACGTCTATGGCCCTTTCAGGTATAAAGATCCAAATTATGGAAAGATCCGTTATCTGGAAAACCCCAGATCCTGAGCATTTTAGATAACAGATCCCATACCTGTACATGTATGAGCAAGATTAAGTCTAATAACCTTCTCCTATGTGCCAAGAGTAACCATCCTAAAAGCAGCCATAGATGGCACCTGGAGATGGCAGTTTTGACAGACCATCCTGCAATGGGATCACAGTCGACAGTCCCAGACTTTTCCCGCAAAGAGGGAGAAACAGCAGCTAATTGTGATAGTGTCGCCGCCCAAACATATCTGCCTCAGCTCTTACTGACAGGACAATTACACTGATAATCTGTTACAATGATAGACGCCTACATCAAAATACGGGAGATGTGAGGGGGTGGGAAGCCGTTAGTAGAATAATTATTAAGATAAAGGGGGAAACACTGTTAAAGTATCTTTGGAGCTCGGGACCTGTATATTCCCTGTGTTGAGCATGAAGGAATATGTCATTTTTCTTATTTTAAACAGACGCAGAGCTGCTTCCGGGGGGATCTTTTGTCCTTTTCGCCCCAGTTATTCTGTTTATGAATCCGGTTATGGACTCAGGATTTAGCAGTGATGTAAACAACAAGCTTTAAGCTGGATCTCTGACCGCTGTGATCTGAATGCCATAAAGCATGAATCAACTGCTGCTTTGTAAGGGAAATGAAGGCAACTCAACTGTATAATAATTCTAACCTATGCAGGCATCAATATGGCTGGAAACCAGAGGATCCTGGTATGAACCAACCCCACACATATCCTACAAAGACCCCAGCTGCAGTCCTCTTCCCACATTTACTATGCATGCAGGGGCAAAGGAGTGGGGCAGGCTGGGTCAAACACTACACCATGGGGGTATATTTATCAAAGAGTAAAGTCAGTGGTCACCATAGTCCTCTAGAGGGAAACTCCGCCACTCTCCATTCATTTCTATGGGATTTTGAAAGGCGCATTTATCAAAGGATGGACTTTCATCCATTGATAAATCCTCTTTTAAAAATCCCATAGAAATGAATGGAGAGTGGCACAATTTTCATTCTGTGGTGATCTCTAATTTCACTCTTTGATAAATATACCCCTATGTCTTCATACCTCCCAACATTCTGGAAATAGAAAGAGGGACAGAAGCGTGGCGAAAAATTTTTTTGGCCACATCCCCTAATTACCATGTTCATTTTACAAAATTTGGCAAGTTATGAAAGTCTGAACACATTTCTGTGGTTTTTATGTTTTATTATAGTTTTGCTAATAAAGGTGAATTGCTCTTTAAGCTGCAAGTCACAGTTTCCCCGAAAAGACATCTTAAATTGAATTTACAATTGTTTCTTTGCTTATATTAAAGTGTTACAAAAGTATCTAAGGGCAGCTGCCACGTATTCTGGGCTCTGCCAAAAGCCAATTAAGTTAGAAACTTTGTATCTTTTTCTGGCTGTTCAATGAAATTCAATTTGGGACTGCGGGTTGAGCTGTCAAAATCGGGACTGTGTTGTGAAAAAACGGATAGTTGGTAGGTATGGTTGACGGCTGTTCATCCCTGATCTATGCTGCCTTGTAGTCATGTGTGGGTTGGGTAAACCCACAACCAATCAACCCTCCCTCTACACGCGCCCGACTTCAGGGTTCCTTTTATAGCCCTGCCGATGAGTCACAAAAGGGGCGGGACGAGCAGGCGCACGGCTATAAAACAGGAAGCTGGAAGTGTAAAATGGCGGGCGGGAAGAGCAGGAAGAAGAGCTTGATCCAGACCCGTCCACCACCGGCAAATGGGGGTGCGAGGTCAGCCCGAACCCAATCCACCAGCAGGTAAACCAAGAACTTGGGATAAGTGGTTGCAAAGCAAGTGGATCTTCACGTGTATAGTGTGTTTAAGGTATCTCAGATCATACTTCCATCTAACATCAGGAAATCTTGTAACATACCAAGCAAACCTGGATTTTAAGGACATGAGTGGTAGTCACTTTCCAGCTTTCATATAAGGGTCACTGACCCCATCTAAATAACAAATGCTCTGTAAGGCTACACATGAATTGTTATTGCTACTTTTGATTACTCTTTCTATTCAAGCCCTCTCCTATTCATATCCCAGTCTCTCGTTCAAATCAATGCATGGTTGCTAGGGTAATTTAGACCCTAGCAACCGGATTGGTGAACAACCCTTTTACTCGGCACGGGCAGTGAGTGGAGGCGGGGAGTGGGTGGAGGCAGGGCGGGAGTGGGTGGAGCGTGGGTGGAGGCGAGGCGGAGTTTGGGTGGAAAGGTTGGGAGGATGGGGAGTATGGGGTTCGGAGTGCACCGGGCCCCTCGGAAGATTTTTTTGCAGGAGGCCCAGCGCACTCTAGTTACTCCACTGTGTTGGCTCATAAACAGCGAGGCCCTGTGTCCAGGGAAGTCCATAAAGGTTCCATCTGCTGCACAAAGAAGCAAGGTTTATGGGGTTACACAGGGATTGGGGGGATAGTGGGCCTTTTCTGGGCATCTGAGTTGGATTGGGGGTATGACCCAGTGTAGAATCCCAGTCTCTCGTTCAAAGAGGCAGGGTTTATGGGGGGTACACAGGGATTGGGGGGATAGTGGGCATTTTCTGGGCATCTGAGTTGGATTGGGGGTATGACCAAGTGTAGAATCCCAGTCTCGCGTTCAAATCAATGCATGGTTGCTAGGGTAATTTAGACCCTAGCAACCAGATTGCTGAAATGACCAACTGGAGAGCTGCTGAATAAAAGACTTAACAGCTCAAAAACCACAAATAATAAAAAATGAAAACCTGTTGCAAATTGTCTCAGAATAGCGCTCTCTACATCATACTAAAAGTTAACTCAAAGGTGAACAAACCCTTTTACTGTCCCTTTAACTACAGCCATATCTGACCTGCCCAGCAATACTGTAAGGAATAAACTCTGTGGAATATAAATTATATCCATTGCATAATAGGCACAGGGACGTGGCTTCCCCATTAGCAGCCACATAGACCTGAAGGGATAATTTTAGACTATTTGCTTTTCTCATGTTATTAGAGGAAGGGGGATAGGAAGTGACCCCACTGACCCCTAAACCCACTGCACTGACCCCTCGGCCTTCCCTGCTGTTTTCATGGTGCTTGTTAAACGCTCAGCTGCTGTGGCAAGCAAACTTCCCCTGCACAGATGGTCGAAATCCATACAGGTGCCACAGGGCCACGGTGAAAGGAACAGTGAGGGCAATGAGCTTGGCTATGAGAGAGCTGTGATGGCTAGGAGAATGTTTCCCTTCTGCGGAAGTCCAGCCTAGCAACCCCAGCTCATTTAGCCTGAATATATGCAGAATATTTAGCAGGAGAGCTGCTCTGGGGCATTGCAAATGAGCACTTCTCCGGCGCTCCAAACGGATACCAGCTTTCAGAGAACGGTCAATGGATTGCAGCACAATGGTGATTTCACAGGGTTCGGGTTAATAGAAGGGTGATGATTGTTAAGGGTAACCTCTACTGTGTCTTGGGAAGGAAAAATATACACACTTTTTTTTTTCTTTCTATGGAAACGGATGCTGGTTATCATCACTGGCACTGTTGCACCACTATTCTATACCCTAAGGCAATGGCATATGGAGCGATTGAGAACGATTGCAATTGCCCCTCCAGGTGCAAAAGTAGGTCAGGCCATTAAAGGGGTGGTTCACCTTTAAGTGAACTTTTAGTACATTATAGAATGGCCAGTTCTCAGCAACTTTTCAACTGGACTTTTTTTTTTATAGTTTTTTAATTATTTGCAGCTTTCAAATGGGGGTCACTGACCCCATCTAAAAATTAAATGCTCTCTAAGACTACATATTTGTTTACATTGCTAGTTTTTATAACTTGTCTTTCTATTTAGCCCTCTCCTATTCATATTCCAGTCTCTTATTCAACTCAATGCATGGTTGCTAGGGTCATTTGGACCCCAGCAAACAGATTGCGGAACTTGCAAATTGGAGAGCTGCTGAATAACCCACCAACCTGCAGCTACAGGTTTTCTGAGGATGCTGGGAGCTGTAGTTTAGGAACAGCTGGAAATATTCATGTTGGATTAGTGGCATAACTATAGAGGTCTGCTTTCTCTATAGCTAACAAGAAACCCATCCCCCAGTCAATCTCTTACTGTGGCGGGAATGGGGGGCGCAAGTCGGCAAGGGCAGTGAGTGGAGGCGGGGAGTGAGTGGAGGCAGGGCGGGAGTGGTGGAGGTGGGGCGTGGGTGGAGCCGAGGCGTGGGTTGAAAGGTTGGGAGGATGGGGAGTATGGTGTTCGGAGTGCACCGGGCCCCTCTGAAGATTTTTTTGCAGGAGGCCCAGCGCCTCCACTGTTACTCCACTGTGTTGGCTCATAAACAGCGAGGCAATGTGTCCAGGGGAAGTCCATGAAGGTTCCCTCTGCTGCACAAAGAGGCAGGGTTTATGGGGGGTACACAGGGATTGGGGAGATAGTGGGCATTTTCTGGTCATCTGAGTTGGATTGGGTAAAGCACTGCGTATCTTGACAGCGCTATATAAATAAATGATGATGATGATGATGATTGGGGGTATGACCAAGTATAGAATTCAGTTGCCCCCTTTTTTTCATCCACTATTTTACTTAAGTGTCCTACAAAGGCAGTAGTATGGGTCCCAAATACTAGAGTCCTGCAGTGGGTCGAGTACCCACAAAAACCTGCGGTACCCTGTGGGTTGCAGGTAGAAGTTTCGGAAGCGGGTATAGACGCAGGTCGGCGGTTCTCTGGGTTTGCGGGTCGTGGTTCGTGTCTTCTCAATAGCAAGTTTTACTCCTTTATATCTGATCACGCCTACTTCCAATGATGTCACTTCCGGTTTACAATGATAGCACTTCCTGTTTCTTGATGGTCAGGGGGTCGCGGATCGGGTCCCAGATAAGGTACTTGCGGGTTGGGTCGGGGGTTCAAGCGGGTAAGTATGCGGGTTGCGGGTCAGGTTCGGGTTTAACAAACTGGTTCAGCGCAGGACTCTACCAAATACTTAGATGGCAGCCTGACTGTGACACTGGCAATGTGCTGGCCCTATATGCTTAGTCCAAACTGCTTTGCTGATACAGGAGCAGCTCCCCACCTTCCACAGCACATGCCTTTAATCCCTGGTTATAAATTACTCCCAACCTTATTTTAAGTGGAGTCTGACCAGGTCAGCAGACAGGCTAACAAGACACACATAAATCAGCCCGGATGGGAAGTGACTGTATATCAAGTAAAGGCGCACAAACTCCAAGAAAGCTGCGGCTCCTATTCCTCGACAGTTGCCTGTTGCAGCTTCATATCCCAGATTTCCCTCTGGCCTCCTCAGTTTCACTAAAAGTCCTGCTCACTTCCAGGAGTCTGACTAACTGTGCAAGGCTGGTACAGTGTCCAGAGGAATCGCTTCTCCTGGGAACCACAAAATAAAACTATATGCCATTTCGTGAAATATCTTTCATTATGGAGATTCATATTCCTCAGGCTTAGCTTCCCCTTTAGCTACAAAGCAGCAGACAGTTGAAAGAGTTCATTTAGAAATAGAAGGCATAAAGACAACTGATTTAAAGGAGGTGTAGCCGGAGACTCCTAAAAGTCCAATATAAGTTCTATTTTTTTTTTTTTTGGAAGAGTAGTGCTTTGTACAAGGGGAACGCCTAAGCTGGCACAGTGATGGGGTGTCTCGTTTCACAGAATATGGAAAAACCAGGAGAGTTATCCCTGTAATGGATAGTTCCATTGCAACCATGTTTGTCTAGCCACACCCCCTCAGATGCTAATAGGCCACACCCCAACCATGATGCTAAACCAGGGGATTAGAAAGTGTGGCTGAAACATAAGGATTCTGACCTATACAGTTTCAACAAGACACATATTAACTCCCCATGCTGAATGGCTTACTAGGAACCAGGGGCGTAACTATAGAGGAAGCAGACCCTGCGGCTGCAGGGGGGCCCAGGAGTTATAGGGGCCCCATGAGGCCCTAATTCATATACAATTTCAATAAATATTGGAGAACAAGTCAACCTCTAAACATTTTGGGGGCCTGAAAAATAATTTGCTGTGGGGCCCAGTAATATCTAGTTACGCCACTGCTAGGAACACTTGGACATGAATAGTGATTAAGGGGTCTATTTACTAAACTCCGAATTTATCTGGTCAGGCTTTTTGGGGCAAAACACAAATTTTTCAGTTTTTTTTTTTCAACTCGAAATTGTCAAGACTTATTAAAGCGTGATGCTGCAAAAAGCCTGAATCCAAAAATCCACCATCTCAGACTTGCCAAGGTTTTGTATAAGTCAATGGCAGAGGTCCCTATCCTAAGTAGGGATGCCTCGAATCCAGGATTCGGTTCAGGATTCGGCCTTTTTCAGCAGGATTTGGATTCGGTTGAATCCTTCTGCCCAGCCGAACTAAATCTGAATTTGCATATGCAAATTAGGGGCAGGGAGGGAAATCGCGTGACTTTTTGTCACAAAACAAGGAAGTAAAACATGTTTTCCCCCTGCATATGCAAATTAGGATTTGGTTTCAGTTCGGTTTTCAGCCAAAGGATATGGGGGTTCGACCAAATCCAAAATAGTGGATTCTGTGCATCCTTAATCCTAGGGATACCGTGGTCTGCTCTGGGTTAATCCCGAAAATCCGGTCATTTGGGGCAAAAAACAGAAAAAAACATATGATTCTAGGGAAAAAAAACAAATAATTGTACGATATGGTTTTTCGTATGATTTGTACAAGCTTTTTAAATAATTAATCAGGTCAAAACAGGTATGGGAGTTTGGTTGTGTTTTTTTTTATTAAAATAATGACAGATTTTAGTATATAACCCAATACATGTAGATCCAGGGTATAACTGATACCCTAATTCCTTGGTAATCTGGGATTCTAATTGGAGAATAACGGTATCAAAAACACACAGCCACACTGGGCCTATTTTCCCTTTAAACACTGGAAGCTCATCGACATTCCTATGGAGACAAGTGAGACTTCCATATAAATCAGCCAATGCCTTGACATGGAATTGGCTGTGTCTGGAATAGTTTAAAGAAAGTAGGGGGCTTGTTCCTATAATAAATGGGGGGGGACTCGGAGCTGACTTACTTTCAGCTAATTGCTTCCTGCAGGCGGGCTGCTTCAGTGCACTAATGGGTTTTAATAAAAACTTCCAATTGGGCCAGTAAACCCCTCATTAAGCTGTTCTGAGAGGATGAATTTAAAGGAGGGGAGGGCAGCAGGGTCACCAGGAATATGGAAGTCACCCCTGCTGCTGCCGAGTGATGATCTGCTGATTGGAAACATACCCGGGGGTTACTGTCCTGGTCCAGTCACAAGTTTTTAAAGGGTCTGGAGAATAGTTTTAATGCAGAGGAACTGGAAACTAAACCCTAGTTATAATTAAAGTTCATCTAATATCACGTGCCCTCCAGTTAGTCAAAAACTTTGGGCCTCGGTCTTCCAACCCAACTGCTATGGGGTAGTGCAAATCAACACCTTTGGTCCTCAGGCTTTTAACCCAACTGCTATGGGGTAGTGCAAATTCCGACCCAATGTCAGTTGGTCATCAACTTTGGGCCTCAGTCTTCCTACCCAACTGCTATGAGGTAGTGCAAATTTTGACCCAATACCAGCTGGCCAACAACTTTGGGCTCAGGCTTCTAACCCAACTGCTATGGGGTAGTGCAAATCAACACCCTTTGAGCTTAGAATTCCAACCCAACTGCCTAGGGGTATTGCAAATTAACACCTTTGGACCCCAGGCTTCCAACCCATCTGCTATGGAGTAGTGCAAATCAACACATTTGGACCCCAGGCTTCCAACCCAACTACTATTGGGTAGTGCAAATCAACACCGTTGGACCCCAGGCTTCCAACCCAACTACAGTGAGGTTGTGGAATGCACTGCCGGGTGATGTTGTGATGGCTGATTCAGTTAATGCCTATAAGAATGGCTTGGATGATTTTTTGGACAGACAAAATATCAAAGGCTACTGTGACTCTATAGTTAATATAGATATGGGTATATATAATTTATGTGAAAGTTGGGAGGGGCATGTGAATGGATGCTGGGTTTTCATTTGGAGGGGTTGAACTTGATGGAGTTTGTCTTTTTTCAACCCGACTTAACTATGTACTATAGGTTAGTGCAAATCAACACCTTTGGACCTCAGATTTCCAACCCAACTGGTATGGGGTTGTACAAATTTTGACCAAAAATACCAGCTGGCCAACAGCTTTGGGCCTCAGGCTTCAAACCCAACTACTATTGGTGGTGCAAATCAACACCTTTGGACCTAAGGGTTCCAACCCAACTCCTATGGGGTGGTGCAAATTTTGAACCAATGCCAGTTGGTCAACAATTTTAGGCCTCAGCTTCTAACCCAACTGCTACGGGGTGGTAAGAATTTTGACCATAAGTCAAAAGAAGGAATAGGCCACACCATGTAGTGGCTCCAAGTGAATGAAGTGGTGCAAAGGTTTCACCCCAGGGAAACACAAGGAAGTAGGCCACACCATACGGATGGTGCAAATGTTCGAACACAGAGAAAAAAAGAAGGATTTTGGCTGCACTATTGAGTGGTGCACATTTTCACCACAAGCTAAAAGCAAGATATAGGTTATACCATTAAATGGTGCCTATGTTTCATCCCAGGGAAAGAAAATGTTGTAGGCCAAACCAGAGGTGGCCAGATGGGGTGTAAGCAGTAAAGTTATAAATAAACTAAACAAATATTTAGTAGAGGCTGATGGAAAATGGCCAGTTCAATAGGACCTGTGACGACGTCAGTTAATTTGAGATTTTACTTCTCAAATTCTCATGGTGTGCTGCATTTCATATATAACATTCATTTTAGGGTTACCTTTCCCTTTAAACATCAGGAAAAAAGGAAAAAAGTATCCAACGTGACTTAAAAAAAAAAAAAAAAAAAGCAATGCATATCAAAAGACTACGTCCCTGCAGAGAGCAGGAAGAGAGAAGGCACACAAAGCAAGGGTTCAGAATTTTTTTTTATCCCCCCTTTAAAGCAATTGTTCTTTGAAGTTCCAAGTCGCTTTCAAAGCTTGGAGAATTCTCCTCCTAGATAAAGGAAAAGCATGAGAGGAGCGGTTGTTCTAACTATATTATAACGCAAAAAATATTGTGGTTTTCCTGTGTTCTAGCAAAGCCAGCAAAGCATTTACATCTTATTTATCCTTCATTTTTTGGAACATCTCTTCCAAGGACAAAAAAAAAAAAAAAGAAAAAAAACGCCGGGGTCCCACTGGCTACAAAGAGTGCGGAGAACAAGCGCGGGTATCAGCTAAGGATAAGGACACAACAAGGCACTATGATTTTTTGGAAAGAGGAAACAGAGACCCAGAGAGCAGGTGAAACAAAAGACTGTTCTGATGATTAAAGGATGACTTTAGTCTTCAAAAGAATATGGCTAGAAATATTGCATTTTATATGCCGATTACACTGTACCAGCCCAGAGGTTCAGCAGTCAAATGACAATAATGATCCAGGCCTTCAAAGTTGTCCCCAGCAGCTCCCCATCTTGGATTTTGTTAGGCCATCTTTGGAGTGTCAGTGGCACTGCACATGCTCAGTGTGCTCTGGGCTGCTTTTGAGGAGCTAAGCTTAGGAGTCATTGCAAATCAGAAGCTGATGCTACAGGGCTGATTATTAATCAATATCAATGCTGACACATAATGCACTGGTTTCTATGCTGCCATGTCATGTGAATCTGAATGAATTAGCTGGTCCCTTAGCTCAGGTAACAGACAGCAGCCCGATGCCTACGGTGTCACTGGATGTGTAACAAAACTAAGGGCAAACTAAAACTTCAAACTCATTTTTGAGTTACCGTTTAGTATGATGTAAAGAGTGATATTCGGAGACAATTTGCAATTGGTTTTAATGTTTTATTATGTGGTTTTTGAGTTTGCAATTGGTTGGGCACAAATTCCCCTAGCAACCATGCAATGCTTTGAATAAGATACTGAAATATGAGGCCTGAATAGAAAGAGGAGTAATAAAAAGTAGCAATAACAATAAATTTGTAACCTTACAGAGTATTTGTTTTTAGATGGAGTGACCTCCATTTTAAAGCAGAAACATGTCAGAAAACTCATTGAAAGGCGAACCCCCAATTTAAAAAAGTGTTAATTGTTAATTAACAGAATTGTTAATTTTGTAATACATACAGGGAGCTCTTGAATTCCACGTTGTGCACCCAAGTACAAGAGAGCCCCAGTGCCAACACTCCCAGCTCGCACATTCTATCACTAACCACAACACAGAAGCAATAAATACCTCAATATGCCAAGTCTAATCAGTAGGGATGCACCTAATCCACTATTTCGGATTCGGTCGAACCCCCAAATCCTTTGTGAAAGATTTGGCCGAATACCGAAGCGAATCCAAATCCTAATAATGCAAATTAGGGGTGAGAAGGAGAAAATATTTTTTACTTCCTTGTTTTGTGACAAAAAGTAACGCAATTTCCCTCCCCACCCCTAATGGTGGCCATACAAGGGCAGATAAAGCTGCCGATATCGGTCGTTTGGACCAATTTGACAGCTTATCTGCCCGTGTATGGGGGCTTCCGACGGGTCTTCCCGATCGATATCTGGCCACGATATCGATCGGGAAGGTTGGATTTTTACCCGACCGACCCGTCGGAGCCGCTTGGCGCATCGTAATTCGATCGTTCGGCCATACGCCCGAATTACCCCCGATATAGCCACGCAGTTTAGTGGCATATCGGGGAAAGATCCGCTCGTTTGGCGATGTCGCCAAACGAGCGGATCTTGGAGTCTATGGCCACCTTAATTTGCATATGCAAAATAGGATTCGGATTTGGTTCGGCCAGGCAGAAGGATTCAGCCAAGTCTGAATTCTGCTGAAAAAGGCCGAATCCCGAACCGAATCCTGGATTCGGTGCATCCCTACTAATCAGGGACCCCAAAATAACTATGAACCCCCGACTCATGCAACTGACTGACAGGTTGGGCACACTCCGTCTGCAAAGCTGCACATGGCTTTTGGGTATGGATGCACCGAATCCCCTATTTTGGATTTGGCTGAACCCCCCGAATCCATCGTGAAAGATTCGGCCGAACACCAAACCAAAACCTAATTTGCATATGCAAATTAGGTGTGGGAAGGGGGAAAACATTTTTTAACTTTCATGCTTTGTGACACAAACTCATGCGATTTCCCTCCCCGTCCCTAATTTTCATATGCTAATGAGGATTCGGATTTGGTTCGGCCAGGCAGAAGGATTTGGCTGAATCTGAATCCTGCTGAAAATGATCGAATCCTGGCAAATCCCGAACCGAATCCTGGATTCAGTGCATCCCTACTTTTGGGCAAAAATATTCTGTTTTTATTTTGATCAAAGCAAATTTATGTAAAAAAAAAAACCAACTTGCTTTTACCTGCCGTTATTATTTTATTTAAGAAATTGATATTTCATGTAAAGCCTCTCAAGGGAAAGAAAGAGATTCACTTTCATCTTATAATTCATGGGCAAAACTCTTACCAAGATATTCAGTTTGATTTGTTTGTTCTTAATCTGGTCACTTACCAAAGGAATACCTGCAATAGAAGGGAGAAGTTGGTTATTGTCCATGCGATAAACGTCAATGCAAATCATATTTACTGTATAAATTCATTCAATTGGACTTGTTTTTTTTCATTTTGAATGCATCTCACCAATGTCGCCATACCATAATATTCAGTCATATTTTTATATAATATAATTCCCCATTATGTGCTTCTTCTCTATTGGCAACAATCTCAACTGGGCCAAACTTTCATAACTGAGATCCTCAATTGCCTTTGAGCTTAGTATGGTGAATCCCAACCAGCGGCTCACGAACAACATGTTGCTCACCAACCCCCTCGACTCAAAGCAGGTGATTATTTTTGAATTCCAGGCTTGGAGGCAAGTTTTGGTTGTATAAATATCAAATATACTGCTAAACACAGTCTCCTGTAGGCTGCCAGTCCACATAGAGGCTACCAAATAGCCAATCACAGCCCTTATTACGCATCCTTAGAATCGTTTTAGATGTTTGTGCTGCTCTCCTACTCATTTTATATTTGTATGTGGCTCATGGGTAAAAAAGGTTGGGGACCCCTGGCTTAGTCACTCTTCTCCATACAGAAGCATACTGCATACCACTGCTCTAAACCCCTTTTAAAGGAAAACTAAAGCTTAACTAAAGAAGTAGGTTAAAAATGTTGTACATTACGTTTTAGGCTTCTGTACCAGCCCAAGGCAACCACAGCCCTTTAGCAGTAAAGATCTGTGTCTCCAAAGATGCCCCAGTAGCTCCCCATCTTCTTTTCTGCTGATTCACTGCACATGCTCTGTGCTGCTGTCACTTACTGAGCTTAGGGACCCACTCACAATATACAGTACACATAGAATAGAAATGTCACAATATAAGGCTGATTAGTAATTAATACAGATAATTACTACATGGCAGCACAGAAACCAGTGCAATTAGCATCAGAATTTAATAATCAGCAAACCTGTAGCATCAGCTTATATTACAGAGGAACCTCATTTTCTGCTGGATAATTAGTGACGAGCCCTAAGCTTAGCTTCTCAACAGCCAATCAGAGCCCACTGAGCATGTGAGTGTCACAGACACTTTCCAAGATGGTGACCCCCTGTGACAAGTTTAAAGTCCTGGATCATTGCTGCTATTGACAAGCTGAAACTTTAGGCTGGTGCAATAAGTTCACTATATAAAATATGGTATTTTTAGCCACATTCATTTTTAAGGTTTAGTTCTCCTTTAATACAGAACAATATTTTTACAGTCTTTGCTGCTGCTGACTGGCATTATCTGCCATAGCTATTGTCAAAGTCACTGAGGTGTTATAGTACTTGACCATAAATATATACTGGCATGGGACCTGTTATCCAGAATGCAAGGGGAGCTGGGGTCTTCCAGATAATATATCTATCTGTAATTTGAATCTCCATACTTTAAATGACAGATTTATTAAGGTTTAAGTTGTCTTTTCCATGACAATTCTAGTTTTCGAGTTTATATTTTTGTCAAAATTCACATTTTCCGGTTAAAAAATAAATAAAAACATTCTCGAGATTTATTATACCCCGATTCTGGAAATAGCTTGAATTAAAAAAAAAATCTAAAACGTGTTGAGGTCAAGTAGGAGTCTTTGGCATGGGGTCCCTTAACTTATTTGAAGATGTTAATAGCCTTCATGATGTTTGAGTTTTTTTTCGGAAGATTTTGCCCAAAAACGCAATCAATTCAAGCGATTTTAGTCTTTTATCGCCGAAAACTCAAACAATTCGAGTTTTTGGGTTGCTAATCTTGAGTTTTTTCCATTGGATTTTTTTTTAAATTGGAAACCATTTGAGTTGAGAGTTCATTGAGTTCATTCAAGGCATACAAAACTCTAAGGGGTTTATTTCTTAAAGTCCGAATTTATCTCATTCTTTCTATTAAAAAAATCCAACCAACTCAGAATAGTCGATTGGACCTTATTTATCATAGAAATTACTCGTTAAAATCGGTTTAGGCAAAAAATCGTTCCCACCAAAATCTGACTTTTGGCGCCAAAATTCGATTTTCAAAATTTGATTTTTGGCCTGAACTCAGAGCGGACCATGATATTGAAATGGGACCTTTGCCATTGACTTCTACAGGACCTTGACAGCTTGGAAATGGTGGATTTTTCCGATTATGACTTGTTTTCAGCCTCGGAGGTTAATAGATTGCTAAAAAAAAATCCGATTTTTTTTTTTTTGGTAAAAAAACCCGGAATTTTTCATGATTTTTGTATTCGGAGTTTAATGAATAACCCCCTAAGATTCGACCTTTGATAAATAACCCCCTAAGTCTACTTAAAAATAATTTACACTTGAATTAAACTTAATAGGATTGGTTTGCCTCCAATAAGAATTCATTAGATCTTAGTTTGGATCAAGAACAAGCTTTGTTGATAACAAGTTTCCCAATAACAGGTCCTATAGCTGCACTCTTGAGATCTAGAAGAAACAAGTCTTCCCATCTCAAATTCTACCATCTACTAACAGTTATTACTCTGCACAATGAAATTGGAACGATTGTGTTTTTTTTTCAGGACAGACTGGAGAAAGGGAAACAAGAGAGACAGGAGACCTCATTAAGTCATGGGCACAGGATGCTGAAGAGATGCTCTGGCCGGCCATCCCGAAATCTATCTTTGAAATCCAATCCGCCCTCCAGAGTGTAAGAATTTCAACAGACTGACCCAGACTGCAAGTCAACTTTTTAATTATTATTTTTGGTACATTTATCAAGTAAGTCTTTCTAAGAGGAGGGGGCTGAAAAGGATGTCCTGTGTGTGGAGGGCACCAAGTATTCCTTGGATCAATTCACAGGATATAAACTGTATTTAATCAAAGACACAGTTACATCGCTGCCTAATAGAGAGGGATATTCTGAGACAATTAGCAACTGGTTTTCATTTTCTATTATTTGTGTTTTTTGAGTTATTTCGCTTTTTACTCAGCAGACTCCAGTCTGCAATTTCAGCAATCTGGTTGCTAGTGTCCAAATTACTCTAGCAACCATACATTGATTTGAATAAGAGATTGGAATATGAACAGGAGAGGGCATAGATAGAAATATGAGTTATTTAGCTTTTCATTCAGCAGTTCTCAAGTTTGCAGTAGCAGCAATCTGGTTGCTAGGGTCCAAATTACCTTAGCAACCATGCACTGATGTGAAAAAGAGACTGGAATATGAACTGGAGAGGCCTGAATAGAAAGATGAGTAATAAAAAGTAGCAATAAGAATACATTTGTAGCCTTACAGAGCATTTGTTTTGTAGATGGGGACAGTGACCCCCATTTAAAAGCTGGAAAGAGTCAGAAGGGGATGGCAAATAATCCAAAAACTATGAAAAATAAAAATGAAGACCAATTAAAAAATTGCTTAGTATTGGCCATTCTATAACATAGTAACAGTTAACAGGGGTTGTTCACCTTCAAACAACTAGTTGGTTTCAGATAGATCACCAGAAATAACAACTTTGTCCAATTACTTTCTATTTTCTATGTGTTACCATGTTTCTAAAATTAAAGTGTAAAGTGCTATTTTTCACCTACTAAGCAGCTCTGGGAGGGGGGGTCGCCGACCCTGTAAACTTCTAAATTGATACATTAAGTTGATACATTTCTTATCTATGTCCCTGCTGAGCAGAATCTTTGAGTTTCATTACAGGCAGCTGTTAGACTTGATACAATAGTTGCTAATACTCCAGAGATGCTGCTGAGAAATGGATCAACTAAATGTTGCAAAATTGTAACCGTTCAGAATCTGCACCTGAATTACTGAGCTGCCAGACTCAAACACCAGAGACACCAACATTCAACTTTACACTTAGATGGAAAAACAGTAAAAAATAAATAATGGGAAGTAATTGAAAAAAAAAGTCTTTAATTTTGAGTAACAATCTGAAAACAGCTGAACTGAAAAAAGTTTTGGGAAGGTGAACAGCCCCTTTAAAAGGTGAACCACAGCTTTAAAGAAGAGACTCTCCTTTAAACAAACTCTTGGTATGATGCAGACAATTTACATCTAGTCTTCATTTTACACTTTTTGTGTTTTTCAGCAGCTATCTGGTAGCTAGGGTCCAATGTACCCTAGCAACCAGGCAGTGGTTTAAATGAGAGACTGAACCATGAATAGGAGAGAATAGAAGGATAAGTTAAAGACAATACTAAAAGATAAATTGTAGCTTCGCTAAGCAATCATTTTTTTTGGTTGCTGGGGTGATTGATGTTCATTTGAAGGCTGAAAAGAGTCAGAAAACTAAGGCAAATAATTCATAAGCTTTAAAAAGTTGCTGAGAACATACTAAAGGCCAACCTAAAGGAGTGGTTCACCTTTGACTTAACTTTTATAATGTTATAGAATATCCAGTTCTAAGCATTTTACAATTGGTCTTCTTTATTTATTTTTAATAGTTTTACAATTATTTCCCTTCTTCTTCTGGCCCTTTCCAGCTTTTAAATGGGGGTCACTAAAAAACAAATGCTCTGTAAGGCTACAGATTTACTATTAGTGCTACTTTTAATTACTCCTCTTTCTATTCAGGCCTCTCCTATTCATATTCCAGTCTCTTATTCAAATCAATGCATGGTTGCTAGGGTAGTTTGAACCCTAGCAACCAGACTGCTGAAATTGCAAACGGGAGAGCTGCAGAATAAAAAGCCTAATAACTCAGAAACCATTAATAATAAAAAATGAAAACCAATTGCAAATTGTCTAAGAATATCACTCTCTACATTATCTTAAAAATTAATTCAAAGGTGAACAACTCCTTTAAAGTAGAACCAACGGCTTAAAAATCTGAAGAGTCAGGATAGAAATGCTATGGCTCATGTTTTTGGCTCCTGTGCCCACGCAAGGCAACCACAGCCCTTTAGCAGTAAAGATCTGTGTCTCCAAAGATGCCCCAGTAGCTCCTGATCTTTTCTGCGGATTCACTGCACATGCTCTGGGCTGCTGTCACTTACCCTAAGCAGCTCTGGGGGGGGGGTAGCCGACCCTGTAAACGGTTCTAAATTGATACATTAAGTTGATACATTTCTTATCTTTGTCCCGGCTGAGCAGAATCTCTGGGTTTCATTACAGGCAGCTGTTAGAATTGATACAATAGTTACTAATACTCCAGAGATGCTGCTGAGAAATGGATCAACTAAATGTTGCAAAATTGTAACAGTTCAGAATCTGCACCTGAATTACTGAGCTGCCAGACTCAAACACCAGAGACACCAACATTCAACTTTACACTTTTTTTTGGAAAAACGGTAAAAAAAAAAGAAAGAAAAAAAAAGCCTATTTCTGGGGAACAATCTGAAAACAACTGAACTGAAAAAAAGTTTTGGAAGGTGAACAACCCCTTTAAGCTGGTGCAGCAAGTTCAGCATATAAAATATGGAATTAATTAGGGATGCCACTATTGTAGTACTCAGTCAAATCCTGAATCCTTTGTGAAATATTTGCCAGAATATTGAACTGAATACAAACCCTAATTTACATATGTAAGTTAGGGAAATGAGTGGGAAAGAACTGCGTATGGCTTTGAGCACGTTGGCTAAAAAATGTTTTGACTTTCTTGTTTGTGTAACAAAAAGCCATGTGATTTTCTGAATTCAGATTCGGTTCAGCGGCTGAAAAAGGCAAATCGAAACGGAATGCATCCCTAGCATTAATAGCTATATTAATCTTTTTACAATTTAATTATCTTTTAAAGGTGAAATAATCCTTTAATTAACTGAAAAGCAAATGAAAAATCCCCCCAGATGCAGAAATTTCATGAAATTGTGCCAGGCTGATGGTGAATTGTCCTTTCGTCCAGTCTCAATGGGTGCCCTTATCATCTAATTCTAGTGTGTGCAAATCCAAAAATCATGTAAATAACCATCTAAAAAATTAAAATCGCATGAGAACCCACTCAAGCTTTTTACAGCTGCTGCCCATATAAAGCTGCACCAGAAAAAATCTGCAAAAACACTCAGAACGGTCCCCGCTGGAAATTAGCATTTTAAGCAGAGCCCATAAATAGTTTTTTTTTTTAGTGCAAATTCAACAACGGGGGTGCTGCTGCCTCTCTTTATGCATAAACAGTATCGGATCCTAGCCCTGCGCTAAATTCAGACGACAGTGTGGAATCTGGAGAAATAATTATTTCTTTCGTATTTACCCTTCAACTTTCCGTTTCCCCATTACAGCGTGAGATTCGCCAGCATTTCATAAAGCTAAAGGTAGTTAGGCGATTCACGTCGGCTGGGATTTTACAGGGCTTCTGCTTATTCATCCCAGGCCCTAATCACTGTAATTTTCCAAATAACTCCAATGTCTGAAGAAACCAATGCGGTTTTATTGAAACAACATACGCTTTAGTAGTCTGCTGCAATTAGGGTGGTCATACCTCCGCTTTCATAGGAGCAACTCATGGAAAACACATTCTGAGGAACGCTAATGAAGTCTGCTCATCCAACTTCTATACATCATATTATGTATAAATATATATATATATATATATATATATATATATATATATATATACACACATATATATATACACACACATATATATATATATATATATATATATATATATATATATATATACACACACACACACACACACACACACACACACACACACACACACACACACACACACACACACACACACACACACACACACACACACACAGGATTCGGATCAGGATTCGGCCTTTTTCAGCAGGATTCGGATTCTGCCGAATCCTTCTGCCTGCCAAACCTAACCCTAATTTACATATGCAAATTAGGGGTGGGGAGGGAAATCGCGTAACTTTTTGTGGCAAAACAAGGAAGTAAAACATTTTTCCCACCCCTAATTTACATATGCGAATTAGGGTTCGGATTCGGAGAGAAAGATCATATAAAGGCACAAGGCTGCAGGCTGAGTTATACAGGGAACTCTGAGTATCACTCATGTATTATAAGGGATAATGTACCCCCTACTGTAAATGATAACAATATTTAAAGTCACTGAGGGGTTCTGTGACCATATAAAGGCACAAGGCTGCAGGCTGAGTTATGAAGGGATCTCTGAGTATCACTCATGTATTATAAGGGATAATGTACCCCCTACTGTAAATGATAAGGATATTAGAAGTCACTGAGGGGTTCTGTGTCCATATAAAGGCACAAGGCTGCAGGCTGAGTTATACAGGGAACTCTGAGTATCACTCATGTATTATAAGGGATAATGTACCCCCTACTGTAAATGATAAGGATATTAGAAGTCACTGAGGGGTTCTGTGACCATATAAAGACACAAGGCTGCAGGCTGAGTTATACAGGGAACTCTGAGTATCACTCATGTATTATAAGGGATAATGTACCCCCTACTGTAAATGATAAGGATATTAGAAGTCACTGAGGGGTTCTGTGTCCATATAAAGGCACAAGACTGCAGGCTGAGTTATACAGGGTTATTTGGGTAGGTCATGGGTGGGGTTTCGACATAATGGAATGTGGCTAGGGTGGATCAGGGGTGTGGGCATGAATAAGCTGGTTATTTCTGGGGAGTCTAAATCTGCTTGTTGGCCCTCTGCCTCATTGACCACTGGGTTATTAATTGGGGCCCCCTGGGGGTGAGACTTGTATCATTTTGTAGTACAGGTATGGGATCTGTTATCCGGAAACCAGATATCCAGAAAACTCTGAATTACGCAAAGACCATCTCCCATAGACTCCATTTTATCCAAATAATCCAATGTTTTTAAAAATGATTTCCTTATTGGGATGTTTTCTGAACAAAGATTTTTAGTGAAGCAGTATTCAGTTCAAAAATTTGGGTACCCTTGTAATTTTGCTAATATGAATGCATGTAACTGCTCAATACTGATTACTGACAACACCTAATTGGTTGGATTAGCTCGTTAAGCCTTGAACTTCATAGGCAGGTGTGTCCAATCATGAGAAAAGTTATTTAAGGTGACCAATTGCAAGTTGTGCTTCTGTTTGACTCTCCTCTGAAGAGTGACAGCATGGGATCCTCAAAGCAACTCTCAAAAGATCTGAAAACAAAGATTGTTCAGTATCATGGTTTAGGGGAAGGCTACAAAAAGCTCTCTCAGAGGTTTAAACTGTCAGTTTCAACTGTAAGGAATGTAATCAGGAAATGGAAGGTCACAGGCACAGTTGCTGTAAAACCCAGGTCTGGCAGGCCTAGAAAAATACAGGAGCGGCATATGTGGAGGATTGTGAGAATGGTTACAGACAACCCAAAGATCACCTCCAAAGACCTGCAAGAACATCTTGCTGCAGGTGGTGTATCTGTAAATCGTTCTACAATTCAGCGCAATTTGCACAAAGAACATCTGTATGGCAGGGGGATGAGAAAGAAGCCCTTTCTGCACTAACACCGTAGCTTATTAGACAAGCCACAGTCATTTTGGAACAAACAAAAATTGAGTTATTTGGTCATAACAAAAAGCACTTTGCATGGCGGAAGAAGAACACCGCATTCCAAGAAAAACCCCTGCTACCTACTGTCACATTTGGTGGAGGTCCCATCATGCTGTGGGGCTGTGTGACTAGTTCAGGGACTGGGGCCCTTGTTAAAGTCGAGGGTCGGATGAATTCAACCCAATAATAAAAATTCTTCAGGATAATGTTCAAGCATCAGTCACAAAGTTGAAGTTACACTGCAGGGGTTGTATATTTCAACAAGACAATGACCCTAAACACACTTGGAAATCTACAAAGGCATTTATGCAGAGGGAGAAGTACAATATTCTGGAATGGCCGTCACAGTCCACCGATTTGAATATCATGGAAAATCTCTGGGATGATTTGAAGCAGACTGTCCATGCTCGGCAGCCATCAAATTTAACTGAACTGGAGAGATTTTGTATGGACGAATGGTCAAAAATACCGCCATCCAGAATCCAGACACTCATCAAAGGCTATAGGAGGCATCTAGAGGCTGTTACATTTGCAAAAGGAGCTCAACTAAGTATTGATGTAATATTTCTGTCAGGGTGCCCAAATTTATGCACCTGTCTAATTTTGTTACGATGTCTATTGCATATTTTCTGTTAATCCAATAAACGTTATGACACTACGATTTCCATAAGGCATGTTATATAATAAAAGGAAGTGATAAAGAAGGATAAAGCCCCCCCTACAATATTATGTACTTGGACCCCCCTTAACCGGGGTAACCAGTATTGCAGAGTGCTCCACACCAAAAGCATGCTTTGATTAATCAGATCTTTCTAAGATGATGTGGCCCATTCACAATTATGGTTATCTGCCCCAACACCAAAAATGCATTTAGTTCCCCTTTAAATAGTACCCAGCCTTCACAAACAGGAAACCTAACATCCAGCCTATCCTACCGAAAATGTATAAAGTGATATGCATTACAGTCCTGTGCAGAACCAATTTGTTAAACCCGAACCGCGACTCGCAACCCCCACTGGACCCACATACTTCCCCGTTTGGACCTGCTACCCGACCCACAAGTACCTTATCCGCAACCAGCTGACTATCAAGAAACAGGAAGTGCTGTCATTGTAAACCGGAAGTGACATCATTAGAAGTTGGCGTGATCAGAAAAAAAGGAGTAAAACAGGAAGTACTGTCATTGTAAACCGGAAGTGGCGTCATTGGAAGTAGGCGTGATCAGAAAAAAAGGAGTAAAACTCGCTACTGAGAAGACCTGCGACCCGAACCTCGACCCAGAGAACCGCCGACCCACGTCTATACCCGCTGCTGAAACTTCTACCTGCACTCCGCACAGGGTACAGCAGGTTTTTGCGGGTAACTGAACCACTGCAAGACTCTACTATGCATTGGGATGAGACCTGCATTGTATTACAAATTGAGGGGGGAAAAAATTGTGTTTACATGTTAGTACAACTATGAAATCTTTCGACCTGCCCGTGTGGCTAATTCCAGCCCCAAGATCCTTTGCGCTTTTTCACTCAGAGCTGGCTTGCACCAGAGAGAGTACCACCGCAGTAAAAACTTTTGCAAGGGTTCGCCCTGCAGATACAAGCCTCGTGTGCCAGTGTGTTCTTTTCTTGCACCAGAGAGAAACACTTCAAGGTCCAGATGAATTGGTAAAGTTCATGCCTCCAAGCGTGTGGATCAGGCTAAGAAACATCTATGACAGCTGTTTGGATTCCCTGCCAAGTTTGGGAAGACCCTACGTGATCAGTGGCTGGATCTTGGGGTGGGGGGGGGGAAGCAAACACGGATGGTAGTAAATGAAACCACTCATCTGGTTTATGGATTCACTTTGTGGTGGTTGTGGAATTCTATGATCTGGGACACTCATTTCTGCAATTACAAAGAAGCTGCATTAAAGGAAAACTATAACCCCAAAATGAACACTCGAGCAACAGATATTTTATATCAAATTAAGCGGCATAATAAAGAATCTTATCAAACTGGTATATTTAAGTAAATCTTGCCCTTTTACAACTCTTGCCTTGAGCCACCATTTCGTGATGGTCTGTGTGCTGCCTCAGAGATCACCTGACCAGAAATACTACAGCTCTAACTGTAACAGGAAGAAGTGTGGAAGCAAAAGACACAACTCTGTCTGTTAATTGGCTCATGTGACCTAACACGTATGGGTTGTTTGTGTGCACCGTGAATCCTACGATCCCAGAGGGCGGCCATATTTTTTTAAAATGGCAGTTTTGCATTTAGGATTACCCAATGGCACATACAGGTACTACTAAATAAGTATATTATTATGAAAATGGTTTATTTACATGAAGCGGGGTTTTACATATGAGCTGTTTTATGCAATATCTTTGTATAGAGACCTACATTGTTTGGGGGGTATAGTTTTCCTTTAACCCTTGGGCCCTCAGAGCCCCTGGCTGTGTTAACGGAGCTCCAGCAAGTCACATTTGTCCTTGGGAACAAAAACGATATATAAACATGGGGTTGTATACCAGCTGTGACCCCTGTTTACTCCCTGTGCCAAAGACAGGTGGTGTTGGAAAACTGAGCCACTTAGCGATATTCCATAGGACGCCACCTGGTTGAGCGACTCTTGAATTTAAGAGACTTCTTGCTACGGAGGCCTCTTGTAATCTAGCGCAGCTAAGGGGGATTTATTTAGGTTGGTGGGGGGTGTCAACATCAAAAATTCGTGTCAAATTTTAAAGGACTTGTTCAGTATAAAAATAAAGACTGGGTAAATAGATATGCTATGTAGTGATGGGCGAATAAATTCGACAGGTAGGAATTTGCGGTCGAATTTCCGCTTTTCGCCGCAAGCAGATTAATTTGCCTTGTCCAAATAAATTGATGTGTGTTAAAATTGTAGCGAGTATAAAAGTTATTAGGAAGCCCATTGACTTTAATGCATTTGGACCTGTCAGTCGCCCATTGACTTAAATTTTTTTGCCATTTCGCTAAGTTTTCGGGAAAGTGGCAGCTGTGCAAAATAAAAAATGTTTCTATAATATAATATAGTTAGACAAAAATGTAAATAGACTGGAGATGTCTAACATAAGAGAACAGAACTTCCTGCTTTTCAACTCTCTAACTCTGAGTTAGTCAGCAACTTGAAGGGGAACCCAAAAATGGGTTCACGTGCTGTTTAGCTGTAGAAGAATTGGTCCCAATTAGGTCACAAATTGGTTTTCCTCAAATTATTCTTCATGGGCCTGGACAAAGGCAATTTCAAGATTTTGCTTTTACAGGAGTGCATCATTCCCACTCATCTCATCATTCCCAGTAATGATTACAGCTCTGATTGGAATCCTTAAAGGGGAAATATTACGAAAATCAAAATTTAATATAAGCTCCATCACACTAAAATAAGTAACTTTCTAAATAAAAGTCAATTAAAATACTCTGCATTGTTTCTGAAATAATCAAGTTTATCTTTACTATCCCTCTCTCAGCATCTGTTTCTCTTTATTCTGTCTTATTCTAGCAGTTGGTTGTCAGATATTCATTGACAGTTAGATCCAATATATCTTTCCTAGCAGATATATTAGAGCTCACTCAAATAACTGATTCCTTTTGCACAAATCCTGCATGTAGAGAGACATGATGTCTGGTGATTTTAATAGAGTGAGCTCTAATACATCTTCTAGGCAAAAGGATCCCCCTATAAGATATATTGGATCTAACTGTCAATGAATATCTGACACCCAACTGCTGCATGAAGACAGAATAAAGAGAAACAGATGCTGAGAGAGGAATAGTAAAGATAAACTTGATTATTTCAGAAAAGGTACAGAATTTTGAATTGGTTATATTTAGAAAATGTCTTGTGTCAGTATGCAGAAGCTGATATTTTGCGATAATTCCCCTCTAAGGTTAAGGACAGTTCTATAACCTTTTAGACACGGTCAGAACGCTCCGGATATATTATGACTCCCTACAATATCTATGGAGTAAATATACTATGGAGGGAGGTCTTTCCAAGCTGCTCTGCTTCTTTTAAATTAATATGACACATCTCTCCCTCCAGGTCCTCAATCATCAAATTCTCAAGGTAAGATACGTGACTAATTTCCAAGGTGCATCAGTGTGAGATGCTGCCATAAAAGGAAACAGAGAGATGCAGCTCAGTAGATACAACAAACAGCCAACATCTCCAGTCTATACCCCTAGGGCTACTCACGACTGTACCACAAGTTCCTTATAGGGGTATAACTGGGGCTGGCCTCTTTCCATGGATATCACTTTGCCAACCCTACATGTTTTCCACTATCAATTATTATTTAGATTTCGGAGAGGAACTATTGAACGTTCTTGAACTATTCTGAAATAGTTTTATTCATTTCATCTATGCAACTAAATATATAGTTTTCATAAAACTACATTTTATACATTATGTATTTGCCATAGTCCGGTTTCGTTTGCCTTGCCCAGTGTCTTTCTCTCAGTAACATTGATAGTTAATTGTTATTTGAATTAATTGTCTTCAGGTTTCTGTTTCGTGATGATAGTTATACCTCTTTAAATTAACTTTGAGTAGGATGTTGAGAGTGATATTCTGAGACAATTTGCAATTGGTTTAATTTTTTTTTTTATCTGTGGTTTTTGAGTTAGTTAGCTTTTTATTCAGCAGCTCTCTGGTTTGCAGTTTTAGCAATCTGGTTGCTAGGGTCCAAATTACCCTAGCAACCATGCACTGATTTGAATAAGAGACTGGAATATGAATAGGAGAGGCCTGAATAGAAAGATGAGTAATAAAAAGTAGCAATAACAATACATTTGTAGCCTTACAGAGCATTTGTTTTTTAGATGAAAGCTCCCCCCATTTGAAAGCTGGAAAGCGTCAGAAGAAGGCAAATAATTCAAAAACGATAAAACATTAAAAAATGAAGGCCAATGGAAAAGTTGAAGCATCCCTTTAAAAGGTGTCCAAAAGGCAACAAAAGAAAGGGGAATCAGAATCGGAAGTTAAAAAAAAAACCCTACCACCTACCTTACATAGACCCCCTCCCTTCTTCCCCCAGCCTAATGTTACCCCGGGCAAATGCCCTTAAGTCTATACTTACCCCTCCATGCAGATTCTGTCCAGCGGAGTTCACGGACGCCACCATCTTCTCTTTGGAAATCTTTGGAATGAAACCAACATAGCTGCGAATGCGCCGAAACTCACGAATATTGCCAAAGCGCCTGTCTCATTCTGAAGATTACCGAAGCGGTTGAAGATGGCGCCCGTGAACTTTGATGCCTGAAACTGCACGAGGGGTAAGTAAAAAGTTAGGGGCATTTGCCGGGTTAACACTTAGGCTGGGGGGAGGAGGGTCTATGTAGGTTAGGGGGGTAAGGGTTTTTCAACTTTTGGGTTTGTTTCTCCTTTTAAAACAACATTTTCTTAGTTAATTTTCCCTAAAAAATGACAATGCCCCTGGCCCACTCAGCATATATCAATTCAATCATATCAGTGGGAACAGTCATATTGCTTGGATTGGCTCAGAAATTTTCCTTAAATAGAAGGTACTCCCTTGTGATTGTAGTCACTTACCTGATACCCCGGGCCAGTGCTCCTATCAGAAGCAGAAGATCTGTTTGTGGTGCTTACCGATAAGAACCCTGGGCTGGGGCAATTTTTTGCTAACAGGAGCACTATCACTTGTACAGTACAATCACTTGGAGGTGCCTAACTTTTGTCATGCCCCTCCCCCCATTAATTTTAAGTTTCCTTCTCCTTTAAGTGCACCACATGATGCTCACCAACCTCTTGGATATTGCTGCCAGTGGTCTCAAAGCAGGTTTTTGAATTTCTGGCTTGGAGGCAAGTTTTGATTACATAAAAACATGCCATGCCAAACACAGTCTCCTGTAGGCTGCCAGTCCATATAGGGGCTACTAAATAGCCAATCACAGCCCTTATTTGACACCCCCTAGTACATATTGCATGCTTGTGTTGCTCCCTAACTCTTTTTACATCTGACTGTAGACCATGGTTAAAATAAATAAATAAAAGTTGGGGACCCCTGATCTAAAGCATTAAAGGAGAACTAAACCCTAAAAATTAACACGGTAAGAAATACCATCTTTTCTATATTGAACTTATTGGTCCAGCCTACTGGTTCAGCATCTTTATAGTAGTAATGATCCAGGCCTTCAAAGTTGCACACAGGAGTTCCCCATCTTGGATTTTGTTAGCAGTGTCTGTGACACTTACATGCTCAGTGGGCTCTGAGCAGCTGTTGAGAAGCTAAGCTTAGGGCTCGTCACTAATTATCCAGCAGAAAATGAGGTTTGACTGTCTTATAAGCTAAAGCTACAGGGCTGATTATTCATTTCTGATGCCATTTGTGCTGGTTTCTGAACTGCCATGTGTTTTTTACTAATCAGCCTTGTATTGTGACATTTATATTATATACATCCTGTATTTTGTGCGTCGGTCCCTAAGCTCAGTAAGTGACAGCAGCACAGAGCATGTGTAGTGAATCAGCAGAAAAGAAGATGGGGAGCTACTGGGGCATCTTTGGAGACACGGATCTTTACTGATAAAGGACTGTGGTTGCCTTGGGTTGCTATAGAAGCCCAAACCCCAATATACAATATTTCTGCCCTACTTCTTTAAAGTGGACCTGTCACCTACACATAAAAAGCTGCATAATGAAAGTCTTTGGCAAATTAAATATGAAACCCCAAAAATTTTTTTCATTAAAACATCCATACCTGTTATAAAGGTGTTTAAATATCTGAACTGTCAATCAAATATTACCTGCCCCGCCTCTATGCCCGTGGCATAGAGGAGGGGCAGTCAATTACTTTCACTTTCCATTCAGCACTTCCTACATGTCACTGCTCTCCTCACATTCCCCATTCCCTCCTCAGGCTCTATAATTGTGTAGGGCACTGCACATGGACATTAGGTCCCCCATTCTGGTGCATACACAAGATTTTGGGGTGATACACAATTTCGCTTAATAACCGTGTCCACAAAATGTCTGCTGCCTGCTTGCTGTGATTGTAAAATTCCAAGACAGAAGGAAACAAAATTTAAATAAAAATACAGTGTAAGTAAAGTTTATTTTGCTCAACTAACATGATAGAAAAGAATTTGAAATTATTTCTTAGGGTGACAGGTCCCCTTTAATTGAGCTTTAGTTCGCCTTTAACACCAAACCACCAGTGTAATTCTGGAGTATTTTGAACCCAACAAGAAAGGGCATTGCCTAGAATGTATGGTGACAAGACACATGCTCTGCGACTGGCCCTTATTTAAATCTTTATGTCCTGCCAGTTGTGCTATAAAAGTACCATTTATTATTATTATTATAATTATTAACATGTATTTATAAAGCGCCAACATATTTACCATAATGCCAACGTCCTGAATAATTAAGACCCCCACCAACACACAAGGGTTAAAAAAAATATAATATGTATTTGCTGTGTGTATATCAGATGACTGTCTGGCAGTATATATAGGGGGTAGCAGGCAATGTTCCCTTTAAGAGATGCATTGGGGTGAGCACACACAAGTTTTGAGGCCAGAGCACAAAGAATTTTGTGTGAAAAAAAATCTAGAGCTGAGAAGGAATTAGAGGGAACATTGGTAGCAGGTAATATGGAAGAGGAATAAACAAGATGGCAGGGACAGACAGTGTGAGACAGTGCTGAGCATGAAATAAGGTCAAGTCTTGAGTCTGGACAAGTGAGGAGCTATATAATACATTGGCCAGACAACTCACACACTTGCGGGGCTGCTTTGTCCATTAAGAGAAAATAAAAGGTGTCAGGTTCATTCCAGGCTCTTCCTCTCTAGACTGCTAATGAATCTCTTATGGGCCCAAATGATGAAACTGAAACGTAAACCGAAAAATAGATATAAGCCCGCGAGGCATTGGGTTACCCACTGCCATGTCTGTTTAGAAGGGAAGTAGTGAAATACACACTGTTATAAAACTGAAACGTTCATGCCTGAAATAAATGTGGCATGCCAGGAAAACCCAGCAGGGTTAGGAAAGAAGTGATCTCATTATGAAAAATGAATTAAATACAGGTATGGGGCCTGATATCCAGATGCTTGGGCCTTGGGGTTTTATGGATAATGGATCTTTCCATAGTTTGGATCTTAAGTCTACTAGAAAAATTGTGTAAACCCAAACTCGGCTGGTTTTGCCTCCAATAAGGATTAATTATATCTTAGTTGGGATCAAGTACAAGCTACTGTTTTATTATTACAGAGAAAAGGGAAATAATTTTTTTTAAAAATTGGAACTCTATGGAAGACAGCCTGTAATTCAGAGCTTTCTGGATAATGGGTTTCCGGATAACCAATACCATACCAGTATGGTATGTTATAGTTTATACAGGAGCATTGGCCAGCTCCATGTTGTAGCTCCCACCAGCTATAGTCAGGCGATCCCACTGGTGTCTAATAAAAGGGCAGCCAAGTTTGGGAGTTTTACTTTGAAAGCAGCAAGTAAGTTGTGGGTAAAATGTATAATGAAGCAATAGAATTCTTAATGAATCAGATGAAAATTGAGCGTAGGACTGGCCAGATATGGGATGACTTTGATGTAGTTGGCCAGCTTAAATATATTGCAATATATGGACAAACAATCCCTGTTTTGTTTAAAGGGTAAGGCATTTTTCAGTAGCAGTATGCACAAAATGTCTTAAATATATTGATAATGGGTTGAGTGCAGAGGAACTCTAGTATTTGTCTATATATAATAGGGAAGCACCGAATCCAGGATTCTACCTTTTTCAGCCAGATTCGGCCG
The DNA here is from genome assembly GCF_017654675.1 of Xenopus laevis. Taxonomy (NCBI): domain Eukaryota; kingdom Metazoa; phylum Chordata; class Amphibia; order Anura; family Pipidae; genus Xenopus; species Xenopus laevis. Next base: position 120,576,345 of record NC_054387.1, on the reverse strand, counting down.
AATCCTTCTGCCCAGCTGAACCGAAACCGAACCCTAATTTGCATATGCAAATTTTTGTCACAAAACAAGGAAGTAAAAAATGTTTTCCCCTTTCCACCCCTAATTTGCATATACACATTAGGATTCGGTTCGGTATTCGGCCAAATCTTTTGTGAAGGATTCAGGGGTTCGGCCGAATCCAAAATAGTGGATTCGGGGCATCCCGTAAGATATATAGATATATATATATATATATATATATATATTCCTCTCCAGAAGAAGCTGCACAACTCAGGACTTATTGCAAAGTAATAAATTTATTAAACACAGTGTGTTTAATAAATGTATTACTTTGCAATAAGTCCTGAGTTGTGCGGCTTCTTCTGGAGAGGATCGTATGAAGTGTCTTGAGGGATGCACCCAGGCAATGAGAGGATATTTATCGTGAGTGCTGGGAGTTTGGGGAAGTATATATATATATATATATATATATATATATATATATATAGCATCAATTGGAAATAGTAGAGATGGCACTCGTAGGTCTTAATGTAGAAAAAAGAATATTTATTGTGGACAATCGCTGACGTTTCGGCTGATACAACAGCCTTTCTCAAAGGCTTTGAGAAAGGCTGTTGTATCAGCTGAAACGTCAGAGATTGTCCACAATAAATATTCTTTTTTCTACATTAAGACCTACGAGTGCCATCTCTACTATTTCCAATTGATGTTACCGATCGAGGACTGCACCCAGGCACACTTGACCTCCATTTCGCGAGTGCCGGTTTTATTTTTTTTGTTTTTTTCGAAAATAGAAAGAGGGACAAAAAGATTTGCCGCACTGGCAACATTTTTTGACCATGCCTAGGTTTGTGGCCACACCCCCTAATTACCGTGTTTATTTTACAAAATTTGGCAGGTTATTAAAGTCTGAGCCCATTTCTGTGTTTTTTTATGTATTATTACAGTTTTGCTAATGAAGGGGACTTGCCCTTTAAGCTGTAGGTCAGTTTCCCCAAGAGACCTGCTTGTCTTACATTGTTACAATTGTTCTGATGCTTATCTTTAATTGTTATAAAAGTATCTAAGTATCTATTCTGGGCTCACTGCCAAAAGTTTTAGAAAATTTGTATCGCTTTCTGGCTGTTCAGTGCAGGAGATCAAAGAGAAAGTGAGGACAGCTCAATGCGGGTTGTGCTGTCAAAATCGAACGGTCAAGTGAAAAACGGACAGTTGGGAGGTACGATACTGGTAAGGTACAACCGTACGATTGCATGTAGATGGGTACTTCCTTTTGGTCCTTATTACTTTCCGTTAAAGAACTGCAGTCCCGCCACAGTTTAGATCTCTGACATGAATATATAGACCAGAGCAGTCCAGTTGGAGGAAGATGTGGTCCCCAGCATTGCCAAAATCTCCACGCACTTCTTTGTATGATATATGTGACTGACAGATATGTGAAATAATAAATAACTGGGCCACAGCATTGCACATTATAGACTGGACTCTTACAATCCTCAGGCTTTATTCATTGCTCAACTGGTAAATTTAGGTAGCGGGCGAATCAGTAGGGTAAAACTGTTTATCACTCATTGGGGTGTTTACCAGGACCTACACATTGAGCTCCAAGCATTCCCTACTAGTGTCCCTGCTCCAGCTGGAGTCGCAAGCAAGTTTCCTTGTCTTATTTCACAAGCTGGTTTTGCTCCCAGAGTGGGTTCAGTTTCACCCTGTGATTAAAGGGTAACTGTCACATATTATATATAGTTTCTGAGATATTTCATCTATTATTACTGCGTTCGCTCAACCAAAGCCAACATTTTTATTCTTTTCAGGGACAGCGTGAGTCATTCTTTGGGCCATTGGAAAAAACGGTTTGTCTGAGGGAGCAAGTCATAAACATTTTCTATTAGGAAAAGCAAATATTGAATCCTGACTACCACTGATCTCTGCAAAAGGCTAAAGTACAGAGAATTATGTCCCTAAAGTCGATCATATACAGACTGATCATTCGACCACTGGGCACATAGCTGAACATGGAATGGCCACATTTATATTGCTCCAATTGTTTGGACTGTGGCTTCTCTTCACTTTCTCACAGTAAAGGATCCATGATCCTTTTCCCCCCCAATTAAAGGGGTGGTTCAACTTTTAGTATGTTATAAAATGGCTAATGCTAAGCACCTTTTCAATTGGCCTTCATTTTTTCTTTTTTAAAGTTTTTGAATTACAGTATTTGCCTTCTTCTTCTGACTCTGTAAGGCTACACATTTTTATTGCAACTTTTCATCACTAAACTTTCTATTCAGGCCTCTCCTATACATATCCCAGTCTCTTATTCAAATCAATGCATGGTTGCTAGGGTCATTTGGACCCTAGCAACTAGATTGCCAAAATTGCAAGCTGGAAAGCTGGTGAATAAAAAGCTAAATAACTCAAAAAACAGAAATAATAATAAAAAAAGAATATCACTCTCTACATCAGTGATTCCCAACCAGTAGCTCGTGAGCAACATGTTGGTCTCCAATCCCGTAGATGTTACTCCCAGTGGCCTCAAAGCAGGAGCTTATTGTGTTGCTCCCCATCTCCTTTTACTTCTGAATGTTGCTCATAGGTTCAAAAGGTTGGGGATCCCTGCTCTACGTCATACTAAAAGTTCATTTCAAGGTGAACACCCCCTTTAAGAAACATTTTATAACCTCAGTATGGCAGTCACGTGACTTCCAGGAAAGCTGAAAAATCTGAAAAAAATATTTTCATGGAACTCCGAGGTAGAGTCCTGCGTGGGTCCATTTTTTGAAACCCGTATCCACAACTTTACCCGCATGTTCCTGCTAGTTAGGCCAACTAACCTTCCGACCTGGGGGACACGCAAAACCGGAAGTGACATCACTCCCGTGCAGAAACTTGCCAAAAAATTGAAAAAAACTGTAAGAACCACAAGGGTGGGTGGGATCAAGGGTGGGTGGGATCAAGCCCACACCTTTGTTGGGTACCCAGCTGGGTTATCTGTGGACACTGCCCGCACGGCCAAGGAATAGGGGAATTTTTGCTCGAAACTCGACCACTTTGCAGGTATTCTGCAGGTACCCAGCCCGATGCAGGACTCCACTACAAGGTGACTTCTAATATCCTCATATTTTGCAACAGGGGGTACTTTATTTATTATAATACACAAGTTGCAGTGAATCAGAAATTACATCACTAAGCTCCGATTATAACCGTTGACATCACTAAGCAACGTTTATATAGTGAATAAAGTACCCCCCTTTTGTAAAATATAAGGATATTATAAGTTACCGAGGAGTTTCATGACCATATAAAAACACGAGGCCGAAGGCAGACTGCTTTTATACAGGTCATGGAACTTCGAGGTAACTTCTAATATCCTCATATTTTACAACTGGGGGTACTTTTTTTATTATAATACACAAATTTCAGTGAGTCATGTGACAGAAATGACATCAGAACTCACCGTTTATAACTGCTGACATCAGAACTCACCATTTATAAGGATATAATTTACAAGATATTCATAGCTTTTGTGTATTATATATATATATATATATATATATATATATAAAGAAAAGCTGTATATTGTATGCTGCGCTTCATGGCTGCAAGCTGGTTAAAGATCTCGGAGCGTACGGTATAGCCGTGTCTCTTTTTTTTTTTATTAGAGATCGGGTTTGCAGAAATACCTCTGGCCAGACAAAAGGAGAGGACTCATCGTTGCTCTCATTCTCTCTGTAGCCACAAACATTTCTTTTGCCAGCTGCCTGATGGAACTGCAAAATGTTCAATATCGGTTTCTAGCAATTCACCCTTTCGGCGTCTACGGAATGTGTAGCTCAGTGACTAACAATAGGTGCTCTCCCAGGATTCTGCTCCGTGCCTTTACCCAATCTTTGCTTCTGTCGAGTACTTCATTTCAAGTGCCATGTCGAGCCATCACCGAAGTTGGGTTGCCACAACATCTGGTGGGCCAAAATCTTTTCCATGTTATTCTTTCCTTACGATATCCAACATTGGAAAAATATATAAGATGGAATGGATACACACAGATGGAGCATCCTTCTTTGAGATATTCATGTATGAGGCAAGCACAGCAGCATTAATATTATAAAGACTTTACTGAAGCATCTAGCAACCATGGCAACACACAGATGGAGCAGCCTTTATTGATTTATATGATGAATAAAGGAACATGGAGGGCAGACAGTTTGCTGCGGAGTGTGGCAAACACCACAACACAAACAGCTGTGGAAAGCACCGCAACACGCAGACGGTTGTAGAGAACACGGTGACACACAGATGGAGCAGCCTTTATTGATTTATATGCTGAATTAAGAGACATAGACGAGACAGTCTGTTGATGAGTGTGGCAAACACCACAACACGCAGGCAGCTGTTGAAAGCAGCGCACACAGGCGGTTGTAGAAAACAAGGTAACACACAGATGGAGCAGCCTGTATTGATTTATATGCTGAATAAAGGGATGAGGCAGTCTCTTTATTCATGAACACTGCAAACACAGCAACACCCTGAGTTGCTTTTATTCATGGCATTCAGAAACACAGCAACATACAGATGGAGCAGACTTGACCTATTTCTTTGTTCGACATATACATCAATAAAGGCTGCTCCATCTGTATGTTGCTGTGTTTCATATGAATAAAAGCAGTGTGCTGCTGTGTTTGCAGTATACATGAATAAAAAGACAGCCTCATCCCTTTATTCAGCATATAAATCAATAAAGGCTGCTCCATCTGTGTGTAACTGTGTTTTTAAAAGCCGTTTGTGCTTTGCGGTGTTTGGCTCATCAATAAAGACCGTCTCATCTGTCTATTTCTATTTTTGACATAAAAATCAACAGATGAGGCAGTCTCTTTATCGATTAGTGTGGCAATCACCACAACACATAAATTGCTGTGGAAAATAGAGATGCACCGAATACAAGATTCAGTTCAGAATTCAGCCAAGATTCGCCTTTTTACAGCAGGATTTGGATTCGGCCGAATCCTTGTGCCTGGCCGAACCGAATCCTAATTTCCATATGCAAATTGTGGGGAGGGCGGGATTCCACGTGACATTTTTTTCCACTTTTTCCTTTTCCGCCCCTAATTTGCATATGCAAATTATGATTCAGATTCCGTTCGGTATTCGGCCAAATCTTCCAAGATGGATTCAAAATAGTGGATACGGTTCATCCCTTTATTGTTTTGTCAAATAAAGGGACATGCAGAGGAGACAGTCGCTCGGCATAATAAGTGCACATATATCTGCTGCCCTGCTTACCTTTCCTATATATTTATGTGTCAACACCAAAAACATACAGATGGAGCACATTTACTGATGTGTGTGCAAACAGCAGCTTTATATTGAGGGATGGAGCAGCCTTCATTGATTTATGCTACAAACAAGTGGAGCATATACAAGTGAAGCAGCTTTTACTAATGAATGTGACATTTTCCAAAAAAATGCTAGGCTCATGTAGCTCTGAAGTGAAAGATTAAAAGGGTGGTTCACCTTTAAAGGAGATTTGAACCGTAAACTTAAAAACCCCCTACCCTCCACAGACCCCCCCCCCAGCCTAAGTGTTCCCCCAGTCAATTGCCCCTAGCGTTTTACTTACCCTTTGGTGCAGATTCGGGCATCAGAGTTCATGGGCGCCATCTTCTTTTCTTCGGAAATCTTCAAATGAGACCGGCATGTCGGTGCATGCGCAGTTGGAGCAATTTTCTGGTTCGCGACAAATGCGCATGCGCCAAAACTCACGGAAATTCCTGAAGTGCTGGGCTCATTACGAAGACGGCTGAAGATGGCGCCCGTGAACTCCGATGCCTGAATCTGCACCGAGGAGTAAGTAAAACGCTAGGGGCATTTGCCCGGGGTAACACTTAGGCTGGGGTGTGGAGGGTCTATGTAGGGTAGAGGGGTAGGGTTTTTTTTAAGTTTAGGGTTGAATTCTCCTTTAAGGTAAATTTTAATATGTTATAGAACTGCCAATTCTAAACAACTTTTCATTGGTCTTCATTATTTTTTATTGTTTTATAGTTATTTGCCTTTTTCTTCTGACTCTTTGCAGCTTTCAAATGGGCTTCGCTGACTCCCTTCTAAAAAACAAATGCTCTGTAAGGCTACAAATGTATAGTTTTTGTTACATTTTATTACTGATCCTTCTATTCAGGCCCTCTCCTATTCATATTCTAGTCTGTTATTCAAATCAATGAATGGTTGCTAGGGTAAAGTGGACCCTAGTTACCAGATTGCTTAAGATGCAAATTGAAGACCTGATAAATAAAAAGTTAAATAACTCAAAAACCACAAATAATAAAAAATTAAAAGAAATTGCAATTTGTCTCAGAATATCACTCTCAACATACTTTTGAATTCCAGGCTTAGAGACAAGTTTTGGTTGAATAAACACCAGGTGCGTGCCAAAAAGAGCCTCCTTGAAAATGCAAAGTTACAATTGAATGTGGTTCACGAGTGAAAAAGGTTGGGGACCCCTGTTGTAGACAGATGTAGCGGTTGGTCCGGGCTGCAGGGATTGCACCGAATCCAGGATTTGGATTCGGCCGAATCCTTCTGCCCGGCTCAACCGAATAGGAATCCTAATTTGCATATTTGGTTCAGTTATCAGCCAAATCTTTCGCAAAGGGTTCGGGTGTTCGGCTGAATCCAAAATAGAGGATTCGGAGCATCCCTAGTCTAAAGATACAAAATCGAGGAGAGCAGGCAAGAGTCAGGGCAGAAGACAAACTAGGAGTCAAACCGTGGACTGGTTTCTTCAAGTAGGTGCCTTTGTTGATATAAAAGTGGGTGCAGTGTCTTCCACCACAACCCTGACAAAGCCCAACGTCTGACACTTCTATTTCATTAGGCAAATTTTTATCTTTAGTTTACACCACCATAAAGCAGGACTGTTTTACTTTATTATTAGTAGCATTTTCTGTATGAGTATATTCACATATATGGGATCTCTCTCTGCCACTTATCCCCCTCTATTCCCAGAGTAGCACAGCTCCCAAATCCCATTGCAGTCCTTCCTGGAAGGAGACAGGTTAAGGGGTCTTTCTATCCAAGCTTTGAAACTGATCCCCCCCTCATCCAGCGCAACAGGAAGGTTCCATAGTCTCTTCCTTTGCAGAAAGGATGCCTCCCCCACCCCATGAGTCCTTTACATTTGCTTTTAAAAGTCCCAGAGATAATCAGTTTCCCTTTTTATTTTATTCCAAAAACGAAAAAGAAAGAAACGAAGACAAAGAAATGCCTGTGTGTCGAGCCAAGGAGAAGTGCTAGATGAAACCCTCAAGAGGTAGGAACAAACAATTAATAGAATATGTATAGAAATGCACACACATACATATATTTATCCAACTACTTCCTCTCGCAGTATGCGGATACATTCTGTGTCTGTCCCTCTTGAGCAAATGGTTTAAAGGACCAGTAACATCAATTTTAAAAAAAAAAAAAAAAAAAAGATTAAATTTGTATAGAACGAAAAGAAAAACACCAAGAATATGTAACTTTAAAATCGCAAAGTCTTTATTAAAAAATAAACTTACCGAAAGGCAACGATCCACCATGCGGCGCTTGATTTCTCCTCCCTGCCTTCAATAGGAGATAGCCAGGGAGGAGAAATTGAGCGCCGCACGATGGATGAAGAGGAGAGCAAGCAGAGTTCCGGTAAATTATTTTTTAATAAAGACATTTGGCTTGGTGGGTTTTTTTTTCGTTCTATACAAGTATATTTTTATTTTTTTTAAAGATTGACGTTACTGGTCCTTTAAGGAGCTTGAATATAGCCGAGTCTCATCAGCACTGTGCATGGGTGTATTAGAGAGACACAAGGGGTTGTTCACCTTTAAATTAACTTTTAATATGATGTAGAGAGGGATATTCTGAGACAATTTGCAATTGGTTTTCATTTTTTATTATTTGTGTTTTATTTGAATTCTTTAGCTTTTTATTCAGCAGCTCTCCAGTTTTGCAATTGCAGAAATCTGGCTGCTAGGGTCAAAATTCCCCTAGCAACCATGCATTGATTTGAATAAGAGACTGGAATATGAATAGGAGAGGCGTGAATAGAAAGAGGAGTAATAAAAAGTAGCCATAACAATAAATATGTAGCCTTACAGAGCATTTGCTTTTTAGTTGGGGTCAGTGACCCCCCCATTTGAAAGCTTGGAATAATTTAAAAATGATAAACAAATAATGAAGACCAACTGAAAAGTTGCTTAGAATTGGCCATTCTATAACACACTAAAAGTTAACTTTAAATGGTATGCCCCCAAGGGGATCTTTAAATAAATAGTTGTATGTGGCATGAAGAAGAGTCCAGCAGCCTTGAGACTGGCCCCTGTAACAGGACATTAACTCAAAGACTGCCAAGATGCCAACGTGCTTAGTGAAGACCATTTTAAAGTTTGAGTCTATATCAGTGATGCCCAACTGCTCAGCAGCTGCCCCACAAAAGAATAGTTGGGTATAGTTCATTCATTAAAGGGTTGGTTAAACTTTTAGTATGTTATAGAATAGCTAATTCTAAGAACCTTTTCAATTGGCCATGAAAAGTTTTTATTTGTATAGTTTTTGCCTTTTTCTTCAGACTCTTTCCAGCTTTCCAGCTTACTGGCCCAGTCTAAAAAAACAAATGCTCTGTAAGGCTACATATGTATTGTTACTTTTTATTACTGATCCTTCTATTCAGGTCCTCTCCTATTCATATTCCAGTCTCTCATTCAAATCAATGCATGGTTGCTAGGGTAATTAGGATCATAGCAACCAGCTTCGTGAAATTGCAATTTAGAGAGCTGCTGAATAAAAAGCTAAATAACTCAAAAACCACAGATAATAAAAAATGAAGAATCGACTGCAAATTGTCTCTGAATATCTGAATGGTCTGTGTGCTGCCTGAGAGATCACCTGACTAGAAATACTGCAGCTCTAACTGTAACAGGAAGAAGTGTGGAAGCAAAAGGCAGAACTCTCTGTTAATTGGCTCATGTGACCTAACAAGTATAGTTTGTTTGGTATGTTTGTGTGCACCGTGAATCATTATCATTATTTTTTTTTAAAATGGAAATTTTCTATTTAGGATTACCCAATGGCACATACTACTAAAAAAGTATATTATTATGAAAATGGTTTATTTACATGAAGCAGGTTTTTACATGTGAGCGGATTTATGAAATATCTTTTTTAATTTTTTAGAGACCTACGTTATTGGGGGGGGTATAGTTTTCCTTTAAGGGATCAGGTGGGCACATGAAGTCACATGCAGATAGGTGTATGTTTTCCGTATTCACTCTGTTCCAAGCCATAATAATATCCCCCTTGGTTTGCCCTGTTTAGCTTTGGAAAGGCATGGAATATTTAATATATATCTTGCCTGGCTCTTGGGAAGAACCCCATCTGAGCCAGAATCGCTGCCCTTTGGAGCCAGCCTGTTAGACACAGTAGAGAACATAATACATTTGTTACACTGTACGGAGATATGAATGCATGCTTGAGGAGCGGTTCTTATGTTATTGAGAGGGGTCTCGCGTATCTTTTCCGCCATCTAAGCAGGTGGGCAGTGAGTGAGGTGTCAATTAACTGAAAGGGAGGAGTGGTGGAATTTTAATATACTAAATGAACTCTTTCTGCTAGGGTATACTGATAAGCTTGGCCTTTATGAAGCTGCGAGTCACAGTACTTGCACAATCATAATGTATTCTCCCCGGCAGTGACCCGTTGCGGAGTGTGTAATGAAAAAGCACCACCACGCTTCAAGGAACACAAGCAATGGGACGGGTTCTTTCTCGGCCATACAAAACCAATTTCCTTTTTGATGTATGACTTGTATAACAGGGAAACAGGCCGGGGCTAACCTGGATAGGCTGCCGGAGGTCAGCTACTGTCTGTGAAAGTTATACCTGGCCAACCGGATAATGATATCGAGCCGGGGGCCGGCAGAAAAAGAGATCTTTAAAGAAAGAAAAAGTTGTCCCCTTTAAAAAGTGTTTCTTAAAGGGGAAAATGAAACTTTAATATGAACGTCATCATACTGAAATAAGAAGCTTTGTAAATACAATCAATTAAATATTCTGCATTGTTTCTGAAATAATCAAGTTTATGTTCACTATTCCTCTCTCAGCATCTGTTTCTCTTCATTCTGTCTTCATGCAGCAGTTGGGTGTCATATATTAATTGACAGTTAGATCCAATATATCTCATAGGGGGGCTCCTTTCCTAGCAGATGCATTAGAGCTCACAAGAAATTAGGGATGCACTGAATCCACTATTTTGGATTCGGCCGAACCCACGAATCCTTCGTAAAAGATTCGGCCGAATGCCGAATCCGTATATGCAAATTAGGGGTGGGAAGAGGAAAAACTTTTTACTTCCTTGCTTTGTGACAAAAAGTCACGCGATTCCCTTCCCTCCCCTAATTTGCATATGCAAATTAGAATTTGGTTCAGCTGGGGAGAAGGATTCGGCCGAATCTGAATCCTGCTGAAAAAGGCCGAATCCTGGATTCGGTGCATCCCTACCAGAAATCCTGTCTCTCTACATGCAGAATGTGTGCAAAAGGCAGTTGATTTGTTAGATCTTGTTTGTACTGGAATCAGTTATTTAAATGATCTGCCAGGAAAGGGAGCCTCTCCTATAAGATATATTGGATCATTCATCTGACACCCAACTCCTGAATGAAGACAAAATGAAGAGAAACAGATGCTGAGAGAGGATTAGTGAAGATAAACATTATAGAATTGAATTTAGAAAGTTTCTTATTTCAGTATGCTGAAGCTTATATTACATTTTCATGATAGTTCCCCTTTATATCACCCTTAAACAGTGGTGTAACTAAAGAAACAGCAAATCCCGTGGGGGGGGCCTGGAGGACAGGGGGGGGGGCCAGACCGTGGGGTCTGTTGCACAAAAATCCCCCCTCTGCAGGCTCTGTATATGTAAAAATATGTGAGCACGTTGTGAAAGAGATATGTGGGTATAGAACAGAGCTTGGGTGCGCGTCAGGCCCTTCCGAATTTTTGTTACACCACTGCCCATAACATAATAAATTAAATAAAACTGGCTAAAAATTGTTACTTTAGAAAACTACACCATTAAATGGAGGGGGGCTATAGATCCTCTCTGGTCTCTGTCTGTGTTAGAAATGAGCAGTGAACATGTCCTAATGGGCCTTCCCCAAAAGAACAAATGGATGTAGGGAGCCAATCACAGCTCTACCTTCACATAAGGAAAGATAAATTGCGGATTCCTGGCCGGTCCTCAAGGCTGCTGGCTGCCTGCCCACAAGCTGCGGATCCTGGAGCTGGGTCCCTACAATGCAACGTGCCTACTGCTGCTGCTACCTCTGTCCAACACACTATACTTTCAGCCAAAAATGGTTGAATGCCAATGTATACCCATCTTCTAGCATTCGATCAACCTAACCCTCCTACACCAGACCCAAAACCAGCTGGCACCTCAATTTATAGACCCACGTCATTTACAGTATATGTGCCTATAACTAAAGGCTGCTGGAGATGAAAGCTGGCAGAGTATGGTTGTGGGCAGGGAGAGTGGTAGAAGAGCTCAACCCGAACCCACCCGTGACCCACAAAATATACGTGCAAGTCGGGCTAATCCCGTGGGCCTCAGGCTGGCCCACACACCACTACTGGGCAGGTTGGGGACATTCAATATCTTTTGGAGTGATATCTCTAACGGTCAAGCTCTTGGTACAGTCTAGCAGCAAAGCCTGTTGTAGGGTTTCCTAAAATATTCTTATTAGTGGTGGAAAAACAGAGTCACCAGATGACATCAGCAGCACAAACAGAACGTTCTCCGGCAGAGATCCATGGTCAGGAGAGGGGAGGGACATCTACTTACTGGGATTGTTTTTGTTTATATTCGGAGTTATAATGAGGTGTTAAAATGTATCTCGGTGCCTGTTTCTTGCTCTCAAGCTACCAGCATTACATTTTGTGGTTCTTACTGGCAACAACCACGGTAATATTATAGCAACTAGAATTCTGAGTTTCCCAAAAAAGCAAACAGGTATCAGAATAACAGGCAGTACAGAGAGAGCGGAATGCAAGGGATCCATGCATGTTAGAATTAGGGATGCGCCAAATCCACTATTTTTGGATTCGGCCAAACCCCAGAATACTTTGCGAAAGATTTGGCCAAATACTGAACCAAATTCCTAATTTGCATGTGCAAATTAGGGGTAGGAAGAGGAAAACATTTTTTACTTCCTTGTTTTGTAACAAAAATTCACGTGCATATGCAAATTTGGATTCAGATTCGATTCAGCCAAATCCTGCTGAAAAAGGCTGTATCCTGCCCAAATCCCAAATACTGGATTCAGTGCATCCCTAGTTATAATCCTAAATCATGCGGCAAAATAGATTTGGGCATTTGGCATGCTGAATTTTTTCCAACTCTAAAGAATGAATCAAAAGCTGCAACATCATCAACCTTTGGTGAATAGAAATACCCGTACAGATAATATCCCCACGGGTTGGCATTAAAGGGGTTGTTCACCTCTAAATTAACTATTAGTATGATGTAGAGAGTGATTTTCTGAGACAATTTGCAATTGGTTTTCATTTTATTATTATTTGTGGTTTTTGAGTTATTTAGCTTTTTATTCAGCAGCTCTCCAGTTTGCAGTTTCAGCAATCTGGTTGCTCAGGTCCAAATTACCCTAGCAATCATGTATTGATTTGAATTAGGGATGCACCGAATCCACTATTTTGGATTTGGCGAACCCTGAATGCTTTGCAAAAGATTCGGGCAAATACCGAACCGAATCCTAATTTGCATATGCAAATTAGGGGTGGGAAGGGGGAAACTTTTTTTTAACTTCTTTGTCTTGTGACAAAAAGTCACACAATTTCCCTCCCCACCCTTAATTTGCATATGTAAATTAGGATCCGGATTAAAAGGTTGCTTAGATTTGATCATACTATAACATAATAAAAGGTTAACTAAAAGGTGAACGTATGGTGCATATGGGTGGGCTTCTCATATTTCTACATGTTTATGGGACTCCCCTATGCAGTAATGGGGACAACTTGGTGCTTTCTAAGTCAGGGTTTTAAAGGAGACATTTTGTTTAAAAAATAATAATCTACCAGTGCATTATACTCATTTAGATATAGAAGAATTGTCTTTAAAAAAGTAAAGTTTCAGGCTGATTTATTGAATATTTCTGCAAAAACCCTCATTATCCCTCCCTGCTCCCTGAATTCCCAGGCTGTGCAGGGGAGCGGGCGGCTCTCAGCTCACTGTATTGTAGGACAGGAACCAATCAGCAGTTAGCAGGACCTGATAGGGAACTGAAGCCTGTCTGTGACTGCAGGGCTGTGATTGGCTGTCCCCCTCCTACTGTGCTTCTGACAGGGACCGTTAGGACACGCCCACCCCTCATTTAAAACACAGACAGGGACCAGAGAACATCTATAGGGAGCTCCAATAAAGGGGCTATTTTTAAAGATAATATTAATTTTTAGCACCAGCAACACCATATATTACAATTGCCTACAAAATTAGTTAATTAATTTATCCTATATGTCTCCTTTAAAGTGGAACAAACAGGTCCCAAGGCAAAAAAAAAAAAAGGCTTTGCAATCAATATAGTCTAGCCTGTAGCTTGAGGATGCTGGGAGCTCGACAATGGTTGGAGCTCTAGTCTAGAATACAAATAGGAAAAACTCCCTTGCATTAAACAATGTAATAATAAATCATGTTGTACTTTTAACAATAGCAATTATTAGCCAACGGGCCCAGAGAAAATTAATTTTCGGTTAAAAAAAAAAAGTAACATAGCACGGCAAGATACACCCAAAATGAAAATGGAATTTTCTAAGTATGAGGGAGGAAGCTAGCCTATCTATGAACAGGCATATCTTACTTACCAGATCTGTCCGACGGCCACCAGAGAGTGGTACAGGATCCATAGTGTAACCATGAAAATCATATTTGAGCAGCCGGTCACAAGGATGAAGAAAGAGATGGCAAGACCAACCAAAGCGATGTTATCCAAGTGCGTGTCCATGCGAGACCAGTCCAAGAGCCAGAGAAGTGTGGGTGCATGGCTGACAGCCTCCAGACCTATCTTGCCTCCAAAGTACTGCTTGATGTTCTTCAGGTAGAGCTTGCAGGGCAGCAGTCCCCTGTCCCCAATCAGCTGCTTGTTCTGATGGAAAGCCACAAGGAAGGCCACAACTAGAAGAGAAAACAACAACATCATTTTTAAAAACAGCATAATTTGCATATTATTGATATATTTGCAGTGTATAATTAGAGGCATATTTATCAAGGGTCGAAATTAGTTGTTTTTTTTTTGTTTTTTTTTTAAAACTCCCATGAATTTGAAATTCGACCAATAGAAATGATTAAAATCTAAATTTTTATTTTTTTTAAGTGGGACAAATTGAAGAGACCCGAAAACTCTAATTGAATTAGATCCAACTCGATTCGAGTTTTTTCTCCAAAAAAAAACTTGAATGTCAGGAAGGCTGCAAACATCTCCAAAGTGATCCCTGGACCTCTCCCATTGACTTAAACAGCAGTTCGGAAGGTTTTAGGTGGCGAATAGTCAAATTTGAGTTTTTAAAGGGGCCAGAGTATGATGAAAATCGAATCAGAATTTTTTGAAAAATTCGAATAGAATTTTTCTTATTGGCGTTTTTGTCTTTGTGACCTTTTGCTGCAGTTTCACGAAAGAATTCGCACCTGGCGAAATTCGGAATTTCGGCTGCAGAATAAATTCGCTCATCACTATCTATTTGTCCATTCTTGCAGCCCAACCTGCCAGTGTCAAAACAAAGAAGTGAGTTCATAGCAACCAATCAGCTCACAGCATTTACTGACCGAGCCTATGAGAAAGTGCCCCAACAGGCACGAAATGCGTTAGGCTTTTTATTTCATGTCTTAATAAATGTTTTTGTATTTTTTAAATAGTATTGTTTGGATTTTTGGGAATCTCACACCTTCATGCTCTAATTGTAAATATTGGAACTCTGAGATTTTTCCCTTATATTTAAAGTTGGACTGTTGTACAATTAGTTGGTGCCTCCACTTCACTGGTCACCTATTTTAAAACCAACATCCAATTGGTTGCTATAGGTAACTAGACCAGGCATGAAGTTTTTCTGGCTTTTATTAGCCCTTATATCTTAACAAAAGCAGAAGAGACTAGTCAAAATGAATAGGAGAGGTGCCTGAACAGAAGAATACGGAATAAAAGTTAACAATTCAATAATAAAGTAATAGTTTTTTTTTTTTATTAGCTTCTGGGGTCAGGGATTCCTAACAAGAGACCATTTTAAATTGGAAGCTGGAAAGAGGTAAATTATTCTAAAAATAAGAATAAAAAATGAAGGTCAATTGAAAAGCTGTTAATAAAAGGAGATTGTATAATATACTAAAGGCTAACTTAAAGGGGTACTACACTTTTCAATGAGATTATAAATAAAGACTTCAACTAAATTCATCCAAACAGAAGCTTTTCCCCTCCGAGGGATTTAATTGCAGCACATAAGCATGGAACCGATGCCTCTAGAGAAAAGTAGGTCAGCCTTTTTCAAATGAGCTCATATTTTTGGAATCTTTTTTTTTTGGGGGGGGGGGGGTCCTCAACTCACAGCTTGTGCCACCATAACAAAAAAACAGGGGGAAAACGTCCCAGATGAAATAGTCTTGTCAGCTTTCTTCCCAACGAAAAACTTCCGCCCCCCAGTGAGCGGTGCTGGACCCGTGCCATTTCATCAACTTCTGCAAAAAAAACTTAATTAGTTTTCTCCGTCTCTTATTGTTGCCCGTCAGGCTCATCAAAGAAGGAACGTCAAGTTCCCTTTTATTTTTATGGATGAGCGCAGCCTTGGAACGAGTGCTTAACCGCCTTCATTAACAATGAGTGCAGCATCGCCTTTACGCCACTCCCTTGTCACTGGAACGATCCGAAATTTAAATTTGTATATATTAGTAGCGTATGGGTGCGACCTGACCTCTACCGAGGACTCAGAGCAAAAATAAATCTCCAGGCCCCCAATATGCAAGACCTGGAAGTGCAGGTTCTTTTCAGGGTACCTTCTAACTCCTTTGGGGGTCTGTCCCCTATTACCCTAGCAACCATGCATTGATTTGAATTAGTGATGCACCGAATCCAGGATTCGGTTCGGGATTCGCCTTTTTCTGCCAAATCCTTCTGACTGACTGAAACAAATCCTAATTTGCATATGCAAATTAGGGGCGGGAAGGGAAATTTTGTGACTTTTTGTCACAAAATGTTTTGCCCTTCACACCCCTAATTTTTTGGGCATAGATACATGATCAATTGCTATATATTTAAACATGGGTAGCCTATGTCCTGCCTCTAGAAAATGTTTCGCCACAGATTTGGTAGTGTTCTGATCCCTGTAAGATGTATTAATAGCCGATCGATGAGCATCCATATGGAATCTTAAAATTAAGGGGCAGATTTATCAAGGGTCGAAGTGAATTCGAGGGAATTTTCGAAGTAAAAAAATTTGAAGTAATTTTTTGGATACTTCGACCATCGAATAGGATACTACGACTTTGATTCAAAGTAATATAGTTCAAATATTCGACCATTCGATAATCGAAGTACTGTCTCTTTAGAAAAACTTTGACTTCATTACTTCGCCAAATTAAACCTGCCGAAGTGCTATGTTAGCCTACGGGGACCTTCCAGAGCATTTTTCTAAGTTTTTGGAAGTCGAAGAATAATTGTTCGATCGATGGATGAAAAACTTTGAATCATTTGAACGATTTTGCTTCGACTGCAAATGGTCAAATTCGATGAACGATTTTGCTTCGACTGCAAATGGTCAAATTTGATGTAAAATAAAACTCTGACTTCGATATTCGAAGTCGAAGTATTCCAATTCAATGATCGAATTTCAAAGCTTTTTCTACTTCGAAATTCGACCCTTGATAAATATGCCCCTAAGTCTATCTTGCCGACATATGCCAACCCGCAGGGGTAGGTAATTAAACATGAGTGGTTGTACATGTAATATGATGTCGGATTTTAAATCTATGCCCTGTTTTTGGGTGAACAAACCTTTCACCTGGTGTCATATATCGGCAAGACAGACACATGGGACATTTATAACATCCCAGTTTTTTAGTTGCAGGCAACCAGGATGTCTCAATTTTTTGATTTTTGTAAGAATTAACAGGATCACTTTTCACAAGGACATCCCTCAAATTAGGGTCTCTTCGATAACCTAGGCATTTTTTAGTAGCAGTGTGCACAAAATGTCTCTGTCTTAAATATATTGATAATGGGTTGAGTGCAGAGGACTCTTGTATGTGTCTATATGTATTTTGTGGTCACAGCCTCATTGCACCCCCGCCTAATGGTTTTAAAAATTAGTGGTGAGCACAACTTTTCCTTGTTTGCTATATATAGATATATAGATAGATAGATAGAGATAGATAGAGAGAAAGTTTGAAAATTTTCTGTTATATACACCAAGTAAAGGCAATTTTCTGCCCTCTACATTACTTGAACTACAGCTCTCAGCACCCTGAAAGGGAGTCTGGGTGCTGGTAGATTTAGATCAGGAACCACCCCCTTTAAAGGCAAACTATACCACCACTGTAGGTTAGAAATGAATCAGGTATTAGACATCCTTGTTAAAGAGGCCATATATCATTTATTTAGTTACATCATAATAGTTAAAATTATGGCTGTGAGATGAAAGGAACTTCCTCCCATCTGTATTCACAAAATTTCTCGGGGATTTTGAGAGAAGAATTACGCAAAAAAATGTACAAAAAGAAAGCAGAATAAACCTGGGGCCTGCGTCCATTAACCCTTCTCAGACCAACGCCATAAGGACGGGATACCAAGGTTACTGACAGATAAATCTCCTGGGAGTCCACTTCCCTTGGGACAGAATGGAAACAGTTTCCGGATATGATATGTGAGGAAAGTGAATAACAATCTATTGATACAATATTAATTTGTTGCCATTCGTCAGCACTAGCTGGAATAATGCGTTTAGTTGCAGGATGAGTTGCCTTGAAAGTAACAACAATATTTATGGTAATGTACACATTTCCAATAAGGCATTTCCTTCCAAAGCAAATATCTTCTTTCATCTTAATTTAAGTTTGCTTCTCAGTACTTCAAATGAGGCAGAGAAGAAATAAAATGAAGAAGAGGAACTAATGTAAGTGCATATTTAACAAAAATGTTACCAGGCTCTCAAGGCAAACTCATTTACAAAGTCTGGTACAATCCAGTTCTTCAGAGATAAATTATGGTTTACAATACTTAGCAAGTATAAAATCCCCACTGCTACTATAGGCACCGTCTCTCTCTACTATACCTGTTATCCCACAGTCACACTCCCTTCCCAGAGACTATTATCCCACTGTTACTATAGACACCATCTCTCCCTACTATACCTGCTATCCCACAGTCACTCTCCCTTCCCAGAGACTATTATCCACTGTTACTATAGGCACCATCTCTCCCTACTATACCTGCTATCCCACAGTCAGTCATACTCCCTTCCCAGAGACTATTATCCACTGTTACTATAGACACCATCTCTCCCTACTATACCTGCTATCCCACAGTCACACTCCCTTCCCAGAGACTATTATCCACTGTTACTATAGACACCATCTCTCCCTACTATACCTGCTGTCCCACAGTCACACTCCCTTCCCAGAGACTATTATCCAATGTTACTATAGGCACCATCTCTCCCTACTATACCTGCTATCCCACAGTCACACTCCCTTCCCAGAGACTATTATCCACTGTTACTATAGGCACCATCTCTCCCTACTATACCTGCTATCCCACAGTCACACTCCCTTCCCAGAGACTATTATCCACTGTTACTATAGGTACCATCTCTCCCTACTATACCTGCTATCCCACAGTCACAGTCCCTTCCCAGAGACTATTATCCCACTGTTACTATAGACACCATCTCTTCCTACTATACCTGCTATCCCACAGTCACACTCCCTTCCCAGAGACTATTATCCCACTGTTACTATAGGCACCATCTCTCCCTACTATACCTGTTATCCCACAGTCACACTCCCTTCCCAGAGACTATTATCCACTGTTACTATAGACATCATCTCTCCCTACTATACCTGCTATCCCACAGTCACACTCCCTTCCCAGTACACACAGAAATAACATCTCTCCATTTAGGAAGCCAGTTGTATTGTCTCACATCTACAGTATAACATCACACCCTGAATGGCTATTTGAATCATAGTCTTTACTGATTATATAAAGATAACAGGAATGCACATTGTGGTGATCAATAAGGAAGATGTCCCCTTCCAGTAGAAAGGGAAAAAAGAATGTAAAAGCATATTGGGAAGCACCTCAATACAGGAACCATCCCTGATGAAGGAACTACTTTCTATAAAGAGCAGCAGATCAAGGAAGTTGTTTCCCCAGTTATTAACCGCAGAAATTTTACAACTTCTTCTTAAACCAGAACTATCCCAGTCACGGATTATAAGAACTTGGTCTAGGTTTTAAAGATTATACACTCTCAGATTTAAAGGGGAAGTATCACTTGATATATTTTTCCTACAATAGAGTGCAGAACTCTTCTAGTTAATTGATACGTTCCATCAGTTCAGAGAAGCACTGCCAGTTAACACTTCACTCATCTTGCAAGGGGGGAAAACAGTTACTAAGAACTGCAATGGATTTAGTTTGACCAGAGACATAAGAATAGAGACCGCAGACAAAGGGGAGGCTGAGGGCCCAAGAGCAACAAACGACAGAGGGGTCTTAATTGTGCACAGTTATAGAATATGTCTGCATCATCTTCCCCAAGGTGTAGGAGCATATTAGTACAGGTTTTAGATCAGATATCTGGAAAACTGTTATCCAGAAAGCTCCGAATTACGGGAAGGCCGTCTCCCACACACTGCACCGTCATCAAATAATTCAAATACTTAAAAAGAATTGCCTTTTTCTCTGTAATAATAAAACAGTAGCTTGTACTTGATCCCAACTAAGATATAATTAATCATTATTGGAGGCAAAACCAGCCTATTGGGTTTAAATAATGCTTACGTTATTTTTTTTTTAGTTTTTAGTAGACTAAAGGTATGGAGATCTAAATTACGGAAAGACCTCTTATTTGGATCACAGGTCCCATACCTGTAACTCCTTGTCGAGCATCTTATATAATCAATGTATTCAACTACATTGTGACCACATTGACAGACTGCTCTGTTCTAAAGATAATTAGAATCTTTGCCAAAAAGCATGACAAAACTGCTGCTTTATGGGAGAAAGGGATCAGGTCTAAAAGGGGAATTCACTCCCACGTTTAATATATTACAGAAGGTACTATTCTTGGCAACTTTTCAACTGGTCTTCATTTTTTATACTTTTTTTTTTTTTTGTTATTGGTTTCCAGCCATCAAATGCAGAGGAGGGGTGGGGTAACCGATTTGGACAGCCAAAAATATGATTGTTCATGAGTGAGGCTACAATTTAATTGTTACTTTTTATTCAGATCCTCTCCTATGCATAATGTAGTCTCTCACTCACACCTTGGCCTGGTTGCTAGGGTAAACTGTACCCTAGCAAGAGAGAAATTCACCGGCACACAAGGTTTCTGTTTGCAGGACAAGCCCATGCCGTTTAATAATACAGAAGTGCAACTTTTCGGGGCTTTATCAGGGGCATGCCTGATAAAGGGGTGTGGCCCCAAAATGTTGCACTTCTGCATTATTAAATGGCAAGGGCTTGTCCTCCAAACAGAAACCTTGTGTGCGGGTGAATTTCTCTTTCAACGATAATGGATGTTGCCAAACCCTATCTTTGTGCACCAAGCTGGGTTTGCTTCATACGTTCCTGTTGTCACTCTACCCTAGCAACCAGATAGCTGCTAAAATGCCAGGACTGGAGACTGCAGAACAAAAAAAAAAAAAGATTACAAATTGCAAATTGTTTCAAAATAGCACAGTCTACTATACTAAAAAGGTGAATTGACACATTTCACACAACTTTTGATGATACTTCCCTATGCAAAGACAATAGGGTCTATATTTTAGAATGAAAATAAATATTTTTTTCCAACACTCCTGTACTCTGTTGGAAATGACATTCATTTCAGGCACAAACATGCTTTTCCAGTGATCGCACTGGAAGCAGAGGGCATATTGGTAGTTTCTAGGATGACTCTTTCAGAACAATTGGAATGAAATGCTCCCCGGGAGAACTTCTGCTCCCCATCGCTGCACCTCAGATTCTGGCCCGTGTTGTGCTCAGCTGCTGCAGCTGGGGTGGAACGTTAGCTTGTTTGGCATGGGGAGGATATCCGAATATCTGCTGCACTTCGTAAAAAGAGCTCTCTCTTGGGGTGGCTTTCCAGGGTTTTTATAAATGACAAATAAAAAAACAAACAAACAAATGAACTGGTGTTGTGCCATGTATCGGATAAACTTTGTCTGACCCATGCTATTAGTAAAGGCAATGCACTGGCACTTTAAACAGCCGAATCCTACTTGGAGGAGCAATATTTTAAAGGGGTTCATTTATGATGTAGGGAGTGATATTCTGAGGCATTTTACAATTGGTTTTCATTTTTTATTATTTGTGGTTTCTGAGTTATTTAGCTTTTTATTCAGCAGCTCTCCAGTTTGAAATGTCAGCAATCTGGTTGCTATGGTCCATATGACCCTAGCAACCATGCATTGATTTAAATAAGAGACTGGAATATGAATAAGAGAGGCCTGAATAGAAAATATGAGTAATAAAAAGTAGCAATGACAATAAATTTGTAGGGATGCACCGAATCCAGGATTCGGTTCGGTATTCGGCCAGGCGAATCCTTGTGCCTGGCCGAACCAATCCTTAAAATCATGTGACTTTTCGTCACAAAACATGGAAGCAAAAGACTTTTCTGCCGCACACTTCGTGCATGCCTTTCTTTTTCCCTCCCCCTCACTGATTTGCAAATGCAAATTAGGGTTCGGATTCGGTTGGGTATTCGGCCGAATCTTTCACAAAGGATTTGGCTGAATCCAAAATAGTGGATTCGGTGCATCCCTATAAATTTGTACTCTTACAGAGTATTTGTTTTTTTTTTTTAAGATGGGGTCAGTGACCCCCATTTGAAAGCTGGAAAGAATCAGAAGAAGACTTCAAAGTAATGCAAAAACTATAAAAAAAAAAAAAAAATGAAGACCAAGTTGCTTTGAATCAGTCATTCTAAAACATACTAAAAGTTAATTTTTAAAGGTGAACCACCCCTTTAAAGAAAAGCATGAATTAATTGTTCACATAAAACTTTCCTTGCCTGCATCTGCAGTTCTGCACAGACAGTTGTTCATTTGGCAACAAACAAGGTGAGTTTTAACTAATTTGGCCAAACAATTGGTTACCGGACAACATGCACATGCATTATGTGTTTCCTATAAAAGGAATATTCCTGATCAAAACTGGACAAGTCACAATCAGACTCCCATTCTCAACACCATGATTTTAATAGGCGAACAGCCTAAATATATCCAAATATTCCCACCCAATGATCTTCTTAATAAGAGATTCCAAACTGCAGACCTCCTGAGTGACCCAGGCAACAAGTACATTGTGAGTTGTAGTTCAGGACAGATCTTGGGTGGACAATATACAGGGTTAACTTCATGGCTGTCAATCATACAAGGAGGGGTTTTGGCATTATTGCATGACATAGCTAGCCTGGCCTCTTACCAGCTTCATGCAGAAATCAATGTTATTGCTACTTTTTATTACCGATTGTTCTATTCAGGCCTCTCCTATTCCAGTCTCTCATTCAAATCAGTGCATAGTTGCTAAGGTAATTTGGGACCTGGCAACCCGATGGCTGAAATAGCAAACTGAAAAGCTGCTAAAAAAAGCTTTGTAAGTAAAAAAAAAAACCAAAAAAAAACCTGTAAATAAAAAACAAAAACCAATGGCAAATTGCCTCTGAATATCCGAATACGTGAACAACCCCTTTAATATACATGGGTCCTTTCTACTTTCTTCATGTTTTCTGTGTGACTGTTTTTGTAATACTTAAGTGTTAAGTGTCATTTTTCACCTTATAAAGCAGCTCTAGGAATGGAGGGTCGCGGACCCTGTAAACTGTTCTAAATGGATACATTTAGCTGATACATTTCTTATCTTTGTCCCTGCTGAGCAGAATCCCTGAGTTTCATTAAAGGCAACTGTTAGAATTGATACAATAGTTGCTAATACTCCAGAGATGCTGCTGAGAAATGTATCAACTGAATGTTGCAAAATTGTAACCATTCAGAATCTATGCCTTAATTACTGATCTGCCAGCAGCTTTTTTAAATCAATTATAGAAGAGTGCCATGCCACTGGCGATTATTCGTTCTAGCAGGCGGAAGGCAGGGGAAAGCAGTTCGGGGAGATTAGTCGCCCCAAAGAAGAGGCTATTAGTCGCCGGGCGACTAAATCTCCCCGAATCTCGCAGTGTGACCTTACCCTAAGGGTAGAACTCCACGGGTGACTTTCAATTCGATACCATCAGTTCCGACGTGCTGAGACTAAACGCAGTCGCCATGTCGGATGCGTCGAATCTAAGGTCGACTGTCGGTTGCGAACGCTGCATTTTGCATATTCATCCGACAGTCGTGTCGTGACGGATGCACGCAGCGACAACATCCGACATTCCTATCACCAACCTGAGATTCCGCCGAATCCGACATGACGCCTGCGATTAGTCCCAGCGAGTCGGATCGGAGGTTATCGCATTTTGCAGAATCTAAAGGAATAGGAATGTTGGATGTTGTCGCTGCGTGCATCTGACATGACTGTCTGATGCGAACGCTGCATGTTGTGTCTTCATCCGACAGTCGTGTTGGATGCACACAGCGACAACATTTGACATTCCTATTACTTACCTAAGATCCGGTGCATCTGACATGATGACTGCAATTAGTCTCAGCGAGTGGGAACGGACGGTATCACGTTGAAAGTCGCCCATGGAGTTCTACCCTAAAGATGGCCATACACGATAAGATCCACTCGTTTGGCAAGGTCTCCAAAACAAGCAGATATTAACCCGATATGCCACCAATGGTGGCCAAACGATCGGATAATATCGTAGGAAATGGGCGCCGGCAGGACAAGGACCACATCATTTAGCCAGTGCAGTCCTTGATTGCAAAGAAAAATCTAACCTGCACGATCGATATCTGGCCTGATATTGATCGGGGAGAACCGTCGGAATGCCAGATAAGCTGCTGAATCAGTCTAAGGTTCAGGGCACACAGGCAGACTCTGGGAGATTAGTTGCCCGGCGACAAATCGCCTCTACTTTGGGGCGACTAATCTCCCCAACAGTGGCATAACTACCGTTGGAGCAGGGGGTGCGATTGGGCCAGGGCACGCACCCCCTCAGGGCCCCCCGGCAGCTCCGGCAAAAAATAGTGTACAGAGGGGTTACGTTACTGCTCCCCAAACTGCCTCCTGCCGGCTAGAATGTAAAACGCAGACGGGGTGACACTCAGAGCGCTTTGTTTTCTGAAGTTGCCCTAAGTTTCCTTTGTGAGGCAACTTCAGAAAACGAATAGCTCCGAGTGCCATCCCGCTGGCGATTTACATTTTAGCTGGCGGGAAGGCAGTTCAGGGAGATTAGTTGCCCTGAAGAAGAGATTTGTTGTCAAGCAAATCTGCCCGTGTGCCCTGACCCTAAAGGACAGATATAGGCAGCTTTAATCTGCCCATGTATGGCCACTTTAAGCCGCGAGTCTCCGGCTCATAATATACCCACAGGCAAGTCTCACACGGACAGTGATCACATCTACCAACTCAAGTTCACACAGGGGTGTCTCGCACACAGAGTGACAGCAACTA
Organism: Xenopus laevis; assembly: GCF_017654675.1. NCBI lineage: Eukaryota > Metazoa > Chordata > Amphibia > Anura > Pipidae > Xenopus > Xenopus laevis. Next base: position 120,551,483 of record NC_054387.1, on the reverse strand, counting down.
CAGATCAGCTACTCATGATGTACGAATAGAGGATGTCATGCTGAGAGCAAGTCTCCTATTCATGCTACACCCATAGGGCACATCACACTGAGAGTAGCTGTGGTTAAAGGGGTTGTTTCCCTTTAAATTAACTTTTAGTATGATGTAGAGCAGGGGTCCCCAACCTTTTTTTACTCGTGAGCCACATTTAAATGTAAAAAGGATTGGGGAGCAACACAAGCATGAAAAAGTGCCTTGGGGTGCCAAATAAGGGCTTTGATTGGCTATTTGGTAGCCCCTTTGTAGACTGGCAGCCAATAGGAGGCTCTACTTGGCACTATACTTAGTATTTATACAATTAAAACTTGCTTCCAAGCCTGGAATTCAAAAATAAGCACCTGGTTTGAGGACACTGAGAGCAACATCCAAGGGGTTGGAGAGCAACATGTTGCTCACGAGCTACTGGTCGGGGATCACTGATGTAGAGAGTGATATTCTGAGACAATTTGCAATTGGTTTTCATTTTATTATTTGAGCTTTAGGAGTTATTTAGCTTTTTATTCAGCAGCTCTGCAGTTTGTAATGTCAGCAATCCGGTTGCTAGGGCCTGAATTACCCTAGCAACCACACATTGATTTGATTATTTGTCTTAGAATAATGTTGTCAACATCATACTTAAAGGGGTTATTTACCTTAAAATTAACTGTTAGCATGATTATAGGCAGTGATATTTCGAGACAATTTGCAATTTTTTTTATTATTTGTGTTTTTTGAATTATTTAACCTCCTTGTTTAACTCTTCTGATTGAAATTTCAGCACATCTGGTTGCTAGGGTCCAGATTACCCTAGCAACCAAGCAGTTGCTTGAATAAGAGACTGGAATACGCTCAGATGTGCCCAGCCACAAATCTCCTCTTCTTTGGGGCGACTAATCTCCCCAAACTAGAACCAAAAGCGCCGAAGGGAAAATCGTGGGAGAGGGGAGCAGAGATCCTCATGTAAATAGTAAGCAGCCTTTCCACTCCGGTCACGTGGTTCACCAAACAATAACTCAAAAGCACACTAGCAGGCTGCCGTAGACACTGGATCCATAGGCCAAAATTTTTAAAAATTCCAATTTTTAAAAAACTTTTGGCCTATGGATCCAGTGTCTATGGTAATCTCCCCGAACTGCCTCCCGCCAGCTATTTACATTCTAGCCGGTGGGAGACAGTTCGGCCCAGGTTGTCTCACGAGCAGGGGCGATTCTAGCCATTATGCCGCCTGAGGCAGCCTTCTTTTGCCGCCCCTCCCCACGGAACTCACATTTAGAGCGCTGGAGAGGGCAGGGGCGGTCCATGTTGCTTAGTGCAGAGAGCGCAATTGCGCTCTCTGCAGTGGAATAGCAGAATTTCCGGGTTGAAAACCGGAAAATTGGCTCTTAGTTACCAGGAGCGGCATTTTTGCAGCCCCTGGCAATCAGGGGGAGCTGCCGCCTGAGGCGAGTAGCTCAACTCGCCTCACTGGTGGAGCGCCCCTGCTCACAAGGAAACTTTGGAAAACGAAGTGCTCCAAGTGCCACCCTGCCTGCTATTGTAGCCTGCAGAAGGCAGTTCGGGGAGAGTAGTCGCCTAAAGAAGAGGAGATTTATCGGCAGACATTAATTTTCAGATGGGGGTCAGTGACCTCCACTTGAAATCTGGAAAGGTAAATAATTCAAGAACTATAAAATGTAAATAATGAAGACCAGTTGCAAAGTTGCAAGGAATGGGCCATTCTATAACATACTAAAAGTTAATTTTAGGCTGGTGGCACACGGTAAGATTTGGGGGAGATTAGTCACCCAGCGACAAATCTCCTCTTATTCGGGGCGACTAATCTCCCCGAATTGCCTCCCCTGCCTTCCCGTTGGCTAATGTAAATCAACGGTGAGATGGCACACGGAGCAAGGAAACTTCAGGCGATTTCAGAAGACGAAGCGCTCCGAGTGCCATCCCGCTGGTGATTTTCATTCCAGCCAACGGGAAGGCAGGGGAGGCAGTTCCAGGAGATTAGTCGCCCCAAAGAAGAGATTTGTCGCTGGGAGACTAATCTCCCCGAATTGCAGAGTGTCTCTCTGACCTATAGGCAAACCACCCCTTTCACAATAAAAACAGCATAGGAACCCCGGCTCATATCCATACAAACTTGTCACTTCACCAGTGTGAAATCACAAAGATATAAAATCCCTAAACAGAATTAGCAGTTATTTGAGATGGCTGCATATGTTACCAGCACAGTCAGCAGCACGCACCCTCAGGCGCTAATTAGCCACTTAGATAAGTGTCTTATTTATAAAGTGACGGTGGGGTGGTTGCCTGGAGACCTTAATTATATGACGGGACATCCCACACAATGAAATCCCCCCAGGCGGAAGTCTCACTCACAGTATATGGCAGCGATAGCCCTGAGCAGCACAATCCGTGTGAGCCAGAAACTCCGTGGCAGCAGCGACACCTCGCACTCTGCCTCTTCCCGACTCTCCGGGGCTGTTGTTGCATTTGCTTCACTCACGGGCTCCTTCTTTCTTCTCCTGAGCCCCGCCGGCTCCCTGGTACACGTCTCCTCAGCGCTGTCCATGGGCGCCGCCATCTTTGTACTCCTGAAGAGAACGCATGCGCCACACTGTCAGGAAGAAAACCAGGGGAAAAGGAACTGTGTCAAAGAGCAGCCGAAATAAATAACAGTAGAATACCCATCGTCAAGTCAATTCTTTTCTTAAAAATGGCCCTTCCTCATGTGATCTGTGTCATGTTATTTACTGAAACTTGTTATGATATAAAGTACCCCATGTATGAAATTTGTCTCTCCAGAGTTATGTGACCTGTATAAAAGCACTTACATTGTGGCCTTGTTTGTTCATGTGGTAATAGGATATCTGGGTGACCTATTATCCTAATAATACACAAAAGCCATGAATATCCTGTAAATTATAGTTTTAATAGTTCAATATTTTGCAACTGGGGGTACTTTATTTATTATAATACACAAGTTTTGTGACAAAAATGACATCACTACTCACCGTTTATAACTGATGACATCACTAGTCACCATTTATAAGGATATAATTTACAGGATATTCATGGCTTTTGTGTATTCTATCCTAATAATACACAAAATCCATGAATACCCTGTAAATTATATCCTTATAAACGGTGAGTTCTGATGTCATCAGTTATAAACGGTGAGTAGTGATGTAATTTCTGTCACATGACTCACTGAAACTTGTGTATTATAATAAATAAAGTACCCCCAGTTGCAAAATATGAGGATATTAGAAGTTACCTCAGCCTTCGGCCTCGTGTTTTTATATGGTCATGAAACTCCTCGGTAACTTATAATATCCTTATATTTTACAAGAGGGGGTACTTTATTTACTATATAAACTGTGCTTATGCTTAGTGATTCATCGGTTATAATCGGGGCTTAGTGATGTAATTGTTGTCACATGACTCACTGAAACGTGTGTATTATAATAAATAAAGCACATCTCCCAACATTTTGAAAATAGAAAGAGGGACAAAAAATTTGCCGCACGTAACGTGGAGGAATTTTTTGACCATTCCCTTTTTATGGCCACATCTAGGGTTGCCACCTGGCCGATATTCTTCCGGCCTGGCTGGTAAAAATGATGGTTAATCTCAATGTTATCAATTAGGGATGCACAGATCCAGAATTCAGTTCGGAATTTGGCCAGGATTCAGCCATTTTCAGCAGGATTCAGATTCTGTCAAATCCTTCTGCCCTGCCGAATCGAATCCAAATCCTAATTTGCATATGCAAATAAGAGGCAGGGAGTGAAATCGCGTGACTTTTTGTCACAAAACAAGGTACAAAATGTTTTCCCCTTCCCACCCCAAATTTGCATATGCAAATTAGGAATTGGATACGATTTGGCTGGGCAGAAGGATTTGGCCGAATCCGAATCCTGCTGAAAAAGGACAAAACCTGGCCAAATCCCGAACCGAATCCTGGATTCGGTGCATCCCTAATTAATAACATTGGGATTAACCATAATTTTTACAGTTTTGCTAATGTAATCTTATCTTAAATTGTTGCAATTGTTTCTTTGCTTATCTTAAATTGTTACAAAAGTATCCAAGTGCACCTGCCAACGTATTCTGGGCTCTCCGCAAAAAGTCATTAAGTTTTAGAAACTGTGTATCTTTTTTTGACTGTTCAGTGCAGGAGATCAAAGAGAAAGTTGGGACAATCCGGGACTGCGAGTTGAGCTGTCAAAATCGGGACTGTGTCAATGAAAAATGTGACTGTTGTAAGGTATGAATAAAGTATCAGGATAATAGAAGTCACCTCGGAGTTCCATGACTTGTGTTTTTATATGGTTATGTAACTCCTTGGTAACTTATAATATCCTTATATTTTACAAGAGGGGGTACTTTATTCACCATATATTTCACAATAGGGTGTGCAATATAATATATCTTTCAATGACCCGCATCTAAAGAATAAATGCACTGCAAGGCAATAAATGTGTTGTTATTGCTTACTTATCTTTCTATTCAGTCCTCTCCTATTCATATTCCAGTCTCTCATTTAAACAATGCATGGTTGCTAGGGTAATTTGGACCCTAGCAACCAGATGGCTGAAATTGCAAACTGAAGAGCTGCTGAATAAAAAGCTAAAATAACTCCAAAAAAACACAAATAATAAAAAAATGAATATCAGAATATCACTCTCTACATCATGCTAAGGGGGGTTATTTATCTAAGGTCGAGTTGTGTTTTTCCAAAAAAATACTAGGGTAGTTTCAGTAAAAACTAGAATTTTTTTGTAACAAAAAGAACCTCAAATTCTTTGACATTTATTATGCCCCCGAAGCTGCAAAAAGCTTGAATCTGAAACTACTACAGCTAAAACCAGTCAAGGTCATGTAGAAATCAACGGCAGAGGTCCCTTGACCCATTTGAAGATGTTTTAAATCTTCATAGTTTTTTTCAGTGGTTTTGCCCTTGAAAAACTTTATCAATCTGAGTTTTTTTTGTCGCAGAAAACCCAATCAATTTAAATATTCGAGTTTGTCCTCCCGATTGCATTCATTCAAGGCCCTTTATATACAAGGCTTCAGTGAGGCATGCAACCCTTGCAGTGCTGTCGACTAAAATATAATTTGATTGATAATAAGAGAAGGCAAATGGGAACCATTTTCTAAAACATGATATAATCTGTGCCCAGACTCTTGTTTTTCACCCAGTTGTACCCAGACTGGCCTATGTTGTAATGGGCTGTTATCTGAGCACTCTCTGAAATCTGGGGCTGCTTATTATATACACTGCAAGTACCAGTCTTTCACTGTATTGGGGACACAATGTTATCTCCCTTACTCCATGTGACATGATGTCATGACTGTGTACATAGCCTGTCAATCTTGTGTTTTCCACGTTGTTGTAATATAAAATGCAGGTGAAACAAGAGTCAAAGGGTAGTGGCAGACGGGACTACTTAGGGAGCTTTAAATTCCCAAAGCACCCTTTTGCCAGTTCCAGTTCTGTATTCAAACCACTGCTAGGCTTATTTGGACCCTAGCAACCAGATAGCTGATGAAATTCCAGGATAAAGAACAGCTCAACAAAATTCAAAAACCACAAATAATAAAAATCTACATTTTTAAACTAGGGTGAATAGGATCGACCCAAAAACTCTAATCGGATTCAAATCTAATTCGAGTTTTAAAAAACTTGATTTGATTTTTTTTCTCTGAAAAAAAACTCAAATGTCAGGAAGGCTGCTAACAACTCTGAATCGATCCCTGGACCTATCCCATTGACTTAAACAGCAATTTGGTAGGTTTTAGGCGTCAAATCGAGTTCTTATAGGGCCAGAGTATGATAAATCTCGAAAATTGAATTCAAATTTTTTGAAAAACTCTAATCAAATCTGAATAACTCCCTAGTCGAATTTGCCAGTATTGACCATAAAAAAACTCGAAAATTAGAATTTTTGAACATTTAATAAATCTGCCACTGGACAATGAATTCACTTGAATCTAGGAGAAGACCAGAGCCACTGAATTCCTATTGTAATGTGGTATTGTTAAGTTAACTTTTAGTATGTTATGTTTTCGACTGGCTTTCATTTTTTTTTTCTTTTAGTTTTTCAATTATTTGCTTTCTTCTTCTGACTCTTTCCAGCTTGCAAATGGGGTCACTGACCCTATCAAAATCAATCTTTCTATTCAGGTCATCTCCTATTCACATCAATAAAATACATGGCTGTTAGAGTAATTAGGACCATAGCAACCAAACTGCCGAAATTGCAAACTAGAAACCTGCTAAATAGCTAAATAACTCAAAAACCCAAAATAATAAAAAATGAAAACCAATTGTCTCGGAATATCACTCTCTACATCATACTAAGGGGCAGATTTATCAAGGGTCGAATCTTCAAGTAATGGGAGTCATATTAAAAAAAAACAATCCAAATTTATCAAAAAATTGAAGGTTTTTTTTGGGCGAATAGGCCAGTTTTCGATCAAATTCGAATTGTACGAATTGAGGTAACAGCGAATTTGATCAAATTCGATTCAAAGTTTTTCCCAAAAAAGACTTTGATTTTTCAAAGTCCACCAACTGCCTCCAAATAAGTTCTAAAACGGCAATTCGGCTGGTTTTAGATGGTGAATGGTCGAAGTCAAATTTTTAATTCAAATTTTCACCTAGACCTTTGGTAAATCTGCCCCTAAAAGTTAATTGAAAGGTGAACAACCCGTTTAAAGGATATGTAAGCAGCAAACAATACATTTTGCCTAATAAACAAAAATGTAACTCTTAGCAACTTTCCAACATATATTATTTTCCAGTGGTTTTAAAGTTATTTGTACATGTAATTGCTATTGAAAGCAGTACTTTGTCTGTCCCTTGTGTTTTTTTGTTGTTGTTGTTGTAGGTCCGCACACAGCTCCGTGCAAGTGCTTATTAGCATTCATGAAGGTTATGCGGATTTTATATTTTTATAACTGATCTGGTACAAGAGAGGCTCTATGTGTTCTGTGCCCTGTCAGCCAGTTCAGGTGTAGGAGGCCAGAGACGGCATCAATGCCCTATTGTTTCACACTGCTCCCATCAATACTGGAGGTTCTGTAACACCCTTTTCTCCAGAGAGGTGCATAATAGGGCATTGTACGAGCAAAGAAAATAGAGCCTATTAGCCGATAAATAAAAAACTGCTTGCCTTTCTTTTACTAAAGGGGTTTGCACACATCGTTGTTCAACTCCAGCATTGTGGAAGGTGTTGGGAAGACCTGCTCCTCATCCTCAATTGTGTCTTCACAAGGTAAGCTTACTCTCTATTGTCTTTATCTATGGTTCCCAAACTGTCGGGGTGCCTGGAGTAAGTGATGGGAGCTATTTGATGGATGTTTGTCTTTTGACAGTCTCAGCTACTATTTTAATTTGTTAAAGTGACAGTAACACATAATGGCAGCCTCGTTCTTATTCTTCCACATTAAAAAAAGTACTGCACCTGTGTCTTCAAGGGTTAGTCGACCATAAAAATAACGTTTAAGTGGGCAGTTCACCTTTAGGGTAAGGGCACATGCTAAAATTCAGGACGATTTAGTCACCCGGCAATAAATTGCCTTTTCTTCGGGGGCTAATCTCCCCAAAAAGCCTTTCCGTCGGCTAGAATCTAAATCACCGGTGGGATGGCATTCAGAGGACTTCATTTTCTGAAGTCGCCCGGATTTTCCTCGTAAGGAAACTTCCGCCGACTTCGGAAAACAAGTCACTCCGTGTGCCATCATGCCCTCCGGATAGTAGTTTTATCCTCAATGTATGGTATTATTGTTGATGGGTGAATCTGTGAAAATTCGCAAAATTTGAGAAACGCATTGAAGTCAATGGGCGTCAAAATAATTTTGACGTGCGACAGTTTTTATAAGCGCGACTATTTGGTCCAAATGCATTAAAGTCAATGGGCGTCCGAATAATTTTGATGCGTGACAATTTTTATTTGATGCGCCAGATTTTTCACCGGCGAACTGTCGCTGCAGTTCGTGAATTAATTTGCTTGCGGCAAAAAATGGAAATTCACCGGGAATTTGTGTCTGCCGAATTTATTCGCCCATCACTAGTTATTATATCTGTTATATAATGGGAAGCGCTTCCTAGCTTTATCATGCTGTAATGCAGTGTTTCCCAACCAAGTAGCTTGTGAGTAACATGTTGCTCCCCGACCCCTTGGATGTTGCTCTCAGTGGCCTCAAAGCAGGAGCTTATTTTTGAATTCCACTCTTGGAGGCAAGTTTTGGTTTCATAAAAACCAGGTGTACTGTCAAATAGAGCCTCAATGTAGGTTGGCAAGTCACATGGGGCTACCAAATGGTCAATCACAGCAATTATTTGGCACCCAAGAAAAATTTTCATGCTTGTGTTGCTCTCCAACTCCTTTTACTTCTGAATGTTGCTCATGGGTTTAAAAGGTTGGGGATCCCTGCTGTAATGGGTCCCTGTCACCAAGCTCATTGGAGCACAGTTTCCTCCAATCAGCAAGCTGTCAGCAAGAATGGGCAGCAGTAGGAAAGCAAATAAAAGTGAGATGGTAAAATTGTATTATTCCCTTGTTGAAATACCCAAGGAAGTGCTACAGCAGAATCCAGCCCAACCACAACACCAATATCCTATGCAATGGGGAACTAGCAGTGCTTGTTCAAAACTACAAATCCCATGACCCCTCAACTGGCTAAGTGCTCTGCTCTTACAAGACTAGTAAATACTATTCAGCTGTAAAGGAAATCTTTCCCATCCCTTTTTTTCCACTCTCATTTTAACAGATTTCATACACTTTTGGGATCCGATTCTATTGAATAATGTTGTAATTATCTCCCATTAAACATCTGTTACAATATGTCATGTTTAAAAAAAATATAATTATTGCCAGGTGTCTTCCTTTACGACAAAAATGTTAGCCTGGCTGCTCTTTATTCTTCATACAGTGGAATAATAAAAACCTACTCGTTGTGACCAATAGAAGTGCAGTTTCTATTACAGTTTATAGTGAATGCCTGTGTTACGATAAGCAGCATGGCAACCCCTAATTCTGTGAAGAACTGGGCTGGGAAAATACCTGGTGGGCACTCATGACTGGGGCAGGGGGGCATTATAGGGGTGACCGTAAGGAGGGCCTTGACTGTGGCGCGGAGTAGGGTTGCCACCTGTTTGGTTTTGACCCGAACAGTTCAGTTTTGGTAAGGCCTGTTCAGGTCTGAACTTTCTGTTCGGGTTTCATAAGGCTGAAAACCGAACAGAAAGTTCAGACCTGAACAGGCCTTACAATGGCCAATACATGAAAAAAATTTAAATACTAAGATACTCACCTCAACATGGCTTAGTTACTATCAAGTGCAGTTAATTTCTTATTATTACAAAAAATAATAGCAAATCAATCAAAAATAAGAATGTTTTCTAAATTAGCATTGCTGTATTTCAGAGCTTTCTGGATAACTTCTGTATAATAGATCTCATACCTGTAATTAAAGGATTGGGTTTACTCATCAAGCAGAATATAGCTAGAGATAGGGCTGCCACCTGTGTGGTTTTGAACTGGGCATCAACACATTAAAACATTGTGAAAACTGGATAGAATCCAGCCAGTTTAATCTAAGTGATGCAATAGCCTCGCTCCGGTGTCAGAACTGCACCAACATCATTGTGCCCACATCTGATGTCATCATGTCTGTTCCTACATCACTGCCCCACCCCCAAAACTATCTGCCTGCCCACCGTGTTCGGATTTAGCCATCAGCAAAGGGGGCAACCCTAACGAGGAGACTGTGACTGGGGTGAGGAAGGCTGTGAATGGGACAGGGGGCCAACGACTTGGGTGGGGGGACCCTGAGTTGGCAGCCCCGATGGGCCCCGAACACCTCTATTTGGGGAAACAACAATTTTAGCCAGAAAATTCCCCATAGCAAACAATTTGATGCCCACACTGTTACGGAGCTCTCGGGGCATGTGACATAGTGACTCCTCCCTCAATCTTATGTAACATGCTTGTGCATAATGAGCGAATTGGGGGGAGGGGGTCTGATTATTGCAAAAAAAAAGGACCAAGAAGGGTCTCCTGGCACTGAGAAATCAACAGAGCCACAGATACGATGGAAAAAATATTTTTCATTGAAAAAAGTTAAAATGCAGACATTTCCAGAGGCCCTACGCATTTCATGCCCAGTCATGGGCTCATTACTATGCATGTGACCAAACATGCTTGTCTTCACTATGAGCTCTCTCCCAAGTGAGGAAGTAATTTGTAACTGTAATTGTTGTTGGAACCAAAATCTGTGTGTCCTTTTCCAGTATCTGCCCTGCTGGTTCTGAAACATTGCTGAATGCTGAAACCAGCTGATAAACTGAGCCCCGCAAGCCATCATGGGAACTGGAGTCTTGGCTGGAGGAGTGTTGGCTTCTGCTGAGTTGTTTCAGGAGTCAGAACCAGCCATGCAGAAAGGGACAAACAAACACTGCTTTCAGTTGCAATAACATTTACAAATATCTTTAAAATGATCCTTTAGAGCCCATTGGAAAATTGCAGAAACAATATATTTTAAAAAAAAAATGTTGGGTGGGGTTTCCCTTTAAAGAAAGTTATATGGAAAATGAATCATGGTCTCTCTGTGGCTAATTGGTGAAAAATATAGGGAACGAAAGTTGAGGTTTCTGCGTGAGGAATAAGGCTGCTAAATGGTAAGCCTCTTTAGGAGATTCCACACATTCTTTAGCCCACTGCCTTCTAAATCTCATACAACTCTTATAGATTAGTCCATATACTGGAACTTATCCTAGGCAAGTCATTTGTACAAATACCCCTTATAGAACACCCAGACCGTTATCTGGAAACACGTTTTCCAGAAACCTCTGAAATACGGGAAGGCCGTCTCCCAAACGGCTCCATTTAATCCAAATAATCAAAGTTTTTAAAAATGATTTCCTTTTTCTCTGTAATAATAAAACAGTACAGGTCTGGGACCTGGTATCCAGAATGCTCGCGACCTGGGTTTTTTTTCCGTATAACAGATCTTTCTGTAATTTGGATCTTCATACCTTAGGTCATACCGTAGGTCCTTATGTCCTAATAAATTTTTCTACTTTTTATAATTGTCTCTTTATTTTTGGAGATCCTCACATCCTTTTGGACATAGTGTTTTTGGTTTTTGCACCTTGGGACTGAGGTGAACTGTGAGTGTCTTCTCCCTTATTATTTTTCCTATTATATTTTTGTATCTGTATTCACTTAATACTTATTTGTTGAGCGGTACCTTAGACATTCCTTGTTTTGTGGCAGTAGCACAAACCAAAGTATTTTCAGTCTTCATACCTTAAGCCTATTAGAAAATTATATAAACATTAAATAAACCCAATAGGCTGGTTTTGCTTCCAATAAGGATTCGTTATTTAATTTGGATCAAGTACAAGCTACTGTTTTATTATTACAGAGAAAAAGGAAATCATTTTTTAAAAATTTGAATAAAATGAAGTCTATGGGAGACTGCCTTCCCGTATTTCAGAGCCTTTCCGTAATTAGGAGATTTCTGAATAACAGGATTCTGGATAACAGATAACATACCTGTACCTTGTACTTGATCCAAGCTAAGATAAAATGAATCCTTATTGAAAACCAGCCTATTGGTTTTATTTAATGTTTTCATAATTTTCTAGTAGACTTAAGGCATGACGATCCAAATTACAGAAAGATCCATTATCCAGAAACCCCCAGGTCCCGAGCATTCTGGATAACAGTTCCCAGACCTGTATTTATATAATTTATTAAGCATGATAAATTTCTGAAGGTATATTATGCCTTTACTGTTTTTTCCGTGTTTTGTTTCCCAATTCAGAAAGAGGAGGCAGCTGCACCCAGGGTCAGGGCAAACTGTAAATCACCGTTAATCACGCAATTGGCCCCACTTAATTAGAAAGGTGCTAGTGATGTATCCCCTGTGTAAAACAGAAAGTAGCCCCGTGCGAACCTCGAGAGAGAGACAAACAAATCACCATTTTATTTGAAATGTTATACAATTTTAGCCACTCAATTAAAACGTCAGTGTGAGAGCTGTCAGCTGACTGTAAGTCACCAGTGGGGCAGTGGTTTTCTTTATTCCATTTTATTGCCGCTAAAGGGAGGCACTAAATACCGGCTATGGATTGGGATTCAGCTGAACTCCAGCACTTGTTTTGCATAATTCTGATTCGGAAGAATCCTTAGGGTCTGGATTTGTTTTAATACTTAAATCTCTGTGAATTTAAAGGGGTTGTTCACCTTTGAATTAACTTTTAAAATGATGTAGACAGTGATATCCTGAAACAATTTTCAATTGGTTTTCATTTTTTATTATTTGTGGTTTTTGAGTTATTTTAGCTTTTTATTCAACAGCTCTCCAGTTTGCAGCAATATGGTTGCTATGGTGCAAATTACCCTAGCAATCATGCATTGATTTGAATTTTAGACTGGAATATGAATAGGAGAAGCCTAAATTAGGGATGAACCCCTGAATCCTTCGTGAAAGACAGAACCGAATCCTAATCCTAATTTGTATATGCAAAACATTTTTTACTTCCTTGTTTTGTGGCAAAAAGTCACGTGATTTCCCTCCCTACCCCTAATTTGTATATGCAAATTAGGATTCAGATTCAGTTCGGCAGGGCAGAAGCAGGGCAGAAAGCCAAATCCGAATCCTGCTGAAAAAGGCCGAATCCTGGCCGAATCCCGAACCGAATCTGGTGCATCCTTAGCCTAGATTCAAAGATGTGTGATAAAAAGAAGCAATAACTATACATTTATAGCTTTACAGAGCATTCGTTTCTAGATGGGGTTAGTGACCCCCATTTGAAAGCTGGAAAGAGTCAAAAAGATAAAAATTAAAAATGATTAAAAAAAATAAACAATGAAGACCAAATAAAAAGTTGCCTAGAATTAGCCATTCTATAACATACTAGAAGTTAACTTAAATGTGAACCACCCCATTAAAGCTCTGGGACGCTTAACGTGCCACTTTTTGGTTTGGTTTGTGCAAGACTTTTTATATTTGTGTTTACTTTACGGCACACAATGTGACTGCGATTGATACAGTAGTCAGTAGTGGTGGAATTCTTGGAGAGGGTGGTGCAGGGCCGGAACTAGGGGTAGGCAGAGTAGGCACGTGCCTAGGGCGCAAAGCTGAGGGGGCACCAGGCACGTACCTGCTCTGTCGCCTACCCCATGTCCGTTCCCGTCTCTCCCCGACTTCTTGCGCATAATGGTCTTCTGCGCATGCGCGGTGGAGCCAAATTTTGCGCATGCGCAGTGAAGCGCGCACAGAGCCGGCGCCATGGTCCGCCAGGTTTCCTAGGGCGCCTGGCCGGGTTGGCCCGGCTCTGGGGTGGTGGCTGAGGGTGTGACTTCACCAAGGCCTACGCCCCTAATGGGGCTGCCAGTGATTTTGTGGCACAATGTAAACCCCATTTTAGGTATGATGCGGTGGATGAAATTGCAGATGCAGGGGGCCCAGTATAAATTTGCAGCTGTGCCGTGACAGTTCATAACATTACTGGATGTCGACTTTCCATTACCCATTCTGCCCTGACCTTATCTCTGATAACAGCCCCAGCTCTGCCTGTATTTTGTAAATTGTGTCGTTAACATTAAAGGTTATAGAATGTTATAGAATGTCCTATTCCTAGAAACTTTTTCTTCATTATTTTTTTTATTTATAGTTTTGGAATGACTTGCCTTCCTCTTCTTTCCAGCTGTCAAATGGGGATTACTGACCCCAGCATCTAAAAAACTATAGTTCTATAAGCTTACACTTGTATTATTATTATTATTATTATTATTGTTTTATAGTATTGCATTATTATTGTTATTATATCTAGTGGCGTAACTAGAGTGCGCCAGGACCCCCTAAAAGAAACCTTCAGAGAGGGTTGATGGACTCCTTTCCCCATCCTCCCGCCCAATTCCCACCCATGTTCCACTTCCAGCCCGCCCATGCCCCACCCCAACTCCACCCATGCCTGGCCCGACTCCTCCTATGTCCCGCCCTGACTTGTGTCCCCTTCCTCGTTGCTGGGGAGGAGGGTTTTTTTATTACCTATAGAGGACCCTCTGCTACTGTGGGGTCTGCTTCCTCAAAATTTACACCACTAATTATATGGTTTATTATTATTGTAAACATGCTAACATTTTGTGTGGTTACATTAATGGGGTGGTTCACCCAATGTCCTATTCCTAGCAATTGGTCTTCATTTTTTTTGTTAATAGTTTTTCAATTATTTGCCTTCTTCTACATCTTTCAAGCTGTCAAATGGGGGTCACTGACCTGACCACATCATCCAAAAAACAATTGCTCTGTAAGCTTCTAATTTTATTTTATTTTACAATCATTATTGTTACTTTCAGTGTCAGGCTGGGACACCAGGGGCCCACCCAAAAACCTTAGACCAGGGGCCTTCTCTCAGTACTATTATTCTTCCTCTCCACCCTCAACCTCTATTCTCCTAGTCTCTTCTCTTTACATACTATAATCTATTATTATTATTCCATCTATTTAGCCTCTTTGTTCTCATAGTAATAGGGAATGGCAATGAAATAGGCCAAACATTTAGCAGCATGAGGGCCCACTGACACCTGGACCCACTGGGAGTTTTCCTGGTTTTCCAGGCTAGTCCAACACTGGTTACTTTTCATTCCTTACTGGACTATCATTAATTTACAGGGTAAGACTACCATTAACGAACAAATATTCAGGATGTATGAGCTCACCATCAGTCATGCGGTCTCCCCATGTGGATCGCTGCTCTCGCGGGACCCGGCCACTTCCATCCGGTATACCTGTACTAAGCTGAAACCCGCTATCCGGCGCTGATCCACATATCATGCAGAATTGCTTTTTGAAAAATGTGGCTTTAATCAAACACACAGTGCGAGATACATGGCAGTGGGTATGTGCAGAAACTAACGCGTTTCATGCCCGTGTGGCACTTCCTCAGAGTTCCACACGGGCACGAAACGCGTTAGTTTCTGCACATACCCACTGCCATGTATCTCGCACTGTGTGTTTGATTAAAGCTACATTTTTCAAAAAGCGATTCTGCATAATATTTGGATCCGCGCCGGATAGCGGGTTTCAGCTTAGTATAAGACTACCATTACCCCAGACATGTCAACCATGTTTTAAAGGGCACCTGTCACCCAAAAACTGTTTCCCTCACTGGAGATGTGGAGTAATAGAACCTGCACTCCAGTTGGGCTAAACAATAGTTGCTTTTATTTTTCTTAATTGCCTCTGTGAGTGCTATTCCCACCCCAGCAGGTAGCTCTTGCCCATGTTTACTTGCGTGCATAATGAACACTTGCATGTGTTGCTAATGTCACGCATAAGAGAGAAAGCTCTGGCACTATTCTCACTGCCACAATATGGCGGCACACTCCAGGAGCTCCCTCCCTATGCCAGTGGGCTGAGATGACAGGTGCCCTTTAAGTCCCCTCACCAACATTAACAGATTCACCAACAGCTGTCAATAACTTTCACCCGAAACCTACAAATAGTGGCATTTCAGCTCCTTTTGAGGCCAACGAGGAACCAGAATATAAGCATTTTGGCTCCTCTTTGGGACTATTTTTGTGTTGGTGTTTGGTAGTTATATATATCATAGACCCCTATGAACACTGGACTGGAAAGCTGGATTTCACATATATATATATATTTGTATATATTTGTATATAATATAAATGGAATGGAAGTGATTGAATAACTGTGTAGTACAACTCATTCTGAAGATGTAGTCTGACTTCCTTGGGATTTAGTAATTTCTGATTGGCACAGACCCAGTCAAGGAATCAGGCTGAAGGTTAAAGACCATAGTCATCCGTCACATAATTCCTTCCTGTGTAGATGAGCCATTGGCTCCGGTCCACAGCTTGCAACAAACCATTCACTTTAACTGTTTGCTTAGAACCAAAAAAGACACAGACACATGAGGGACTGCATAGATATTCCTGTAGCAGGCGGGTTCCCGAGTCTCAATCTCTCCAAGTCCGGAAAAAACAGTAAATTAGTGCAAACAAGCAGAGCATTGCCTTGCTGCATATTTGTAGTTCCAAATGACTATGAGTTGCTTTATTGCTTTCCTGACATATGAGGGGTGATGCTGCAGATAAGAATATAATATCTGTCACAGAAATGTACTTACAAGAAATGTTAAGAAATGTTAATATTACACAGTAAACACGGCACAATCTCTCCCTACTATACCTGCTATCCCACAGTCACACAGTGGCGGAACTACCGGGGGAGCAGGGGGTGCGAGCGGACCAGGGCCGCACCCCCTCAGGGCCCCCCGGCAGCCCGCTCGCCACTGGAATCCACCGTGTATGGAGGGGGACGGGGGCCCGGCTGCGCGACACGCCCCCCTCTAGTTACGGCACTGCAGTCACACTCCCTTCCCAGAGACTATTATCCCACTGTTACTAAAGGCACCATCTCTCCCTACTATACCTGCTATCCCACAGTCACACTCCCTTCCCAGAGACTATTATCCCACTGTTACTATAGGCACCATCTCTCCCTACTATACCTGCTATCCCACAGTCACACTCCCTTCCCAGAGACTATTATCCCACTGTTACTATAGGCACCATCTCTCCCTACTATACCTGCTATCCCACAGTCACAGTCCCTTCCCATAGACTATTATCCACTGTTACTATAGGCACCATCTCTCCCTACTATACCTGCTATCCCACAGTCACACTCCCTTCCCAGAGACTATTATCTACTGTTACTATAGGCACCATCTCTCCCTACTATATCTGCTATCCCACAGTCACACTCCCTTCCCAGAGACTATTATCCACTGTTACTATAGGCACCATCTCTCCCTACTATATCTGCTATCCCACAGTCACACTCCCTTCCCAGAGACTATTATCCACTGTTACTATAGACACCATCTCTCCCTACTATACCTGCTATCCCACAGTCACACTCCCTTCCCAGAGACTATTATCCACTGTTACTATAGACACCATCTCTCCCTACTATACCTGCTATCCCACAGTCCCACTCCCTTCCCAGAGACTATTATCCACTGTTACTATAGACACCATCTCTCCCTACTATATCTGCTATCCCACAGCCACACTCCCTTCCCAGAGACTATTATCTACTGTTACTATAGGCACCATCTCTCCCTACTATATCTGCTATCCCACAGCCACACTCCCTTCCCAGAGACTATTATCCCACTGTTACTATAGGCACCATCTCTCCCTACTATACCTGCTATCCCACAGTCACACTCCCTTCCCAGAGACTATTATCTACTGTTACTATAGGCACCATCTCTCCCTACTATATCTGCTATCCCACAGCCACACTCCCTCCCCAGAGACTATTATCCACTGTTACTATAGGCACCATCTCTCCCTACTATACCTGCTATCCCACAGTCACACTCCCTTCCCAGAGACTATTATCCACTGTTACTATAGACACCATCTCTCCCTACTATACCTGCTATCCCACAGTCACACTCCCTTCCCAGAGACTATTATCCACTGTTACTATAGACACCATCTCTCCCTACTATACCTGCTATCCCACAGTCACACTCCCTTCCCAGAGACTATTATCCCACTGTTACTATAGACACCATCTCTCCCTACTATACCTGCTATCCCACAGTCACACTCCCTTCCCAGAGACTATTATCCCACTGTTACTATAGGCACCATCTCTCCCTACTATACCCCTACTATCTCACAGCCACAGTCCACACCAAAAACAATTCTATTTAGAAACATCTGCCAAGTTCACAGTATGGTGTTTGGTGATCACTATTAGTGCCTTTTAACACATATTTTCAAGAAACTTTTGCCTTTCACACCGAGTGCATGGATTCTGTTTCCTCCAGCTGACATAAGGTGTCCATCATTGTCACTATCTTGTCTTCAGACAGGGGAGATAAACTCACACCTATTAGCACTTCCTCCTCACATTTGGATGTAAATATGCAATTTGCAGAGTTTATTTTAGGTCCAATGCACATCAGGACATAGAAATATCTAGTCCCTCTCACCTGCTGTTTAAGGCACGGCTCCAGCCTGCTGCAATTCCTTACGGATAAACTGAAAGGCAAAACCCAGCCAACTCCATCAAAAAAAAAAAAAAAAAAAGAATGAGTCGCAAATCTCTATCCTGAATCTACGGGGCCCATCCTATAGGGGATTCAGGAGAACAGCTGCAGTGGCTTGTGACATTGGGTCCACCCATTCCTACTGTGGAAAGCTCACTGCAGATTGGTACATAGAGAAAATCCATGCAAATGGACCACTGAGTTATTTGGATGTCCAAGAACTACATCTCCCAGAAATCCCCAGGCTTCTATGCTGGTGCCAAATACAAAACACTGTAGTTCTATAATATGTTAAGTTCCAAGTTTCTGCTTACTGTGGCTCACTAGAACGATTGCAGTGGTGTAATTAGCCTCAGTGTCGTGAGATTAGGGGCCACAACCTTCTTAGGACCTTCTGGGTTTGAGGCTTTGTGCATGGCGTGCAATATAGATTCTACAGATCTGTCTTTGGGGGGTTCCAATTATGGCCAGACATACCCCCAATCTTTCGTAACTCCCCCCACTGCTTGAGTAAGCCCTCTCCTACATAATACTGGCCAGGACTGGACTGGGATTCAAAATAAGCCCTGCCATTCCTAGTACACAGAGGCCCAAACAGCTTACACCAGCCCACTTAGTAATCACTTTCTATGGCAGCTTACAGCAGCCCCTCTGGCATTTGCCAGAACTCACAGATTGCCAGTCTGGGCCTGATACTGGCATTACATGTGTAGGACATTTAAAACCACCATTTCAATGTCCCATACCCTGTGCAGATGTTGCCCCAGGCCGCACACCATCTCCATAATCTTTCTATTCTCCGCCCAGGCTTTTCCCATCCCAGAAAGTGGAAAATCGAAGGCAAGAACCCCTTCATTGCACCCACAGTGAAATTCTGCAGGTAGAAAGGGCAAGATGGCGGCAGTAGAGCAAGATGACAGAAGTAGTAAAGCTGGATATACATGGACCAACATTTACCCAATGTCAGATTGAGTCATCGGTTTATAAGTCCAGGTCTAACAATTAAGGTCTGGCCCAGGACCACATCAGGCAGGAGATGCAGGCCTCACCCAGTGGGTCTCATTGGGTACATTTATCATGTAGAAGTTGGCCTTGGAGCCTAATGATTGGATTAATGTGATTCAGACTCCCAGCACTCACCACAGTTTCCGAGTTGGGTTTCTCAAAACTTGCTTCACCACTGTCCATTACCAAACTACGATCCCTAGAATCCATTACCAGCTTGTGGGAGTGGCAATCCCAAAACTGCTTGCGGGACACAGGCCAGGCTTTTCCATTTAAAGTTACATTTGAATCCCCTGTTGTTGCCATGGAGGAACATTATTGCCGAGGGCATGTGCTGTACTAAATAAGTCAACATTACACCCTTCTTAATGGTAAAAAAATACAGCTACTCTCTGGGCTTGATGCAGGAGGACCAAATGTCAGAGCATGACTTGGTGGCTAAATTTAACTTTTTTGGTGGGGGGGAAGGGCTAAAAAAAACCCTAACTTTGCCAGGTATTTCAAAAGACTGCTATAGAGACCTGGACGCCACTTTTGTAAATAGAGATGTCAACAGTAACCAGGGATTCTGGGTGGGGGCAAACAAACAAGAGCTTCGGTCTGAGCCAAGAGAACGCTGTTATTGTAGTGTAGCTTAATGAAGTCTAATGTGGTGTGGCCCAGATAGCAACCGCCTGTATCGTCCAATTCGGGTTCCACTAGCATTAAATTCTGGGATCATTTAATAATGTTTTTGAGGTTAAAGAAAAAAATATATAAAATATCTCAACTGTTCTCAAAGAGAGACTGTCTTAGTTGTTTAGGAAAAGACCAACCTTCCAGTATACATTTATTACATGTTTTCAGTTACTTTGAAGTTATCTGTGACTGTATTTGCAGTTAAAAGTAGTACTTGTCCCTTCATTCTGCACTGCTGGTCCTGAGTACGTGTGTCATGGCAATAATGTTGCAGTAGTCAGCTGTGATCCAGCCAGGTAGCCTAGGGCACTGAACAGTCTGGATTTTACACACTCCGTCTAGTTCAAAAAGACTAAATGTGAACTGTGCACCTCCTGCAAGCCGCCTGTTACAGACCCGCACTGCACCTCCTTTTCCCTAGCTGACTTCATGCCTGGGGGGATAGGATGGGGCCTAACAGTGCCAGGCCCCCCAAACAAAAAAATCAGAGGCAGGGGCATAACTACACGGGAAACACACCCTGCGGCTGCAGGGGGATCAGAAGATATAGGGGCTCACAAGGCCCTATTACAAATAAAATTTCAATAAATATTGAACCTCTAGTGAACCTTTAAACATTTTGGGGGCCTGAAAAATAACTTGCTGTGGGGCCCAGCAATATCTAGTTATGCCCCTGTTCAGAGGGGTCCAGCACACAGCGATACCTATGGAAGTACCTTACCGCCTAGTCCCCACCCCCCGCCAGCCCACTATCTGAATTCCCCTGCCGCCTGCTTCCCCTGCTCCCCCTGCTTCCCGGCTGTAGGAAGTAGAGCGTTGATTTATTTGCGCTTAAACAGCTATAGAGAAAGCAGACCTAGAGATCCAGGCCCCCCCCCCCTGTTTCCCAGCCCCACCCCCACGACCAGGACTGGACTGGACTGAGTCCCTGACATTTATAGTACAGAGAAGCCCAAACAGCCCCAGCCCCAGTCCACTTAATAGTCACTTTCTATGGAATCTTACAGCCAGCCCAGGGCCAAGCCAGCCGGGCGCCCAAGGCAACCTGGCCGGCCACTTTGCCCCCTTGCTGACATTGCCTCGAGTGAGCATGTGCATGTGTGTGTCCGAGAGTGCGCATGCGTGCCTGATATTTCTAATCGTGAAGGGGGGAGAGAGCACATACAGAAGAGCACTGGAGAGTGTAGGTGGGAAAGAAAGGGTCCAGACCAGGAGCGAAAGAAGAGCTACATGCTTGGCACCCCGACTTCGTTCCTAGGCACATGCCTCTTCTGCCTACCCCTAGTTCTGGCCCTGCTTCCAGCAGCCCCTCTGGCATTTGCCAGAACCCACAGATTGCCAGTCCGGGCTTGCCCATGACCACAGGATCTGCTTTCGCCTGTTCTCTAAATTTGCCCTCTGCTCTCCAAGCACAATGCTAACCCCTGTGAGACCGACACAAGTTCAGGGGTCTTCGGGGAAGTGGTGGGGCACAGTAGTCTGTTTGGAAGCGGCCAGTTTATTAAAGAGATAGTGACATACCCCTTTAAACCTATAACCCCAGTTAGGGCCCACTATCAGCCCTCATATCTCTCAAAATCTATTAAAGTCACATAACCAGTGTTGGACTGGCCCACAGGGATATCAGGAAAACTACCGGTGGGCCCAAAACATTTGGCATATTTCATGGCCGTTACCTATTTCTATGAGAAAAAAGAGGCTAAATAGATTGAATAATAGATTATAGCATGTAAAGAAAAGAGACTAGCAGAATTGGTTGCGTGAGGAGAGGAATAATAATAGTACTGAGAGTAGGCCCCTGATCTAAGGTCTTTTGGTGGGCCACTGGTCTCCCAGTCCGACACAGCACATAACAATATTAACCTTTTTTAAGCACAATATTTTCTATACAGGTGCCCGAGGGCAGGTGCTTATGGTGGTAGCTTCCACTGGACACTTGTCCTACTGGATAGGCACTAGGGATGCACCAAATCCCGGGCTTGGTTCGGGATTCGGCCAAATCCAAGTTATTTTTATTAGAATTCGGCTGAATCCAAGAGCCTGTTGATCCGAATTGCGTGCGTGCGCATCAGGTATTTCCGACTGTAGGCCAGCTTTTCCGGTGCAGAAGAAGGGTTCAGATTTGGTTCAGTATTCTGTTGAAGCTGTACCCCTGAATTCGGCCGGACCCTAAAAAAAATGGGCCATAAATCTGGCGCTGACAGTTAGTAACCAATCAGATTTCACTTTTTAGGGCTGACACATATACCCCCCTCCCCCCAAGCCCTGCCAGGTCTTATTGGAGCGATGAGCGCATCTTTAGCCGCAAGCCTTTTTTTTTCTTTTTTGCATTTTTTTTTAAACAAACAGTTTTGGGAACAGTAAACAATCTCCCAGTTTGTACATTTTGTGGATTTCTGTGTGTTTTACAAAATCGGGAAAGAAAAACTCGCCAAATAGAATTTTCTGTTTAATTGCTTGCAGACGGCCATAATTACGGGTTAGGCGGTAATTGAAATCAAATGTTTGCAATGTCTCGAGAAGGGGCTAATTTTTCCAAACTAGAGCCGGGGTTTCTTTTTTTTTCCAGAAAGTACAGTAAAGAGGCCTCAGTTTATTAATCAGACCCCGCTTTGTGCAAGTGATTTATAAAGTCATTACTAAACATCGATCGGGCTGGAGGGGGGCTGGGGGAATAGTCTGTTTATTTTAAAGGGAAAGTGCGCCTTGCAACAAGCTTTTAGTGTTATGCATGGACATATTCTAAGCAATTGTCCTGTTTAATCAAGTACATTTTAACTTCATGTTTACATTCATTTAAACCATTAAAAACAATTTACGTTTTATTTCACACTTAAAACCGATCGTTGTTTAAAATAAAACTTTTCTGGGGTTTGCCTGTGCTCTGCACCTAATATCACTCTCAGGGTCGGACTGGCCCTGCGGGACACCGAGAAAAAACCCTGTGGACCCCAGCCCTCATGGCCCCTGCACTGCCAGACCCCATCTCCCGATATCCTGGCCCTACAAAAAAAAATTGTGTAGCTCCTGTTGAGCATGCGCAGCGCCGAAGTATTGGCTCCGGAGAGGGGCCCTGGACAGCGGCCCTGGACAGGCGTCCCGGTGGGCCCCTGGGCCCTCCAGTCCGACCCTGATCTCTCTGCATGGCTATATTTAATATTTAGGCACCGAGGGTCCAGGGTGGCTGCTTTAGGGAGAGCAGATCTCAGGTGCATAGGAAGGAAAAGGAGAACTAAAGCTTAACTAATTAAGTAGCTAGAAATGTTGTACATTATGTTTTGTGCTTCTGCACCAGCCCAAGGCAACCACAACCCTTAAGCAGTAAAGACAGTGGCGTAACTACCGGGGGTGCAGGGGGTGCGATTGGGCCAGGGCATGCACCTCCTCAGGGCCCCCCGGCAGCTGGCGTGCCACTGACTTCTTCAGTGTTCCTGGGCGTACAGAGGGGGCGGGGGCCGGCTGCACGGCCCCCTCTAGTTACGTTATTGAGTAAAGATCTGTGTCTCCAAAGATGCCCCAGTAGCTCCCCATCTTCTTTGCTGCTGATTCACTGCACATGCTCTGTGCTGCTGTCACTTACTGAGCTTAGGGACCCACTCACAATATACAGTACACATAGAATAGAAATGTCACAATATAAGGCTGATTAGTAATTAATACAGATAATTACTACATGGCAGCACAGAAACCATTGCAATTAGCATCAGAATTTAATAATCAGCAAACCTGTAGCATCAGCTTATATTACAGGGGAAGCTCATTTTCTGCTGGATAATTAGTGACGAGCCCTAAGCTTAGCTTCTCAACAGCTGCTCAGAGCCCACTGAGCATGTGAGTGTCACAGACACTTTCCAAGATGGTGACCCCCTGTGACAAGTTTGAAGTCCTGGATCATTGCTGCTATTGACAAGCTGAATCTTTAGGCTGGTGTCATAAATTAAGTTTATAAAATATGGCATTTTAGCCATATTCATTTTTAATGTTTAGTTCTCCTTTAAAAGAAAGTCCCCCCAGCATGGGTCCAGTTGCGTAACTAGGGGCTCAGGTGCCCCCCTCTGGATTTACATTCCAGATTCATGTAGGTCCGGCGGGGCTCGAGGGGGAGCAGGGCCAGTTGCACCCTCGGTAGTTCCTCCACTGACCCGTGCCTAGGGCAGCAGCTTTAGGGGGTGCATATATGGTAAATAAAAATAGCACAAACAAATATTCCCCCTGCCTGTCAGCAAATACTTCAGGTACCAATGCTGGGGGAGTCTAAATCTGGACAGTGATGTCATAGGAGTGGGGCAGGTGATGTCATCAGTGAGTGGGACAATGACGTGACGTGGGGGAATTGGGCAGATTTCTGAGCTAGTATGCTGGCTGCAGTTTTGAATTGGACAGCCCCTGTGGCAACCCTAAGGGGTACTCCTCTGTAACCAGCATATGTGCCAATCACTGATCAGAGGGGGAGGGGCGGGCTGAGATTTGGTGCCTAGGGACCTAAATACAGCCCTGATTTAAATCCAGTCCTGAAATCGTACTGGAGCCCCCATTTGATCGTACAGTCAATAAACACGTCAATCTGCAGAAGGCAGTCATTGTGGTCATTGTGGAACCAGGAATGACATCACAGTACATAATAGTAATAATAATTGTGCCTATGATGTCATCCACCCAGCAAAGACAATGGCTACACTCTCCTGTCTCAGAATCCTGTCCCTGTGCCGCACAACTGCAGGGATCTTTTTATTCACCGTAACCCATCGAGGGCAATCTTTACCTTTAATCATACATGCGTGACTGAAATAACATTTATGCAGCCATCACAAAGAGACATTTGTGCAAACCCTGCCGCAGAAACAAGAGCTGCTTTGTTGGGTGTCACCGGTTAGGTGGGCTGGAAATTTCCAGTAGTCATATAGCCGGGGACGAGCAGTCACATCCAGTTGATTGTTTACTTTTCCTTCTGCGTAACATTGATTTCAAGAAGCTCCATGCTTCAGGTTCAGCTCCCAAATAGGATTATGATGCAACACGGATGCGGCTCTGGGCAGCAACTCTTAAACTGGCCATACACTGAAAGATCCTGCTTGTTTGGCCCTGGGGCCAAATGAATGATCGGATCACAGCAACAGGAATCCAGGCTATTGGGAGGAGGACCACATTAATGAGCATATGTCGTCCACTTCCCCATGGGTTTAACTACAGAGGAAGCAGACCCTGCGGCTGCAGGGGGGCCCAGGAGGTATAGGGGCCCCATGAGGCCCTAATTAATGAGCAATTTCAACATATATTGGTAAAACAGGACCACTTCTAGAATTGTTGGGGGCCCTAAAATTTGCTGTGGGGCCCAGTAACATCTATTTATGCTACTGCTTCTACCTATGTGATTTTTAAACCTATCTGCTTGGTTTTTGTGCAAATGTCAGTTAGGGAGGCCCGTCTGAGACTGCCGACTACTAGAAAACAATTGTCTGGTTTTGCTTTCAGTAAGGATTAATTATATCTTAGTACAAGCTACTGTTTTATTATTACAGAGAAAAAAGAAATCATTTTTTTTAGAAATCTAATTTATTTGGATGAAATTGAGTCTATGGGGAGACGGCCTTTCTGTAATTCGGAGCTTTCTTTATAACGGATTTCCAGATAACGCATTCCCGTACCTGTACAATTAATCCTTATTCGATGCAAAGCAAATCATATTGAGTTTAATGTTTAAATGATTTTCAAGTAGACTTCAGGTATGGAAATCCAAATTATGGAAAAAAACCCTTATACAGAATACCCCATGTCCTGAGCAATCTGAATCCCATACTAGAACTGGCCATATTTCCCCTACCCCTTCACCCTGTACGTTCATTTAGTACAGGGGTCCCCAACCGCCGGCCGCGGCCCAGAAGCAGACCACGTACACTTCCACACTGGCCCGCCACGGCGGACACAGCGCAACAAAATTGGATGCTGGCGTGTCCAAATTTGCTACTGACCCCCACCAATCCCTCCCCGGATCCCCGCCTACCCCGTCCCCGCCGACCCCACCCCAGACCCTGCTGACCCCCCCCCATATCCCCGGTCCAAAAAAGGTTGGGGACCCCTGACTTAGTACTGTATATTAAAAAAAATGTAATTTTTAGTATTAATGACATTTTCAGTAGGGATGCACCGAATCCTGGATTCGGTTCGGGATTCGGCCTTTTTCAGCAGGATTCGGCCAAATCCTTCTGACCCGGCCGAACCGAATCCTACAGGGAGGGAAATTGTGTGACTTTTTGTAACCAAACAAGGAAGTCAAAAATGTTTTCTCCTTCCTACCCCTAATTTGCATATGCAAATTAGGATTCGGATTCAGTTCGGTATTCGGCCGAATCTTTCGTGAAGGATTCGGGGTTCAGCCGAATCCAAAATAGTGGATTCAGTGCTTCCCTAATTTTCAGTCTCCAATGGGGCCTCTTTGATGCTGGGGTCCAGGAGAAATAACTCTACCCTACCAGTAAGCAGCCCCGGGCTAATAATTAATGACTTGCCCTCTAAGTGCCGCTAATAAGCCCGGCAGTCACTGCTCCATAAATCAGAGCTCGGCTGATTCCCACGCTGGCAGCGGGAGAGAGGGATGGGGACAGTGTACTTTTCACAGCAATGATCCTTGCAGGTGTCTTTCCCACAGAAGTTTACCCAGGTCAGTCAATAGTTGGATGTGTCCCTTCTCATGCCGAGTTATCTGCAATCAATAGATACCGACACCAGCAAAGCTGGGCCCTGCACAGTAGCCTGATCCCAGCCACTTAACCCTCTCTAGTGCTGCATTTGTCAGGCGGGATTTTATCAGACCAAAAAGATTAATGATTGTTTTCATGTTACACAAACACATGCTGACTGCTGGGGACACCTTTCAGCCCTAAAATGTCACCAAC
Organism: Xenopus laevis; assembly: GCF_017654675.1. Classification (NCBI taxonomy): domain Eukaryota; kingdom Metazoa; phylum Chordata; class Amphibia; order Anura; family Pipidae; genus Xenopus; species Xenopus laevis. Next base: position 120,524,783 of record NC_054387.1, on the reverse strand, counting down.
TACAATACTGCTGCCAGGCAGTTTCAGAAACCAAAGCTTCAACTGCATTGTGAAGGGCTCTTGGATTCTTAAGTTTTACGGCAGTGTTATATGTGTAACATATCTGTGTGTATAATACATAAGTAGTAATGAGCAAAACTGTCCCCTTTTGGTTTGCTAAAAAAAAATGGGTCAATGGGAATGTGAAATTACATTGAGGTTAAATGTACTATTAGGAGTACATTATGTCTTATAATACACTTCCCTGTATAACTCAGCCTGCAGCCTTGTGCCTTTATATGGTCACAGACCCCCTCAGTGACTTCTAATATCCTTATCATTTACAGTAGGGGGTACATTATCCTTTATAATACATGAGTGATACTCAGAGTTCCCTGTATTACTCAGCCTGCAGCCTTGTGCCTTTATATGGCCACAGAATCCCTCAGTGACTTCTAATATCCTTATCATTTACAGTAGGGGGTACATTATCCTTTATAATACATGAGTGATACTCAGAGTTCCCTGTATAACTCAGCCTGCAGGCTTGTGCTTTTATATGGTCACAGAACCCCTCAGTGACTTCTAATATCCTTATTATTTACAGTAGGGGTACATTATCCCTTATAATACATGAGTGATACTCAGAGTTCCCTGTATAACTCAGCCTGCAGCCTTGTGTCTTTATATGGTCACAGAACCCCTCAGTGACTTCTAATATCCTTATCATTTACAGTAGGGGGTACATTATACCTTATAATACATGAGTGATACTCAGAGTTCCATGTATAACTCAGCCTGCAGCCTTGTGCCTTTATATGGTCACATAACCCCTCAGTGACTTTAAATATTCTTATCATTTACAGTAGGGGGTACATTATCCTTTATAATACATGAGTGATACTCAGAGTTCCCTGTATAACTCAGCCTGCAGCCTTGTGTCTTTATATGGTCACAGAACCCCTCAGTGACTTCTAATATCCTTATCATTTACAGTAGGGGGTACATTATCCCTTATAATACATGAGTGATACTCAGAGTTCCCTGTATTACTCAGCCTGCAGCCTTGTGCCTTTATATGGTCACAGAACCCCTCAGTGACTTCCAATATCCTTATCATTTACAGTAGGGGGTACATTATCCTTTATAATACATGAGTGATACTCAGAGTGTGAGTGTGCAAGTCTTGCCTGTGGGAAGCAGCTTGTTTCATACATGCTAGAATTAACACAAACGGTGCCAAAAAAGGGGCAGAAAGTATACACAGACCTGGTGAGACCGGCTCCCCTCTGCCCATGCTCCTGGGAATAAATCCATTTGTTTTTCACAAGTACATATTAAAGTTTTTTTAGCCGTAAAGAGTTTCACTGTCACCCCACCCCGGCCTTTTGTTCTACCCTTTCAATGTAGGATGCGAGCCCGTTACTGTTACTCTTATCCCCTGTCTGTTTTTATTTCACAAATTCAAACTTCTGGATTTTTTGGGGAGTTCTCTTTTGCTGGACATTTGGTGAATGTGGTTCCAGACATGATACAAATTTTAAAGAAATGATACAACTTATTTGGAAACATTTTTGACTTTAGTAAGGTGCAAATAGGGGTCTGAGGCATTCGGTAACCCAGCTGTTCTCAGTCATTAGGGCATTCTGGGAGTTGTGAATAATGAATGAGCCCCCAAGGAGGGTATTTTGTCTCAGGCCCCACGGCCAAGGAGGGAAGGTCTGTTGCGCAGAGCAAGGAATATGTTGTGTATTGGAATTAACAAAGGTGATGAGAGCAACAATGGATTTGATTAGAGCCTTCTGCTCCCTGGGCTTCGAGTAAACAGCAGTTCCTCTGTGGCTGAAAGCTTCTCATTGACCAGAACGTCTGCAGAACAATAGGTTACCCTTGGCCCCGCTAGAAAGGGGCCCCATTGCATGGGGTCAGCGAAAGCCTCCGTTGTAACATGCTCACATTCCTGTGCAGAACCTCAAGCGTTTGTATGGAATTACACTACATAGTGCCAGCTGCTTCCAATTCCCTGGGGTGCCAGTCTTTATTACTGGGGATAGGCACATGCCTAGGGTGCTGTTGCGGGTGGGGGTGCAGTGCTGGCAGAGGTTAAGTAAACAAGTGTCAGGATTTTGTTTTTCTCACCACTTTTAGGGCCCTTACCAACGGGCGTTTGAAGCTGCGTTCTGGTTTATGCGTTCAGCCGCAGGGGAGCGGAGGAATAGATGCGAAGGCATGATGCGATGAATTCTTTTCAATGCGGCTGTACACAGACGCCGAACGCAGGAAAAATGCAACATGCTGCATCCCAACCTGCGTTCGGCGCTTACATGTGTCTGTGTGAGTACAGCCGCATTGAATAGAATTCATCGCGTCTACTCCTTCGCTCCCCTGCAGCTGAACGCATAAAACCGGAATGCAGGGGAGCGCAGCTTCAAACGCCCGTGAATAAGGGCCCTTAGGTCTCTTTGACATAACAATAAATGATAATATGTGTTCATGGTGAAGATGTAAATGTCCCAGAAAGCCCATTACACCCAATCACTCCCTCTCTATACCCCTCCTTTCTTTGCCTCTTCCATGGGTAGAAATAAAGGTGACCCCCTGATAAATATGGGAGCTTTGAAAAGTTTGATAAAGGGAACATTACCATTGTTTATAATGGGATGACGCCGGGTCTGAGCAGCTGAATGATGCAAATTTAATCCAAGGGGGTATTTATCAAAATCCGGATTTTTTAAATAAAAAAAAGTCAGACCAAACTAGAATCCACGATTTGACCTTATTTATTATTAAAAGCATGATTTAATCGGTTCTGGTAAAACTCGATAGAATTGAGGGAAAACCAGAGTCGTTTTTTTTCCCAGAATTGCTTGATTTTTTTCAGTTTTTTTCCCGAAAAATAGTTGGATTTTCGGGCTAATTCCAGAACAAACCACAGAAATGTCCAAATAGGATAAGGACCTCTCCCATTGACTTAGACACAACCTCGGCAGATCTGAGATGCCGGATTTACAGATTCAGGGTTTTTCGCTGTATAGGGTTTTAATAAAGTTGGAAAAATTTGATTTTAAAAAATCCCCAAAATGACCCAAAAAGCCAGATCGGACTTAAGTAAATAACCCTCTAAAATGTCAATCAAATAAACATAAAAAAATTAAATATATTTTTACCCCGTGAATGAAAGAATTTAGGTTGAATATTTGGCTCGATGAATATTCAGAATGAGTGAAAATGAGAATTTCAGGGAAAAACAAAATCATCCTTTATAGATAAAAATACTTTGCTCAGCTTTGATAATTATTAACATGGACTTGTAAAGTGCAAGTGTATTCCGCAGGGCTGAACTATATTACATACAAAGCAACCAATAACCAATACAAGAGGTAAAGAGAGCCCTGCCCTCAAGAGCTTGCAATCTAAATGATTTTGGCAATATTCCTTCTTTTGGGGGGGGGAACTTTATGACAAAATCTTAGTACATCCCCCTCCTATTGATTGTTATTAAGACAGAATATATTGCCCCTCCACTTACCAGTTCAGCTCCAAATATTTATCACCTGTAATGATAAGAATCCTGTTACACTTTAACCAAAATATCCACAGATCCCGCCCGGCTTCTGGGTAATTGGCATTTTCTCACAGCCCTGCATATGAACCTGATAACCTGGGCATCTTTGCCAAACACAAAGGTCACAACGTGAGTGGCCCCTGTGAGTGGCTGGTGGGTGGAGCTTAGCTGGCGGCAGTAGTAGATACATGCGCCTCCCTAGTGCCACAATCTGCTTGTTATACAGTATGTTTCCAGTTTTGGCCAGATTCCAGATTCAGATTTTTGGACCTGCACATATACTTGTGGTCAAATAGTCACAAATGCACGAATGCCTAAAAATTAACATGGCTAGAAATAGTGTATTTTATCTATTGAACTTATTGTACCAGCCCAGAGGTTTAGCAGCCCAATGACAATAATGATCCAGGCCTTCAGGTTTGTCCCCAGCAGCTCCCCGTCTTGGCTCTTGTTAGGCCATCTTTGGAGTGTCAGTGGCACTGCACATGCTCAGTGAGCTCTGGGCTGCTTTTGAGGAGCTAAGCTTAGGGGTCGTTGCAATTGTCAAACAAAAAATGTAATAGAAGCTGATGCTACAGGGCTGATAATTAATCAATTCTGATGCACAATTGTCTGGTTTCTATGCTGCCATGTCACAAGACTCTGAAATACTCATGAGCCTTGTGACATTTATAATGTATATATATACTGTATATTGTGAGTGAGTCCCTAAGCTCAGTAAGTGACAGCAGCACAGAGCATGTGCAGCATCAGCAGAAGATGGGAAGCTACTGGGGCATCTTCAGAGGTACAGCTCTTCCCTGCTAAGGGGCTGAGGTTGCATTGGACTAATAAAGAAGCCCAAAACCAGCGATGAGCGAATTTGTCTCCTTTTGCTTTGGAGAAAAATGTGAATTTCCTGTGAATTTTGATGCCCGCGTCAATTTGTGTCAATTTTAACACCCGCATTAAAGTCAATGGGTGTCCAAATAATGTTGATGCGCGACAGTTTTGACGTGATCGACTATACTGATTTATTCGCCAGCGTTGAAACGTGGAAATTGACCGAAAATTCACGGCTGCCGAATTTATTCACCCATCACTACCCAATACTATATGTATAGCATTTCTGTATACAGTATTACCTCTATATTGAGAACACATCTAAAGGCAGAAAATCATCATATTTAGTCTGTACTTTTAAATGTATAAAACTGCCATGTTCTCTCAGTTGTTAGTTTACATCTTTTGGATAAATCTGACAATTTACCCAAATAAAGAATTGAATTTTACAAGGAAGGCTGCCCTTTTCATCTTATTCCTTTTGAATTTTAAAGTCAGACCTATAAAACCCCCCATACTGCCCTGCTGTGATGAACTGGTCTCTTTTCACTGTGTTTTGTGCACATCTGAACCATTTACTAATCAGCCCTGCAGCAGAGATATGTGGTGTATGCCTTTAAAAATGCACACCTATAAAACCACATGCTGCATGGCTGAATTGTATTCCACGTGGTTGCACCAACAATGCAGTCAATAACATTCACTGAGCTGGAGGAAGATAGGCCCCTAGCAGTGTAGGGAAGTTAAGGCCCCCTGCATCCAATGTAGGCAGGTTACTATTGGCCAACTACAAACCAATCAAAGCAGCAGAGGACCCCAAAGCAAATATATATACACTGTGGCTACACCTATGTTAGTGCGGCCCATGGGCATCACTCCGGTCTATACTTACAGAGTCCGCTGCCAAAACCGGGGCAACTAAAACACCTACTCCAATGTCATAGATCTCTGGGGTAAATAATAGAGGCATCACTTACAAAAGTTAAATGATAATGAAAAACCCCAGGGGCCTCTATAGAGTGCATGTGGCCATCTCCATGCAGCTTTAGGCAGGGTTTTACGGCTCAAGCCCGATGTGCATTTCAGCGGAGAAGGGGTTAACCCTGCGGCACAGAGAAACGGAGAATGGCAGAATGTTCCTGCTCTCACTGGGTAACAACAGCAGGCCGGCCGCTTTATCTTCCAGAACATTCCACTGGCTGGAACACAGTATCCACATCCATGGAGCGGCTTGTTCTGTGCTCCTACCTGCAGATCTGGGGGGTGGTATGGATGTCTTATGTATGTTCTGTCCCTCCCTATCCCGCTCCAATGTTATGCAGGAACAAGAAATCCATGTAGCGTTAGGCGTGTGGTGCTGCCATACAGCTTGAGATCACAAAGTTGCTTTAAAGCGAGACTAACATGGAAAATACCATAACAATGAGCAATATGTGCAATAGTAATGTGTGACCCGGCCACACTTGATTCTAACCTGTCAATCTCTCATCTGCACTCGACCCCAGGCTTACCAGGTATAATTGTCAAAACCAGCCAAAGTCAGCCACAAAACCAGCCAAAAACTAACCAAGAGGCACTTCAAAAGTAGGCCAAAAATAGCACAGTGTGTGCAGTGAAAAAAAGTCTAAAAAATACACGAATATATATGAAGATATGCCTTTATCAAATTTTTCCATGAAGCAAAATAGGACAGATAGGGGGCCCAGGAGTTATAGGGACCCCATAAGGCCCTAATACATATACAGTTTCAATAAATATTGGTAACAGTTCAACGTTTTTAGGTGGCCAGCAGATTTTTGCCCCAAAATTGTCTGAAATTGAGGAAAGTCACCAGAAAATGCATAAATGCTTAAGAGCAACGGGAGACTGGGGTACAGGGCCCACAATCTGGTAACTCCCATTGCATGCTGGGTATTGTAGTCTTACATTGAACTTGCCAGTTGGCAAATTACTATAAACAAAAACTACATAACCAAACATGCATTGGGAGACGCAGGCTTTTCACATTTTAAGAAAAATCTTTGGCTGGTTTCCAAAGTACAAACCAGCCAAAGGCCAAAAATGTAGCCCAAATCCATACCTTGGCTAGTTTTTACTTTCAAAACCGGCCTGGGCTTTAAATTAGTAGCCCAATTCGGCTGGAAAACCGCCAACCTGGCAACCCTGCTTGACCCTAACCCAGCGAGCCTCTGTGTTTATAGACCTGTGTCGCCAATCTCTGATGTCACAAAAGGGGCAGGGCACAAATCTTTAAATAGTGAGGGCTAGAGGCAGAAGTGGGGCATTGTAAGGTCCGTCGATGGGGTTGGCGCTTGGTAAAATTCAGCTCAAATCCACCAGTGACCCACAAAGGTTGTGTGGCTAAAAGTGCCTGACCCGTGGGTAAACGTGCAGGTCCAGTGGATTTCAGGATGGCCCACACATCACTAATGCGCAAAAAAAAGCCACTTTGGCAGTGCTTTAGAGACAATGGTTCTGTCAGCTTCCTTCCTCTCACAAAGCAACCATTCAGTCATGCTTTACGGCTGGGATTCAGACTACCTTTATAAGGGCATTATTCTGTCACACTCGTCACCGATCCCGTCTGATACCCACTGTTGACTTCATAGCAGGAACCTTAATCAGCAAAGTGATAGAACTTAGAAAGCCGAGCAAGGCAAAAGGAACCAACACATTGAAAATATATTATTTTTTAATGTAATTAGAGGAAACGGCCGGGCACTAATTAGGGCTGGTTTTTAAGACAAAGCAGAGAGGCAATTAATCCTGGTTCCTTCCAGTTACTGGGAGGCAGATCTCAATAAACATACCAAATATATTGTGTAACAATTGTTGATAGTGTATATTTACTATATGAGTTGCAGATGTTCAGCCTGTGGTTGTCCAGCTATTGCTGGCCTGCAACTCCCAGCATCCCCCGACTTTCTGGGAGTGTATGTGCATATTAGTGACACGGATATCAGGGGGAGCAGCCACCGTTGTTTAATTACCTCCTTCATGGAGCAAACAGCGCCCCCCGATGGACAGACAACATAATGCTTTCTCAGTGTGGAGAGGATCTAGTTTCCCCCAAATATATTTTCCATAAAATGAATTCTAGTTTGATTAAAGGAGACATATAGGATAAATGAAAAAAACCCTCATTTCGCTGGCAATGATGAATAATATATGGTGCTGGTTTTACTTGGGCTAAAAATGAATACTATCTTTAAAAATGTCCCCTTTATTGGAGCTCCCTATAGATCTGCTCCTGTCCCTGTCCTTGTCCCTGCCAGAACCACAGTAAGAGGGAGAGACAGCCAATCACAGCAATGCAGCCTCACAGGCTTCAGTTTCTTATCAGGTCAGCCTAGCTGCTGATTGGTTCCTGTCCTACAGCGCAGCATGCTAAGTGCCGCCCGCTTCTATGCACAGCCTGGGAGAGGTGGCAGCAGGATGTGGAACAAATGGGCGGGGCTAGAAGGGTTTTTGCAGACATTTTCAATAAATCAACTTTTTTTAAGCACATTCCTATATTTATGAGCATAATGCACTGGAACATTGATCTTCTCCACACGTCTCCTTAACAACATGGGCTGAATCCCTTGTAGAACCACAACTCCCATCATCCCCTACAGGCCGTGGTTATGAGAGAAGATGCTCATAGTTGTCCTGCGACTGCTGTAGAGCTAAAAGATTAAAGATTACCTGTCTCTGGTTACAGAAAAGATGAATAATGCTTCATATAAGAGGTTTTGAAGTTTTAGGGCCCCATTCCCTAAGCAGTGCCATAGATTTTGGATAACTTGTCCTGTGAAATCATAGGGTGCGTGTGCTGATTGGCTCAGTCAGTTCAGGCTGTAGGTTACAATTCATCTGGTATCTGGTAACTTCTCTCTTTGCTTCCAGTGGAACTAGAACAGTGAATGGTCTGTGATTTCATGTCTGTGATTTCATGTCTGTGATTTCATGTTCAGTCATTATTCTATTGGGAAGTGCTGGTATAGATACACAGATAAAATCTGGATCAGCTACTGCTGCCCCTCCCTGTCTGGAGTATCCACAAGAGCAGCCTTTAGGGGGTGCAATCAGGGCAAATGCCCCCAGGCTCTCGTCTCTGAGTCCAGCATTTGCAGTTAGAGGGAAACAATGTCTGTTGGGGGAAGAGATTATAACTATGTAATAGTGTATATAGCAAGGCATAAGAATGTTAGAGGGGACTGTAACTGTAGAATAATGCATTAGGGCAACAACACCAGTACAGGTATCCGGAAACCCATTAACCAGAAAGCTCCAAATTACGGAAAGGCCGTCTCCCATAGACTCCATTTTATCCAAGTAATTCAAGTTTTTAAAAATGATTTCCTTTTTCTCTGTAATAATAAAGCAGTAGCTTGTACTTGATCACAACTAAAATATAATTAATCGTTATTGGAAGCAAAACCAGCCTATTGGGTTTATTTAATGTTTAAATGATTTTCTAGTAGACTTAAGATCCAAATTACAGAAAGATCTGTTATACGGGAAAACCCAGGTCCCAAGCATTCTGTATAATAGGTCCCATACATGTAATAGTATAGCGGTCATTTATCAAAGAAATGCTTGCAATACACCCCCTTTAGATTGTAAGCTCTTATGAGCAGGGCTCTCCGGTCTTATTTCTGTAAAAAGAAACATTTTTTAAATCACTGTAAGGTTGCTATAAATATCTGAATATCAATATCTAAATGTCAATTTGAGATTGTATAAATATATATATAGGTAAAAAAAAAAGATGGCTCGAGTAAAGGAGCCAAAACGTTGAAATAAACTACTCAATTTTTCATGAAAGACCTGTGAGTGAGGTTCCTTACTTTTTTGTACCTTTACATTAATTTATAACCAGCACCCAGGCAGTTGTGACCATATAAAAACAAGAAGCCGAAGGTAACTTCTAATATCCTCATATTTTACAACTGGGGATACTTTATTTATTATAATACACAAGTTTCAATGAGTCATGTGACAGAAATGACATCAGAACTCACCGTTTATAACTGATGACATCAGAACTCACCGTCTATAAGGATATAATTTACAAGATATTCATGGCTTTTGTGTATTATATCTATCTATCTATATATCTATCTATATATATATACATACATATGTGTATGTGATCCGTTATCCCGAAACCCGTTATCCAGAAAGCTCCCAATTACAGGAATGCCATCTCCAGTAGACTCCATTAAAATCTAATAATTCCCATTTTAAAAACAGATTTCCTTTTTCTCTGTAATAAACAGTACCTTTCCTTAAAATATTATCCATAGCAGAGACAAAACAATCCTTTTGGGTTTATATAATGTTCAACTGATTTTTTTTTTTTTTTTTTAGCAGACTTAAGGTATGAGGATCCAAATTACGGAAATATCCTTTATCCCCGAGCATTCTGGATAATAGGTCCCATATCCACAAATAATTACTCACTCATAAACGCAATACTTAGAGCAAAAATGCCGCTTTAAAAAATCTGTATCCGTCCTTCCTATAGAGATTAAAAAAAAAAAACCGACGATTTTGTTGCTGCAACACTACATATTCCCGCAATTCCGTCTCTTCAGTTCTTGGTTAACCCCTACAGTTCTGCGATTAAGGGAAGCGATGATGATGAAGACTCAGTTGATCACAACATTAAATTCGCACAAACCCACGTGGGAAAACAGAGCGCTACAAAATCGCAGCCTTTAAGACCGGAGTTGACGCCCCTGCCCCCAGTGAGCGGGCCAATGGCCGGAGAGGGGCGGACACTCGCTGCGCTTAAGTACTTGGCACATGCGACTTTTTGCCATACAGACTGCGCTGTTATTGTGGGAGTCGTTGTCTGGCTGCTGTCAGTTTCCCCCTGTCGCTTACAGAAGCTCAGAGGCTCAGAGTCCTGGGCTTCCAAGAAGAAGAGGATAATTATTCCCAATCTCAGGACTAACTTCATTGCTAGTGTCGCGGGTAGAGCTGGCGTTGCCCCTGTAGTTCTGGACTGATCGCCCTCTAGGAGAGTCATTTGCGCATTTGTGCCAGTTACGCACTGTGCCAGCCTCGCGCGCTTCTTGCGCGTCTCTCCTCCTCAGCTTCTGCAGACCCGGCTCCTCAATGCTGAACATGAGTTCGGATCAGGAGCCTCCCTGCAGCCCGACTGGCACTGCCAGCTCCATGTCTCACGTTTCGGACTCAGACTCGGACTCTCCGCTGTCTCCAGCCGGATCAGAGGGGCGCGGCTCTCACCGACCCCCGGGCATCTCCAAACGGGACGGGGAAGAACCGATGGACGAGCGCTTTCCAGCTTGTATTCGAGATGCAGTGTCCCAGGTGCTGAAAGGCTACGATTGGAGCTTGGTGCCCATGCCAGTCCGGGGATCCGGGGGCTTCAAGGCTAAACCTCATGTCAAGAGACCAATGAACGCCTTTATGGTTTGGGCACAGGCAGCCAGGAGGAAACTGGCAGATCAATACCCGCATTTACACAATGCTGAGCTCAGCAAGACCCTGGGCAAACTGTGGCGGTGAGTATCAGTGCCAGGCACCTCTGCTGCTTGCCTTATTTATCTGAAGGATTAGTAGGACTGTCTGAGTGTTAAATGGGTGTCCCTAATAATTAAAGGGCTGTATTTAGGCTACATTTTAATGCTTTTCATGACTGCAACACTTTCTATAACTAAAATAATTCTTTACTTTGCCTAAAAAAGTCTCTAAGGGTCAGGGCACACGCTGCTATTTCTGGAGATTAGTCGCCCAGCGAAAAATCGATTCTTCTTCAGGCGACTAATCTCCCCCCGAACTGCCTCCCCGCCGGCGGTATGGCACTCGGAAAACCTTTGTTTTCCGAAGTTGCTTCACGAGCAAACTTCAGGGGGCGACTTCGGAAAGCCGAATCAATCCGAGTGCCATTTCGGGGGGAGATTAGTCGGCCGAAGAAGAAGGGATTTGTCACTGGGCGACTAATCTCCCGAAATAGCAGCGTGTGCCTCTGCCCTAAACCTCCCTGGCCTTTATATATCAAGGATGAGAAGTCCAACTGTCAGTATCCCCTGCCCATTCTATTTAAATGGAAGTGACAGTTTGCCAGCCCCGAGAAACAGGGTAGTCATCACTGTCATTTTTGGAAACTTTCAATAATTGAGGGTGGTGATTCATCACGCGGTTTAAAGGGGTTGTTCACCTTCGAGTTAACTTTTAGTATAATGTAGAGAGTGATATTCTGAGACCATTTGCGATTGGTTTTCATTTTGTTTTTATTATTTGTGGTTTTTTACTTATTTAGCTTTAAATTCAGCAGCTCTCTGGTTTGCAATTTCAGCAGTTTGGTCGCTAAGGTCCAAATTACCCTAGCAACCATGCATTGATTTGAACAACAAGCCAGAATATGAATAGGAGAGGGGCTGAATAGAAAGTTGAGTAATAAAAAGTATCAATAACAATACATTTGTAGCCTTACAGGGCATTTTTATTTAGATGGGGTCAGTGACCCCCCATTTGAAAGCTGGAGAGAATCAAAAGAAGAAAGCAAATAATTCAAAAACCATGAAAAATAAATATTGAAGACCAACTGAAAAGTTGCTTAGAATTGACGACTCTATAACATACTAAAAGTTAACTCAAAGGTGAACCACCCCTTTAATGAGACAGCCCAACATTCAAGATTTCAACCCGAATCCTTGTCTGGTACCAGGTTATTAATTAACCCGCTTTGTTAAATTTAAGGGAATTCTTCTCTTCCGTTAGTTGCCAGATTAACATGACATCTGTAGCATGCTGAATGATATTACAAACTTTCTATTCTATTTAGGGTTGATACAATTATTTTGGGAATGTGAGGGCGGAGTTCCTTTATGAATTTTATATGAATGGCCGAAAGAATAACAGGGAATTAGCACTTGGTTTATTTACGCTTTCAAATAAGTCGGATCAAATACATTTAAGGGTAACAATATGGCGAGCCTGCTGCTTGTTAATTCCACTTGTTTTGGATGGTCGGGGGTTAACAGAGTTCTTATGAACACACATATTGGAAGTTCTTGTGTTAGTCCCAATCAGGGTTTTATAAGATTTACGAATAATCCCTACTTGCTTTAAATTAGCCTTGGTAGCTTGTGATTGTAGTGTACAAGAGCTGACGATTCTTGGTACTTTTGCTGGAAAGAGAATTATCTTTGTAATAAGGGTAACAAAATACAATACCCCTGTAATGTCACAATACCCATCAAATATCCAAATAGAATCTTTTCCTCGACCGAACCCCTGTATTGCCAGTTCTGACTCATTATAGGGATCACTTTTGTAATGATTAATAAATCATAATTAAAGCCGTTAGATTACATTATATATATATATATATATATATATATATATATATATATATATATATATATATACAGGCATGGGATTTGTTATATACACAGATGGGATCTGTTATGCAGAATGCTTGGGACCTGAGGGTTTTCTGGATAAGGGATATTTCCGTAATTTGGATCTCCATACCATAAGCCCGCTAAAAATCATATAAACATTAAATAAACTATAAATAGGATTGATTTGCCTCCTATAAGGGTTCATTTTATTAGAGTGGGGATCAAGTACAAGCTACTAGTTTACAGTATTATTACAGAGAAAAAGGAAATCTGTTTTAAAAATATGAGTTATTTGATTATATAGGTGATGGCCCTTCTGGAGCTTTCTGAATAACGGGTTTCCGGATAAGAGATCCCACACCTGTATTAGGAATTACTGGAAAGGGATCATTCAGTCTTTTATAAGAGAACGTACGCCCCTGGAAGTAAAGTATTTCCACTCCCTGTACTTATTGTTGGTCTTCGCCATAGGGTGTTGTCTGCACCTCCCCAAGGTCACATCTCATGATGGGCCAGAACGCTCAAGGGTGAAATTCTCTCAGGGATACACTTGGAACTTTCCAAAAGAAGTGTAAACAGAGTAACCAAATTCAGAGGCGTACTTGCTTCGCCCTTCATGTCAGCCAGTCAGAAAATCCTAATTGTATTTTTTCTGTAAATCTAATAAATAACATTTTTTTTTTGGTTCTGAATAGAAGAACATGGTAAAATAAAATAACTTGGTGTCCAAATAAACAAATAATATATTGATGAATAATATTTCAAGTATAGTTTTTAGGACTACTTTTTTTTTTAACTTCTTCAATACAATAAACTCATTTAGGTTTTTCCCAACAAGTCTACTCCCCACCTGCCCCCCCCCCCAGGAGAGACTTGTAAGTGGTTTAACTTCTCCTTTGAATAAACCTTTTGTGCACTTCAGACCACTGCACAGAGACACCAGGAGATCCACACAGCGGTGTGTCAAAAATAACTACTGCTCACACCTGCGGGACTCATTATGAAATGGATATGGGATATTTCACTTATGATGGGAAAGTACTTGTGTTAGAACCTTTGTGTGTGTGTTGAACATGCTGGGTTGGTGCAGCACATGTGATAAAGACATTGTGGTACAGACTCCCACAGAGTGACGGTTAACCTCTTTTTTGCTGGCAAATGTACAGATACTTCAAGAGCTGTCATTTAGGAGGGGGCTTTAAAAGGCAGCAGTTTGTGGTGGAAGGAATAAGGGGGAGCTCCTGTAGTAGCACAAATGGACTCTGGGAAAGATGGTGCCTATAGTAACAGTGGGATAATAGTCTCTGGGAAGGGAGTGTGACTGTGGGATAGCAGGTATAGTAGGGAGAGATGGTGCCTATAGTAACAGTGGGATAATAGTCTCTGGGAAGGGAGTGTGACTGTGGGATAGCAGGTATAGTAGGGAGAGATGGTGTCTATAGTAACAGTGGGATAATAGTCTCTGGGAAGGGAGTGTGACTGTGGGATAGCAGGTATAGTAGGGAGAGATGTGCCTATAGTAACAGTGGATAATAGTCTCTGGGAAGGGAGTGTGACTGTGGGATAGCAGGTATAGTAGGGAGAGATGGTGCCTATAGTAACAGTGGATAATAGTCTCTAGGAAGGGAGTGTGACTGTGGGATAGCAGGTATAGTAGGGAGAGATGGTGCCTATAGTAACAGTGGGAGGACAGCAGAGCTCCTACAAAGCTTGGTATGCTCCTGTCCCCACCATAACTCGACAGCCTCGGACACATTACTAACCCAGACAGTGTATACTTTATCCACCATCAAACTATTTAGGTTCTTAAAGTTCTTTAAATCCTCTAAAACTGATCTTGTACAGTCACAAGCCACGAGACAGGAGTTTGTTCATTCCCATAAAACAATATTATATGCAAAGCAGCTTGAATTCATTATAAATGTTTTATATATATATATATCAACACACGCCAGAGAAAACCAATAAACATAAAAATTAAATAAAGGACAAAAACCTAAAAATCCAAATTAAAAAAGTAGTATTTGGAGGGACGGAGACGTTTCCAAAGACCAGTTTGTTTTATGCCATATTTACATGAAAATTCTAATAGGAGGGACTGCATCTTGTTTACACTTTAAACGTCACCATTAGAAGTAGGGCCAGAGACGGATCAGCAACTAATATGATAAATTTAAAGAATAAGTTTTTTTAAAGGATAATCTTTCAAAATATCTGATAAAATGTTTTCATTTTTCTAATATCTTTGGTCCTCAAAAATTAGTCCTTATCCCAGCCAGACTCATTTTTAGATTGACATTTGTGTCATCTTGTGGTTAAATATAATTAAAATGATATATTTTTCCAAACTTTTTAAGTTTTTCCATTTTATAATTGGAAAAAAAAAATCCTTCAATTAAGGCATACAGACAACAGACGATCATTTCTATTTCTGCAATTCATTTAGACGAATTTTTTATTGCACAAATGACTGTAATTAAGAGATACAGACTCAAAACATTAATTAAATATTTCACTGTTCCTGCTTTGTGCTGTTTATTATGTGAGGATAACAACAGTACGTGGCAGAGAATCAAATCCCTGCTTATGTGTTTTTTTTTTAATGTATTAACATCATATCTTCAGGGCTTTTTTGAAACAATCTCAAACAAACAAACAAATTTGAGTTTGTATCGCAGTCGCTAAAGAGGCTGGCGAAGAATCATGAAAATAATTGTAACTTTTTTAAAAATAATTTATTTCTATAATTTTTTAAATGCATATTTCTAAAAAACATGGATATTTATATGCATCATTTTCATTTTTTAATACTTTAAATCGTTTTAAAATGGAAAAGATTTTTTCTTTCAATTGTTTCTCTCTTTATCTACAAATATATCATTACACATTTGGGAAGGAAAATGAGAAAACCTAGAAGCTTTTTGGGAGATTTACAGCATATGAAGGAACATTTCATTTTAATTCTTCTAGGCCAGTTTCTATGGTAGATCTTGGAAAAAGTTCAGATGACGAATACATTTTTATTTTTTTACCATAGAGATGGATCAGATTAGCTAATCCCCATTCATTCGTAGTTTTTGAGTGATGAGAGACTTGGCATTGGTAATTCCCTTTTGGATTCTAGAAGGTCTGGTGTTCTCAGGCTGGTGATACCATTCATACGCACAGCTTGGTAGGAACCTACAGTCAATGTTGCAGTGTGCTTCACCTATTTTTGGGGTTGGGGGAGCAGACAATGTAGGCTGGTAGAGGGGTAGTGTTAAATAAGTTAAGAACTGGGGCATGGGAAGTAGTATTCTTGGCCTTTGCTTAAAGGAGAAATAAATCCCTTATTTAAAAAAAACCCTACCCCCTACCCTACGTAGACCTCTCTCCCTCCTCCCCCACAGCCTAGCTGTTACCCTGAGCAAATGCCCCTAACTTTTTACTTACCCCTCGGTGCAGATTCATGCATTGGAGTTCACGGCAGCCATCTCCTTCTTCAGTAATCTTCGGGTCTTCTTGCGGCGCTTGGGGAATTTCCGTGACTTTCGGCACATGCGCAGTTGTCAAAAACCCAAAGACTGCTTCAACTGCGCTTGCATCGATACGGCACTCCCGAAGAAGACCGAAGAGGAGAAGATGGCTGCCGTGAACACCGAATCTCTACCGAGGGATAAGTAAAAAGTTAGCGGCATTTGCCCCGGGTAGCAGCTAGGCTGAAGTGGAGGGAGAGAGGGGGGTCAACGTAGGGTAGGGTTTTTTTAAATAAGGGGTTTACTTCTCCTTTAAACAGACGTTGAAGAGCAATAGTTCTTCGGGGCTTTTAATTCCCTCTACAAGCATTGTGTGTTCAAAACGCGGTTCCCTTCGAAAAATGTATTGATAAAAAACAGATTGGAAAGCAAGATTATCCATGTTATCTCCTTGATGTTCCCAACCCCACTCAATCAGATGTTTTCTTCTCTTCTCCCTCTCCAGTTTACTGAGTGAAAATGAAAAACGTCCCTTTGTGGAGGAGGCTGAGAGACTGAGAGTCCAGCACAAAAAAGATCACCCTGATTATAAGTACCAACCACGGCGAAGGAAGAGCGTGAAGGCAGGGCAAAGTGACTCGGACTCCGGAGCAGAGCTGGGTCATCACCCTGGATCCCAGATGTACAAGAGTGACTCAGGAATGGGGAGCATGGGAGAAAATCATCTGCATTCCGAGCATGCAGGTATTGAGGATTATGTATTCTTGGGGTCCTGGTAGTAAACTGGCCATACATGTAGAGATCCTCTTGCTTAATTAGATCACCAAATCTCTGCCTGATATACTCACTTGTACGCTGGTCCAAATCTGGCATCACCTTGTCTAAATTTCTTTTGTGAAACTACAGTTTGTATTAGTCTGAAGTAGGTTACTGTTTCTTAAAGGACCACTACACCTTAAACATTTCCTATACAGTTGTGCTTACTACAGTAGAGTACATGTAAGGTTGGTGATAAAGAACCTTGCAGAGACCACACCTGAACACAATGGATGCTAAGGTGAGGCGTATCCATGGCTCGGCTCTTGCAAATAACCAAAGGGCATAGCAAAATAGCTCCATTTAGTAGTCTGGTGGATTTGTCTCCATGAAAAATATAATTAAATTAAAGGCAAAACAGACGATTAAAACTTAATTTGGTAACTTCTGCAGTAAGCAGTATCCTCCCATTCAAATTAAAGGTGACTATTGACCATTTATAGCAATGCAACTGCATCCCACTATTCTTTTTCTTGAAGGTCTTAAAATTGGTCTTAACAACACAGAAAACCAAATGGAAAGCAATTCAAGTTGTTAACCTCTCTCGCTTTGCTTTTGTCCTGTTATCAGGTCAGAATCATGGACCTCCGACTCCTCCAACCACCCCTAAGACTGATCTTCACCATGGCGGCAAGCAAGAGTTGAAGCATGAAGGCAGAAGGATGATGGACAATGGGAGGCAAAACATAGATTTTAGCAATGTGGATATCAATGAACTGAGCAGTGAAGTCATCAGCAACATAGAAGCTTTCGACGTGCATGAATTTGATCAGTATCTTCCCCTTAATGGCCACGGGGCTATACCTGCTGACCATGGGCAGAATACAACAGCGGCACCTTATGGGCCCTCGTATCCTCATGCGGCTGGGGCCACACCAGCTCCTGTTTGGTCGCACAAGAGCTCCTCTACTTCCTCTTCTTCTTCCATTGAATCTGGTCAACAGAGACCCCACATCAAGACAGAGCAGCTGAGCCCCAGCCATTATAATGACCAGTCTCAGGGGTCACCTACCCATTCTGACTACAATACCTACAGTGCCCAGGCATGTGCCACCACTGTATCAAGTGCTACAGTGCCCACCGCTTTTCCAAGCTCCCAATGTGACTACACAGACCTTCCAAGCTCTAATTATTACAACCCATACTCTGGTTATCCATCCAGTCTCTATCAATATCCATACTTCCATTCATCCCGGCGGCCTTATGCTACACCCATCCTCAATAGCTTGTCCATCCCACCCTCTCACAGCCCCACCTCCAACTGGGACCAGCCTGTCTACACAACCCTGACAAGGCCTTAAATGTTTTTTTTTCCCTTGAATGAAGGACTATAATGCCATAATAAGGTCTCTGGTGGCTGAAATTCTTCCAGAACATATGCACTATGATGGAACAGTGGGAGACGCAGTGCCAGTTTCTAAGTGCCTGCTGATAAACTGAGGATTTTTTCTTTTCTACTCTGAAATGTGGCGGTGGGCCCTTAAGACTTCCCCAGAAAATAATTTAGGCAAATCAAATTGGAAAGCTATATTTTATTTTTTATGGGCTGTGATGTGACATAAGATGAAGGATAAACCTCCTGCATGAGGACTTTGAACAGTAGGTGCCAAAAACCTTTGACATTTTATGCAACGGGAAACCAGACCAACAATTCTGATTCTTCTCTGACCAACTTATACATTTCCAAAAAGTCTGTTTGAGTGTGTCCGTGAAAAGCAAGAGGGTCAACCAATGATGTTCCCTTTGGGTTACTTTACTACTGCAATAACTGTTGTAGTATTACCTGTCTCATGGCATTATCTAGCATTAGGCAACATGAATCCGAGAACCCCAACGGGACGTTGCCATGCTGGGCCTCTCGGAGCATTTTACTGCATTGTATGTCATCTGTTTGACTGTATCTGGACTCGAGCGAGGAAATTGTAAAAACCTTGTCCCTTCGCCGTGCCTCATGTTTTCTATTTTGACTACAGAGAGTCCATTTCCGTGGAATTTTCTAAGCAATGTTTTAACTGTAATTATTTTTTCTCTAAATGTCCTTATAGTTTTGAGAGCTGTTAAAAAATGATATATATAAATATAAATATTTATGTTTCCGTATTATAATTGTTTTTATTTTTGGAGAAATGCATTGTAATTCACGGAGAAAATTAATTTTCTGCTCGGCAGAATCTGAAGTGGGGTGACTGCATTTGCAGCTTACTAAATTCAATTTAAAAAATAAATAAATAAACGGATCTGTTATTTTTAAAATTTGAGAAGGGCTAAGGCATACGCAGTGAATTTTAAATTTACCCCAAAATATTCTGTATATCCTGCTTTAACAGCTGCATGGATATGCTGATGAGGCAGATTTGGGAGTTTTTAAATTTCAAATTAAGGAGAATTATTAATTTTTTAAAATAAGGTAATGATGGTTATTTTTTTTTACATTGGCAGCATCAGGATAGAATTAATTTTAATTGTAAACATACTCTACTTAAATCTTTTTTTTTAAATGAATAAAATCACCCCCCAATATATCTGCCTTTTTCTTATTAATTAACAAAAACTGTTTAGCCAAATCCGTTCATTTTACAATTTTATTTTAAGACCAAACTGATTATTTTGGGAATTTAACCCAATTTCAATCTAAATATTAACAGTTGCTTGAATACATTAAAAAAAAAAAAAAAAAAGATTTATCTGTCAAGGGACCAGTCTCTTAACACTAAGTACATCTCTGAATTTTTTTTAATATTTCGATTTTGACTAATATCTGATGTTTTGCTTTTTTTGTTTTATTTTTTTATCTGTTCCGTTTCATTGTATGCTGAGCATATAATAATGTCAGTTTTATGATAAACTTGTGCCTTTTGAAAAATATATATATATGTTAAAAAAAAAAGAAAAGGAAAAATTAGAAATTATTTTTTTCTATGTTTTTCTTACTGTTTTTCTAAAATTGTTCTGGGATCAGAATTCTTGTTACACGTTTTGAGCGAAATCCTTTTTTTTCCCCCTGCAGATTCTATTTTTTTCTGTTCGAGGTGTGAGTCCTTTTGTAGCTTGCCCCTGTTTGTTTTATTTTTTTCATTAAGCAAAAGCTAACTTTTTTTGTATATGCTATCATTTGAGAAAATTAAAAAAAATTGCTTTTTATCAAAATTGTTTTGTCTGTCGTTTTTAAATTTGAAAAAGAAACGTTGTTTTTTAAATGGTAAATTCTTATTTAAATTGCTTTCAGTCTGTCATCTTTAAACTTGAAAAAAAAAAAAAACAATTCTTAATTAAATTGCTTCGAGTCTGTCTTATTTAAACTGAAAAAAGTCACTTTTAAAAAAAAAAAAAAAAAAAAGAATTCTTATTCCAAATACAATCAATCTGCTGGCAGTAATTTATTACCAGGAACGTCTTCAAGTGGTTACTGTTGGCAAAGCTCTTACAACTGTCGCAGTATATCAAAACTGGCTTTTTTTGCATTTTACTAGAAACGCTATCTGCGGTTGATACGGTTGCCAGAATTTTTGATCGAGAAACATTTTATTATATGTGTTCTAAAATGTTTAACGGCATTGTAAATTTGGTATATTTGATTGCAGAATTCCATCTCTGAGTTTTGTCTGCCTGGCTGATATTAATTTGAAAAAACAACCGTGAAACCATAATACTGAGTCTGAGACCAGCCTAGTCTGACCCAAGTCTGCACAGAGGTGGAAAATAGAAGTCAGCTTGCCTCTTTACTGAAGAAATTGCTCACGGTGCAAAATTTAAGATCTGTGGCCTCAGGCTCTTTTGTTAAGTTACCATTAGGAGAGTATTGGGTGAAGGTGGGTGGCATGGTGGCTCGATGGTTAGACCCCACCTTTGAGTTTGGGTTCCTGGATTATATTCTTGCTTGGCCCCTATCTCCCTGAAGCTTGTCTGCTCTTCTTTTTTCTGCATGAGGGTGGTTAAACTGGTCTTCTACATCCCATAAAACATACAGCCATAATAATTGGTTCCTGATAAAATTGACCTCTAGTGGGAATGTGAACTGTAGATTGTAAGGGAACTGGACATCTAGCCATGACCTCAGGCTCTTTTGTTAAGTTACCATTAGGAGGAAATTGGGTGAAGGTGGGTGGCATGGTAGCTCGATGGTTAGACCCCACCTTAGTGTTGGGTTCCTGGATTATATTCCTGCTTGGCCCCTATCTGTCTGAAGATTGTCTGCTCTGTGTGGGGGCTGGGTTAATCTGGTCTTCTCCTACATCCCGAAAAACAGACAGCCATGATAATTGGTTCCTGATTAAATTGACCTCCAGTGTAGATGTTAACTTTAGATTTTAAGGGAACTGGCCTCCAAGCCAAGGAACCATGGCCTCAGGCTCTTTTGTTAAAATATTATTAGGAGATTATTGGGTGAAGGTGGGTGGCAGGGTGACTTGATGGTTAGACCCCAATTTAGTGATGGGGTCCTGGATTTTATTACAGCTTGGCCCTATATGACTGAAGCTTTCTGCTCTTCCAATTTCTGCCTTTGGGTCTAATCTGGTCTCCTCTCACATCCCAAAAAACATCAGCCATGTAAATTCATCTCTCATTAAATTGACCTCCACTGTGAATGTGATAGGAACTTTAGATTGTAAAGAACTGGTCATCAAGAAAGAGGATTCATGTGAAGGTTATTGCATCCCCCCCATCCATAGGCACAGAATATTGAACATTTAGGGAGGTGTAGCCCCGCCACCCTCAAAAGAGATCAACTGGTATATATTTATATATAAAAATTATTTTTCCAGTGGGAAGTTTTCTTTTGGTAGCCACCAAAAAGTTCATCCTACACCCCTGTTATCATTGGTTATATATCTTCAGTGCATTTCTTAGCTTGGGGCACTGTTATATTAAAGGAGAACCAGGGGCGTAACTATAGAGGAAGCAGACCCTGCGGCTGCAGGGGGGCCCAGGAGGTATAGGGGCCCCATGAGGACCTAATTCATATACAATTTCAATAAATATTGGAGAAACAAGTCAACCTCTAAACATTTTGAGGGCCTGAAAAATAATTTGCTGTGGGGCCCAGTTATATCTAGTTAAGCCACTGAGGAGAACTAAACCCTTAATGAAAAAAACCATAACCTACATAGACCCCTCCCCCTGCTCCCCCCAACCTAGCTGTTACCCCTGGTAAATGCCCCTAACTCTTTACTTTCCCCCTCGGTGCAGATTCAGGGCATTAGAGTTCACGGGAATCATCTTCTTCTCTTCAGTAATCTTTGGGTTTCTTCCAGTGCTTCGACAATCTCTGCGGCTTTTGGCGCATACTGGCAGATTGCGGCAACAGCGTATGCGCACGATGCGGCACTTCCCGAAGATTACTGAAGTGATGGAGCCAGTGAACTCCGATGCCCTGAATCTGCACCGAGGGGTAAGTAAAGAGTTAGGGCATTTACCAGGGGTAACAGCTAGGCTGGGAGCAGGGAGGGGGGTCTATGAAGAGTAGCAGGTAGGGTTTTTTTAATTAAGGGTTTAGTTCTCCTTTAAAGACTATGCAGGGTTTTTTTCTTTCAACCACTGGTGATGTTTGGTACTGCAAATCTCAAAGTAAGGTCATTATCAACAAGAGATGGAGAAGAAAAAAATAATCAAAATTGAAGAGGTGGGCAGTCACAACATATAAATAAAGAGAAGAGTGGAAAGAATATTGTGTGAGGCTAGTTTAGATAGAATGGCTGACCTCTCTTGGCTAATGCTACGTGGAACAGAATATATATTTAAGCTATAAACCAGGACAAAAGTGCTGCTTCACGAGATAAAGGAAGGAGACTATCACTTTCACTTACTAGAATTCCACTTTACGATACACTGCACATTTCCAGGCACAATTACAAACGATATTCTTTAATAGATGTCCATTAAAATGTAGAAATCACTTTTTTTTTTGTAAGGATTAAATAATTCTGCTTTGATGTGGTCAGCTGTGTGAATTATTACAGACCTCCAAAGTCTGTCTAGACCAAGTATGTCATGTTGATATCAGATCTGTGAGCCTGTGGGGATCTATGGTAAGAAACGCTACATCTGTTGAAGGTAGGAAGGTTGATCCTTCAGATTTAGTCATTAAATTCAATATTCCTTCCCAGATGCTCCTGAATGGTGGACCTTCCACGAAAAAGATAATGGTAGAAATAAAATCACTTTGCTGCTATATATCTCCAGAAAAGGCATACCCCCCTCTTTTGATTCAGATAGATGAGTGCTACAACTATGGGTCAGGGGTCCCCAGTCTTTTTTACCCATGAGCCACATTCAAATGTAAAAAGAGTTGGGCAGCAACACAAACAAATTGGCTGTGATTGGGTATTTGGTAGCCCCTATTTTGACTGACAGCCTACAGGAGGCTCTATTTGGCAGAAAACCCGGTTTTATGCAACCAAAAGTTGTCTCCAAGCCTGGAATTAAAAATAAGCATCCACTTTGAGGCCACTGAGAGCAACATCCAAGGGTTGGTGAGCAACATGAGGCAGTGATTGGGGACCTCCTTACAGCAGTAGTCTACAGACTTTTTTTGGTTTAAGATTAGCTTTGAGGTCCAACAATATGTCAGTGTCCCCTTTGGTTCACAAACTGGTTACTGATATATGAGAACTTTGCTGGTTAAGTGATTTAGCAATAGTTTAAAGAATATCTATGCTAGCAAAACCCCCACTCAAGATGAACTTCAAGAACTGTAAAAGGTATTCTCCCCCAAATCTCTTTCTTAAGGACCTTCAGACTAGGTCCCCATAGCCACAGCTCTGGGGTACCAACACCACAGTTTGGGAACCAGTGCTTGAAGGTCATACTTTTATCCATATCCATATATTATATCCATAGAGGGCACTGGCAACACCCAGGCTGAGCCTGTTGTGCCACTGCCCCATTCCACCCAAGGGGGCCAGATCCACTGTTTGGCAAGTACTACCCAGTGAGATGCTTCCATGGGCACAACAGATTAAGTTTAACATCTGTCCCCGTTTCCCGGGGACATGCCCTGTTTCAAGACCCACTTCATAGCAAATTGCATTTATTTGGCATTTCCTTTAAAAGTCCGCATGTAATTCTTCCAACATTGGCTGAATTTTGGCACCAAAGAGAATAGGGGCTGGGCCAGGAGATATATGAGTTAAAAAGGGACTGAGCTAGACAAACCCCTGATGATCAGTTATCACAGCCCTGACAGCTGCCTTGACCTCCCTGCTACTACCAGGCTTTCACTCTGCATCCAGGTTGCTAGAGAGATGGCCCCATGTGAGTTGAGCGGCCTCTGATTGGACAGGTTCCCCAACAGTTACCGCGGGTCACTTTACAAGTCAAACACTCCCGAGTTCCTTTTACACTCACTGGGGCTCTGGCCTCCCTGTTATATATGTGGGGGCACTTTAATTTTGCTTCCTCCATAAACATATTTTTGAGAAAATGTACATAAAATCATTTCTGTGCCATCCTACTATGAGTTCTGGGGTATTTATACACGGAGTTGCCTTTGTACCATCTTGCTATGAATTCTGGTGGTATTTATACATGAAATAATCTCTGTGCCATCCTACTATGAGTTGTGGAGTATTTATATATGGAATTGCCACTGTGTCATCCTGCGGTGAGTACTGGGGGTATTATACATGGAATTGCCACTGCCTTCATTTATATATTCACAGAGGGTGTATTTGTAAAATGGGGAGTGGTTAGTGGGGGGTGTCTTGCACAGTGGGTGTGGTCTAAAAATTTTGCTGCGGCGCACTTTGCATTTTGCACTTTGCGGCAATCTTTTTCTACCCTGTCCCTGAATTTTGCTCTGAAAATCTGGTCACTTTACAATAGATGCAGCTTGAATCAGCCTCTAATGTCTTAACTGATGCCGCCTTCTTTGTCATGCATGCTTTTAGGGCTGGTAATATTAAGAATAAATCTACATGCTCAGTATTCGTTGGAGTTAGTTAGTGCTGTTAGGATGTGCCACCTAGAATTTCACTATCTAGGGTGTAGCGATGGGCGAATTTATTCGCCAGGCACGAATTGGCTGCAAATAAATTCGCGCAACGCCCGCGAAAATTCGCCCGAAAACGAGACGCCGGCGACGTTTCGCGAATTTTTCACCATTTCACGAAATTTGCGAATTTTTCGGCGAAGCGAAACGGCGCAAATGCGCCCATCACTACTAGGGTGCCATTAGCTCTAATGGCTGCTCCACATACAATATATTTAATTCTTATGCTTCAGGTTTGTTGCTGTGTAATGTCTTGTGAAACAAAGGTGATTAGGAAATATATTATATATATTTCAATATGTTCTCTAAAGGCAATACAAAACTAACAATTCATAGCCAGCAGGGACTTTCTGAGTAGTGTTAATGTGAAAACAGCTAGAAATATAGTCAATGATTTCCTCATTCTGTGACAGAAGAATGCACAATGTACAAATACCTTGGGTAGGGTTAGTCATCCTGCGTCTGGAAAGACGACACTACAACCGGGAAGAAAAAGCATCAGCAGGTCAAACCAAACCCAACAACTCCTCAACCATATCCAACAGGCCAGTGCTATCCAAATATTTTTATATTATGTTCACTATCCTACACGATAATAACATGGTGACAGGGTTGGGGTGCTTTGCCAGAATACCAGAGGATCTCCTAGTGGGCCCCTAGTTTAGAACAATATCCACAAACACTTTCTAAATTCCACCATAACACCTATAATATTTAGAACTTTATTGCTGTCAGAATGGGCCAGGGATACCAGGCTTTCTTATCTGGTGGCCCATAGGAGGCACTGTCCAAGACCCAGAAGATGGCGCCGTCAACTCCAATCCCTGAATCTTCACTGAGGGGTAAGTAAAAAGTTAGGGCCATTTGCCCAGGGGCAGCTAGGCTGGGGGGGGGGAGGATGGAGCTGGATGTTGCTCTCCAAGACTGCTCAAGAATTCCATTGATTTGCCCAGGGTAGCAACTAGGCAGGGGGGAGGAGGGAGGGGGGGTTCTATGTGGGGTGGAGGGTAGGGTTTTCTTTAATAAAGGGTTTGTTTCTCCTTTAAAGAGGTTGTTCACCTTTGAAATAACTATTAGTATGATGTAGCGAGTGATATTCTGACACTATTTGCAATTGGGTTTCATTTTTTTGTATTATTTGTGTTTTGAATTATTTACCTATATATTCAGCCGCTCTCCAGTTTGCAATTTCAGCAATGTGGTTGATAGGGTCCAAATTACATTAGCAACCATGCACTGATTTGAATTAGAGAATGAAATATGAATAGGAGAGGCCTGAATCGAAACACGAGTACTAGAAAGTAGAAATAACAGTATGGCTTGTAGCTTTTCAGTGACCCCCATTTAAAAGCTGGAAAGAGTCAGAAAAAATATATAATGAAGACCAATTGAAAAGCTGCTTAGAATTGGCCATTCTATAACATACTAAAAGTTGACTTAATGGTGAACCACCCCTTTAAAGGGATTTTGATAGCTCCAGACTAAAAAGGACGTTGTCTTTTTTTTTTATATAGATCAGTTAACTATATTTGATAAATATTAAATAATTGTCCCCATACCTGGTATGAGATCTGCTTCCCCAGCCTATGCCATTCTAGTGCCATGTTTGATTAGGTTTCCTTGTACTCAAGGTAGGCATACAGTAATTCCAAGGTAGGGCTTTTAGCACCAATAAAAATTTATTTTTAAATTAACTATTTTGTTTCAACACCTAAAGGTGAGACCCCAACAGCCCCATCCATAGGCTTTAGACAGGAGAGCATTATTATAAGGAGGGGGACCCTCTGCTGACTGTGCCCCCCTTCCTGTTTCTCCTGTCAATGGTTAAACTGAATGATCTCAGCCGGGGCAGAGCGAATGCAAATCAGTCTTGTGCTTTTGGGGAACGGCCAGGGAGTAGGAGAGAGAGCAGAGCTGCTGCTGAATTTTAATGACCCATTATTATTGCATGGAAAGGGCTTTTTTTTTTGTTTGTTTCCCTTTATCCGGTGCACAATAAAAGAATTAATTGGACAGAAAATGGCAGGGCAAAGAACTGACAAATCATTAAGGGGTCCTGAATGGCTGATTGGGCGCACATTGGTGGCTGAAATTCCAACTTGACGTCCCCTGCAGAATAATAAGGGGCAGCAGTCTGTATGTGCTACTGGGAAGCCCCTCGTTCTGTTTCCTGCCCGTCCTTTGCTCATTGTCTGACTCTTTAGCACTGTCTCAGCTTTGGGAGTCTGGAGTCCTTTGCAAATTAACTTGGGGGGGGGGATGAAATCAGTGGGAAAAGTAAGATGTATCCAAATTTTCTAGTAATCCTATGGCTGGACCCTGGAGGCATGAGGAGTTAAAGGATTTTGCTTTTGAAGCACAGTGGGACTCAGTAGGGCGTCACCACTTGATTTCATGCTTTCCGTGGAACCCAAAACTGTCACTTTGCATGTGTATTATCATTCTTTAAAGGAGAAGGACAGGTAAAAAACAAATACAGTTCTATTTATTGACCACAAACAGGAGACCTAATTACAAGAATCAAGGCTCTGTATGTCTTCCCCTTTAGCTGTATTCAGAGATCGATGTTAGTAATTTTGCTGGGTACATGGAATACAAAAGACATCCCTCTCGCTAACAAAACCGACGCTATCAGGGCTCGCACATGCGCAGAAGAAATCAGTGCAAGCCCCGCGCATGCGCACATCATTGCCTTACTTCCGCCATGCGAGTGATGCTAAGCAGGTCAGGTGGTACAAGGCAACGTCATAGTTGTGTTCTTGTTCTCCTCCCCTTCGTGCTGCAGTGCCAATAGCAATGATCGATACGGGAGGCTATAGCAACGCCATCTTGCCTGAGCATATCTTGCGATTAGCTTGGACGCGAGAGGTCACGGAGGAGGAATCAATTTTGCACGTGTGCACTTTTAACAAGGAGACAAAGGATGTGACGCGTGCATGGCCAACATGGCGGCCGCAAACTTAGTAACGGTGAAAAAATTCGATGGCACGGTGTAAGTGCGGGAAAACAAATTGGTTCGTGACACTATAGTGGTTGAGGAGGGGTGTGATCAGGCAACAGTTTAAGATTGGTAATACTTTCTCCTAACTACCAAGAAATCAGCCATGGCTGAGGCTCTCCTGTTAATATAAGCGCGTCCAATGTACAGCCTTGATCAGACGATTTTGAGTGGAAATGAACAATAAATACATGATAGGGCTGGAATGAGGTCGCTGTCCTCAAAAGCTTACAGTCTCCATAGAGACAACCCTGTTTAGGTATCTACACTAACCCCCAGGGTTGGATTGGGCTTACTGGAAACTGGAAAAAAAAAAACCAGTGGACCCTGCTGACCCAGACTCAATCCCCTGCTAGAACATTGTTGCTGTGGCTGCTGCCCCCTGTCGTTCCGCCTGGCCTGGAGAAGAAAAAATAAGGCATGCGAGGGAGGCCAGGGAGGGTGTGGGGGTCCCTGAAGAAGCTGCCATGGTGGGCCCCTGACCCCCCAGTCCGACGCTGCTAACCCCACTTCATGGGCAGACAATCCTAAGGGGCCCATTTACTTAGCTCGAGTGAAGGAATAGAGGAAAAAAACTTCGAATTTCGAATGGTTTTTTTGGCTACTTCGACCATCGAATGGGCTACTTCGACTTCGAATCGAACGATCCGAACTAAAAATCGTTTGACTATTCGACCATTCGATAGTCGAAGTACTGTCTCTTTATAAAAAACTTCGACCCCCTAGTTTGCCACCTAAAAGCTACCGAAGTCAATGTTAGCCTATGGGGAAGTTCCCCATAGGCTTTGGTAGCTTTTTTTGGTCGAAGAAAATCGTTCGATCGATGAATTAAAATCCTTCGAATCAAACGAATCTAAGGATTTAATTGTTCGATCGAACGATTTTTCGTTCTATCGAACTACTGGCGCTAAATCCTTCAACTTCGATATTCGAAGTTGAAGGATTTAACTTCGATGGTTAATTAACCCCTCGATATTCGACCCTATGTAAATCTGCCCCTAAGTGTAGTTGAGATGTGGGGTGGGCTTGAGATGTCAGCAGTAGAGTTGGTAGGTTTCCATTTTCCAGGGCAGGAGTTAGGGGTTCAGGGGGTCAATATATATATATATATATAGTATGTCACATAGGCACCCCACTAGCCACAGGGAGGGATGCCTGGCCGACCCTCCAGCTGAATCTCATTGCAAACGCATTGATACTATTTGGAAAGGTGTTGTTTGAATCCATACATGTTCCTTTGCAAGTTTGGAAGCAAGAGGCTCTTCAACTGGCAAAAGATTTACCAAATTTGATGCTAATTTGTGTCCATATTGGTACATAAATCAGTTATAGTGGGTGCAGTTTATAAGGTATCAACAATTATGCTGCAATACTAGGGAAATATGCGAATTGCATCCAAGAATTGCACTTTGCATGTTGCTCTATGATCGTAAATGAGGCTTAAATTTGGGGCGGGGGGCAAAGAATTGCCGGTTCTTTGGCCACATTCGTATACTACTTTTATCTGAGGCAGATTTTAGCTTTAAGTGTATTTCCCTGTATATAAAAGCAAAGGCAAAGCCTGCTGGAGTCGGCTGACATTATCTTGTTATTGGCAGACACAGATTGACTTGGCAATGGTTTGTAGGGAGATTTCTGTGAATCCTCGTTTCTAGGGCTGGGGAAAAAAATACCGTTTTGGTTCTAAAACCGCATTTCATTGTTTCAGACTTTGCGACTGGATAGGATTCCCAAGCCTGCTTTGGTTACTCCAAGGTCCCCAGATTAATATTTATGGGCAGGATAGGCAGGGAGTTACTCGTATGATGTGCCTATGGGTATAAATCAAAAATAAATCAGCTTTAAGGGAAAAGAAAACATTAAGGGGCTTGTTTAAGTCCTAGGGGTATGGGGGGCACAGGCAGTGGCAGGATCTACTAAATATCCAGACTCTAGTGTGGGGGTGCACACAATGCAGAATTTGGACCCTTGAATAGACACATGTTTAGGCACAGTAAGGGGTGCTCAATTGCACCCCATTGAGTGTCATTCATGTAATAATTGAATCTAAAGTGCATGTTGATCATTTTGTTGGCATATCCAGCACAAGGCACAGCCCTATACTTAAAGGGATTGTTCTTCTTTAAATTAACTTTTAGTATGATGTAGAGCGTGATATTCTGAGACAATTTGTAATTGGTTTTCATTCTTTATCATCTGCAGCTTTTGAGTTATTTCGCTTTTTATTCAGCAGCTCTCCAGTTTGCAGTTTCAGCCATCTGGTTGCTAGGGTCTAAATTCCCTTAGCAATCCTGCACTGATTTGCATAAGAGACCGGAATATGATAAGGAGAGGCCTGAATAGAAAGAAGAAGAATAAAAAGTAGCAATAACAATACATTTGTAACCTTACAGAGGCATTGTTTATGGATGGGGTCAGTGACCCCCATTTGAAAGCTGGAAAGAGTCAGAAGAAGAAGAAGACAAATCGTTCAAAAAATAAAAATGAAGGCCAATTGAAAAGTTGCTTAGAATTAGCCATACTATACTACAATTTAAGTTAACCACCACTTTAAAGCTTGCACCAAACAGGCAGTAAGGAGAGCTATCCCAAGGCACCTGGCACCCATAGGTGCTCCTTTTTATCCTTTCTGTAATGGAGCACGAGGTGTGGGGGAAGTGAACACCTATTCCCTACTCCTTAAATGATGGGCAGAAGCTTCACAGTCAGATGCCTCATGGGGAAATGTTGTACTTCCCTTCTAGTTCGCCTGTGAATTATTTACATAATTTATTTAAGGCAAATGTTTAATTCTTAAATAATGGAAATGATCTGGCTCTGACTTAAACACATTCAAATCTTCATGCTACATGTTATCCTATTAATGGAATAATATCATCCTGACACTTCCCCTTTATCATGGTCTTCACTTTTTATTTTTTACAGCAGTTTTCTCTATCTGACATAGAACTGATTCTCATTGGACACTGCCCTCATCGCGTGTTTTATTGAGTGAGCTAGCGGGGTACAAATGGGTGTGTTTCAGGGAAGTGCCATCCCTCTTTAAAGGGGATGTAAACCCAGCCGTTATGTCGTCTTACTGCTCCCCCTAGTTTTCTATAGAAGTTGCAGAGAAAAGTAACTATAGATGCAAGAAAATTCACCAATGAGAATTCTATTGATAAAAAAATTTCTTTATCAATGCAAAGGAACTGACCAATGAGAATTCTGCTTCATTATAATTGCAAAAGAACTGACCAATGAGAATTCTGCTTTATTATAAAAGCAAAAGAAGTGACCAATGAGAATGCTGATTCCCAGCACCATGTCAGGCATCTTGCTGTTATCTTACATATAGAGATAATTATGTCATTTATTTCTTCATTATATGACACTGGAATCAAACATGGGGATAAAGGACAGACTTGTTCAGTGCTGGGAAACTCTGCTTTAAGCTTCCAACTCCAGTTGCAGGAACAAAGAACATGGAGCCAGAGTAATACAGATCAGCTGGGATTCTCATTGGAGCATTTTTGGCATTTTAATACTGTGTGGGTAACACTATCACCCCGATTATAACCCCTTGGGGTCCCTTACTTTTGGACAAACAGGAATGGCGAGCCACAAGCAGGTGTTGGGACTTTGGGCTGGGGGAACAGGGAACTAGTGGGACCTTTCCAAGTCCTCAGCAGTCATTATTTAAGCAGTAATTATTTGCCTTCTTCTTCTCACTCTCTCCACTTCCAAAAGGCGGCCACTGACCCCTTAGCCAAAAAAACAATTCCTCCATGAAGCTCCAATGTTATTGTTACTTTTTTCTTATTTTTCTATTCAGGTCCTCTCCTATTCGTTTGCCAGTCTCACACAAAACACTCTCTGGTTGCTTGGGTAATTGAAACCCTAGCAACCATATAAAAAAGTGAAATCAAAAACCTCACAAATAATAAAAAAAAAAGACCAATTGCAAGCCAGATTGTCTTAGAATATCACTCTCTACAAAAAGGTGAAAATCCCTTTAAAGGTAAAGGCACACCTGGAGATTCGGGGAGATTTAGTCGCCCAGCGACTAATTGTTTCTTCCTTGGGGCGACTAATCTCTCCGAACTGCTTCCCTCGTGTCTTCCGTCTGCTTCAATGAAAAAACGCTTGCGCCAATGCACTCGCATCGCTTCGATTTCCAAAGTCGTCTGAAGTTTCCTCAAACTTCGGGCGACTTCGGAAATCGAAGCGACTCCAGTGCATTGGTGCAGGCATTTTTTCATTGAAGCAGTTTGGGGAGATTAGTCACCCCAAAGAAGAGGCGATTAGTCGCCGGGCAACTAAATCTCCCCGAATCTCCAGGTGTGCCTTTACCCTTAACCTTGAGAATATGTTGAAGTACAATGGGATTTGTAGTCCAGTAATAATTGTGTAAAGAATAATTAAGTGACAGAGATTCCCTTTTAGATGGGGTGTTCCCTTTTAATGAACAAAATGTAGAAATTAGGAATGCGATTATAAAATAAACAGCAGCATGTTTGTAATTCCTTACTGGGTGCCAGTCTCTGATATCCCCCCATTGGACTGGGTGCCCGGGTGCGTGTTGGGCGGGTGGAGATTGGCGTGTGAGCAAGTGGCTGGTACACACAGGGTTAGAAGCTGTTGTTATTCAGAGTGTCAGCTGCGATTGTTTTTATCGTCTGTACAAGGAATGAATGGTTTGGGGCTGTGTAAATGTGACGCTCCAGGTGGCTTGGGGGTGTCTGCTTTCCGGTTCCACTATCAGAATTCTCTCTCTACCCCCCTCACTCATTATGAGAAATAAAGCCTGCTGAGATCCTTGTGCAGACTCCAAAGGGTGTGAGTAGTTTGGGAGCCCCCCTAGCCCAATATCTCCCTCTCCGTCATTAATTCACAAATCTTACTCACAGAAGAGAATCATGTTCTGAAAGGCATCCAAGCAGAAAGCCCCCCATATGCCACTGTGTTTGCACAAATACTACTCAGATCTGCCTGGTGCTGCCCACTGTGTGGGTTACAAATCTGCAGCTCTATCAGCTCCAATGTGAGAAGGTGGTTACTAATAACCTGCTATTCCATACAAAGTGTACCTTCCCAGAGACTATTATCCCACTTTTACTATAGGCACCATCACTCCCTACTATACCTGCTATCCCACAGTCACACTCCCTTCCCAGAGACTATTATCCACTGTTACTATAGGCACCATCTCTCCCTACTATACCTGCTATCCCACAGTCACACTCCCATTCCAGAGACTATTATCCACTGTTACTATAGACACCATCTCTCCCTACTATACCTGCTATCCCACAGTCACACTCCCTTCCCAGAGACTATTATCCACTGTTACTATAGGCACCATCTCTCCCTACTATACCTGCTATCCCACAGTCACACTCCCTTCTCAGAGACTATTATCCACTGTTACTATAGGCACCATCCCTCCCTACTATACCTGCTATTACACAGTCACACTCCCTTCCCAGAGACTATTATCCCACTTTTACTATAGGCACCATCACTCCCTACTATACCTGCTATCCCACAGTCACACTCCCTTCCCAGAGACTATTATCCACTGTTACTATAGACACCATCTCTCCCTACTATACCTGCTATCTCACAGTCACACTCCCTTCCCAGAGACTATTATCCCACTGTTACTATAGGCACCATCTCTCCCTACTATACCTGCTATCCCACAGTCACACTCCCTTCCCAGAGACTATTATCCACTGTTACTATAGGCACCATCTCTCCCTACTATACCTGCTATCCCACAGTCACACTCCCTTCCCAGAGACTATTATCCACTGTTACTATAGGCACCATCTCTCCCTACTATACCTGCTATCCCACAGTCACACTCCTTTCCCAGAGACTATTATCCACTGTTACTATAGGCACCATCTCTCCCTACTATACCTGCTATCCCACAGTCACACTCCCTTCCCAGAGACTATTATCCACTGTTACTATAGGCACCATCTCTCCCTACTATACCTGCTATCCCACAGTCACACTCCCTTCCCAGAGACTATTATCCCACTGTTACTATAGGCACCATCTCTCCCTACTATACCTGCTATCCCACAGTCACACTCCCTTCCCAGAGACTATTATCCACTGTTACTATAGGCACCATCTCTCCCTACTATACCTGCTATCCCACAGTCATACTCCCTTCCCAGAGACTATTATCCCACTGTTACTATAGGCACCATCTCTCCCTACTATACCTGCTATCTATCTAAATATCTACTAGTTGGATTTTCCCACAAATGTTGATACCTACCCTAATGTTCAGAGAGGCCCTGGGGCCATCTTGTTGTTATACAACATATTGCAATTTCTTGTGGTTTGCTTACAAATACTACACTTTAATCAAGCATCAGAAGGGTGGATATAGTACTGTTTAGAGGTTCAGAAGCACCACTGTGTTTGATGATTTCAGTAATGAGTGTATGGAACCAGGAACATAGAGTATATAGAGAGCAGATAGAATTCTAAGTGGATGATAAGTCTTATTAGAAGAGACTGGCGTCTGTTAATGACCCATTATCTTTACAAGGCAGATTAATTTCCATATTAAAAGACTATTCCAAAGCAGGATCACAATGGATCACATATAAAAGCTCTAATTTAGTGATGTCAAAGGCCAAAACTTTGGGGAGCCGAGGTAGTTTCCAACATGAGATGACACAAAACACAATAATAATATTATTCTACTTTTTCTCTAGAAACTGTCCTTGTAATTGTTCGTTCACCTGGTCGTTATCACGCTGCTCAGATAAATTGCTTTAAAATCAATAGAAGCCAGTGTGTCTATATACAGGTACATATCCATATAAAGCTGACTCACTTTTATAGTGTTTTCCGTTTTGCAACCTCTGTGAGATTCCAGTGCTGAACTGATGTTTGGGGATTAAAGGGGATGTAAACCTCCTCTAAAATTTGCTCTCTAGGACTCCAAAGTAGGCACCCCAACTTAATTATAGATATAAGAATATTCATAAATGAGAATCAGCCTAATATCACTGTGTAAGTTGTCATAGCCCAAAAATCAGGATCCTGTTGGGTTTATTTAATGTTTACTTTTTTTTAGTAGAATCAAAGTATGGCGATCCAAATTACAGAAAGATCCCATATTGTGAAAACTCCAGATCCCAAGCATTCTGGATAACAGATCCTATACATGTATTATTATTATAGTGCCATTTTTGTTTGGCATTATTATACTATAATTAAACTTCAGAAGGGAGGATATAGTGCTGGGTTTCAAGGTTCATGGGTTTCAAGGCAAAACGCAGTGACAAAAATGCCCATTGACCCCAATGTATTTTGCTCAAAAATAATTGTAATGAAAAACTGTCTATTGACTTTAACAAACGTTTTTTTTGCCATCTTGCAAATATTTCAGAACAAAAGCAAAAGAGGTGCCAGTTCCTTTTTGAAAATCATAGGACAAAATTTCCTGGGGTGGGTTTTTTTTTTATTGAAAACACCTCACCAAGGAGAACTGGACAGGTTGCTGTTCATAGTCCACTATGGAAAATTAACCAGGTCAGCAATTATGGTTCTGACAATGGGGTCCCGATGGTTTTTTACAAATGTGTCAATATCCTATTAAGTTTGTGATCCTCAGCCTTTAGACTGTTACTGTGAGGCATGGTCTGGGTGTGATGGGACATGGTTTGGGTCTGATGGGGTATGATCTGGGGGTGATGGGGAGTGATCTGGGTGTGATGGCGTATAATGTGGATGTGATTGGATATGATCTGGATGTGATTGGGTATGATCTGGGTGTGATGGGGAATGATCTGGGTGTGATGGGACATGGTTTGGGTGTGATGGGGTATAATCTGGGTGTGATGGCGTATAATGTGGGTGTGATGGGGAATGATCTGGGCAGTGTTGGACTGGCCCACCGGGATACCAGGAAAAGTCCCGGTGGGCCCAGGTGTCAGTGGACCCTCATGCAGCTAAAGATTTGGCCTATTTCATGGTCATTTTCTATTTCTATGCGAACAAAGAGGCTAAATAGATGGAATAATGGATTATAGTGTGTAAAGAAAAGAGACTTGGAGAATAGAGGTTGAGTGAGGAGAGGAAGAATAATAGTACTGAGAGTGGCCCCTGGTCTAAGATTAATTGGTGGGCCCCTGGTCAAAGGTTTTTGGGTGGGCCCCTGGTGTCTCGGTCCAGCACTGGATCTGGGTGTGATGGGGTATGATCTGGATGTGATTGGGTATGTTCTGTGTGTGATGGGGTATGATCTGGGTATGATGGGACATGGTCTGGGTGTGATGGGGTATGATCTGGGTGTGATAGGGTATAATGTGGGTGTGATGGGGTATGATCTGGGACTGGATGTGATGGCGCATGGTTTGGGTGTGATGGGGAATCATCTGGGTCTGATGGGACATGGTCTGGAAGCAATAGGGATGGCTTGGGTGATATAAAGGCATCGATAAAAACTGTCCAAACAGAGGTCTCTGTTATTGTGGATTTATGAATAATAAAAAACATGGCTGCCTCATAAATTTTGAGGCCAAAAAATAATTAGTCAGCATGGCACCCAATTCTTGCAGACCCTTTGAACAAGAATTGGGGCCCAATCAAAAAAAAAAATAGATAGTCCCTGTTCAACCCTGCACCATTGCACCCAAACACTGCTCCAATATCACCCAATCTATCTCCATTAAGGTCTTGTGAATCCCCCCCACACCTGTCTGGGCACCCACCCGAGACTGAACCCTTGATAAGACTCCCACTTGCCCCTCCCTTCAATGGCAGCTTCATTTAAACAAAGGTGAATGATTGTCCCCCCCAAAAAACCCACTGGCTAAAATGGGAATGAGACAAAGCTCTTTCCACAGCCGCTCTGCTTCTCTGGGAGTCAGTGGGGAGAATGAGGAACCACTAATAACAAAAACGTGTGACTGGCGAAATCAGCACCGAGCTGTTCACACCTCTCTTTTATAACTGCCTGAAAGCTCATAACAAGGCGTATATAGATTCATAATGCAAGAACACTATTTAAGCATTAGGCAGACATAGTGGGAGCATTGGGGTCTGCGTAGCCCCCCCCCCCTTAGAATTTTAAAGAAGCAGTAATAGATTTTAGTACAGCCAGTTACAACACTTATTACTCACTCGTGGCTTACAAAAAATATGGCCTTGGAATCATATTGTGAGCTGCCATATTGGTTTCTAAGATAGAAACTAGAGGGGGCACCTACTTTTATTAGGTGCATTAACATTGCATGCTTTTAAAGGGGTTGTTCACCTTTAGCTTAACTTTTAGTATGATGTAAAGAGTGATATTCTGAGCCCATTTGCAATTGGTTTTCCTTTTTTAATATTTGTCGTTTTTCAGTTATTTAGCTTTTTATTCATCAGCTCTCCAGTTTGCAATTACAGCAATCTGGTTGCTAGGGTACAAATTACCCCAGCAACCATGCATTGATTTGAATAGGAGACTGGAATATGAATAGGAGAGGCCTTAATAGAAAGATGAGTAATAAAAAGTAGCAATAACAATAAATGTGTAGCCTTACAGAGCATTTGTTTTTAGATGGGGTCAGTGACTCCCATTTGAAAGCTGGAAAGAGTCAGAAGAAGAGGGTAAATTATTAAAAAAACAATAAAAAATAAATGATGAAGACCAACTGAAAAATGGCTTACTTACTGGCCATTCTATAACATTCTAAAAGTTAACTTAAAGGGGAACCTCCTCTTTAAGGGCTAATTTCCTGGTCTATGTGGAATATTGCACCAGGGTAGCAACAAATAGCAACTATGGGGCCTAAATGGGGCATAGACCCTCCATGAAAGTTTCCCATAACACAAAAATACAACCCATTTCTCTAAATGAGACATTCCAGAATGAATTATAGTTGCTGGTCCTAGTGAAGAACCTTCCTACCAAATCAGAACTCTTATCCAACTCAGGGAGATCAAACATCAGACTGTTGGATCCAAGGCTGAAACCCGAACAAGCAGTTCCCGAATACCCCTAAGAAAAACGAAACTGTTCGGGTAAAAACCAAACAGTTGGCAACCGTACTTGACTACTTAGAAAATACGTAGGCAAAAATGTTGACATTCCAATTTTGCAGAAAAATGTCCCATTGCCATTTCGGATGACTTATTTTGCACTTTACTCAGAATTTCAATTTTACATTTTTAAATTTTATTTCCTATGGGAGGCTGAAGAGGAATCAAAACTGTTTTTCGAAAAAACACGGATTGGCAAAAATGAGACTTCTTCAACATTATATCATCGCCACGCCATTTCTATTGAAATTTCTGACACTGATAATCCTGATGGAACTCTTTCTAGGAAATTCTATAAAATGCGTTGAAATAATATTCATGCAGCATCATCATGTCCTACTGAAACATGGAGAACGCACAGGCATATAGTCTCAGAGACAAATCCTTCAGAAGTTGCATTATCTCCAGGGACCCCAGAGGCAAATATTTCTGCCTCCAAACTGTGGTGTTCATGAAATGGCCTGTAGATGTCACTGTGCTCATACTTATACTGTGCCTACTTCCTGGTAGCTTAAAAGTGAAAGTTTACTATTGTGTAATGGCTGCATGGGTCTGCTAATAAATAGGGATGTCGCGGACTGTTCGCCCGCGAACTAATTAGCGCGAACATCGACTGTTTGCGTCCGCCGAATGTTCGCGAACGTCGCGCGACGTTCGCCAATTTGGGTTCGCCTTAGCTGGCGCTTATTTTTGCCCTCTCACCCCAGAGCAGCAGATACATGGCAGCCAATCAGGAAGCTCTCCCTCCTGGACCACCCCCACACCCCCTGGACCACTCCCCTTCCATATATAAACTGAAGCCCTGCAGCGTTTTTTCATTCTGCCTGTGTGTGCTTGGAAGAGCTAGTGTAGGGAGAGAGCTGTTTAGTGATTTGAGGGACAGTTGATAGTAAGTTTGCTGGCTAGTAATCTACTTGATACTGCTCTGTATTGTAGGGACAGAACTCTGCAGGGATTTGAGGGACATTTTAGGTTAGGTAGCTTTGCTGGCTAGTAATCTACCTTCTACTGCAGTGCTCTGTATGTAGCTGCTGTAGGCACTGCTTCTGATCTCTCATCTGCTGACTGCTGCCTGTAACCCAATAGTCCTTGTAAGGACTGCTTTTATTTTCTTTTTTGTTTTTTTACTTTGCTACTATAAGAGCCCAGTGCTATTAGTCTAGCTGTGTTGGGGAGTGGGACTGGTGTGCTGCTCCTCCTAGTAGTTCACCACTACCAGCACCAACCAGAGTCAAAATTGTTACAAAGTATCTTATTTGCACCTGTTAGCTGTTCTGAGCTCTCTGCCAAAAGCTAATTAAGTTAGAAACTGTTTTTTTTCTGGCTGTTCAGTTCAGAGAAAAGAGGGACTGGTGTGCTGCTCCTCCTAGTAGGTCACCACCACCAGCACCAACCAGAGTCAAAATTGTTACAAAGTATCTTATTTGCACCTGTTAGCTGTTCTGAGCTCTCTGCCAAAAGCTAATTAAGTTAGAAACTGTTTTTTTTCTGGCTGTTCAGTGCAGAGAAAAGAGGGACTTTCCAGTACAAAAGAGGGACAGGGGGTTGAGTGGTCAAAAGAGGGACAGTTGGGAGGTATGCAAGTGCCACCTAGCTGTGTGAGCTTTTTCACATTCTGTCTAAATAACAATAATAATTCTGTGTCCGTAAACATCACCTGAGTGATGTTTTTACAGCAGCAATAATATATTCCGTATCCACTACTGTATACGTTGCCCTTGCAGGCATTGTTTGCCCAGTCTTTAACCAAGTGCCACCTAGCTGTGTGAGCTTTTTCACATTCCGTGTCCAGAAACATCACCTGAGTGACGTAGTGTGATTTCTGCCCTTTACAGCACAAAACGCAGCGCTGTGTCAACAATGTATTTTTCAGATACATTTTTGCCCTTGATCCCCCTCTGGCATGCCACTGTCCAGGTCGTTGCACCCTTTAAACAACTTTAAAATCATTTTTCTGGCCAGAAATGTCTTTTCTAGCTTTTAAAATTCGCCTTCCCATTGAAGTCTATGGGGTTCGCGACGTTCGCGAACCGTTCGCATTTTTGACGCAAGTTCGCGAATATGTTCGCGAACATTTTTTCCGCCGTTCGCTACATCCCTACTAATAAAGCACTGTTATACTCTACTCATCCTCGGCTACCCAAAACATAACACAAACCATGTATACAACCTACACACACATATAATTGTCGGGCAGTTGTGGGTGATTTTCTGGGTCTGTACCAGGTCAACACGAGGTCTACTACTCCTATTTCTAGACCAATAAACTGCAGGCTCTGGAAATCAGAAAAGAAAGTTATTGGTAAAATATCACAAGGCAAAAAACTTTTGGGTAACAACAGCTGGGGTTTCTGGGTAAAAACATTACAAGAGTAACTGTTATGGGCTACCATGGTGGCTAGTGAAGAGATACATTTTCAGCAGGTATGGATTTGTGTCAATATTCCATATTTCCCCAGTGAATATTTTTGCAAACCACTGCAAAATGTAGGTGTGAATGTTTGCAGTATAAATGAGCTACACATAGACACCAATGTATTTTGCAATGAAAAAAAGTTGCCATGAAAAAATGGCCATTGACTTCAATGCATTTTGCTAATTTTTGCTATTTTGCAAAATTTTCCAGCCGTTTCATACATTTGATGATGATGATGATGATGGTGGTGATACAAATAACTAGTGATGTGGTTATGAAATATAAAGCACTACGTTTGCCCAGGAGCAGTAACCCATAGCAACCAATCAGCAGGGCGAATTTCTGGTCACCTGTTTAAAAAGTAAACACCTTATAGGTTGCTATGAATGATGAGCAAATCTGTCCTGTTTCGCTTAGCCGCAAATATTGGAGAAACTGCAAAAAAATTTGCGGAACCCATTGAAGTCAATAGGTATGAAGACAAGGACTTTTGGGTAGCAACATGTACTTGCAGCCAGTGCCAATATTCTGATCCAGCCTGTCTGATGAATTACACACAAGTGTAAACACATTGATGCAAGGGAACCCCTGGGATTACTATCAGCACAGATCTGGTCATTCCAGGGTTCCTTTAGCAGGTTGCTTCAATCATAGCGTAAGTCCACTCAGGACCCCAGGGCAGACGATGCCTCCCAAGATGTTGACCCATGCTACCCTACCCTTTCCCAACCCCAAAACCAACTGGACCCAGCACATTGTCATTACTTACATGCTCACACCCTCTCCCCTCTCTGACATCACAGAAGGGTGCAAGAGTAAAAAAAAACAATGTCCCATGGAAGGAGGAATGAAAGCATGTTGACCCACCAAAAGAGCGTTGCGTCTGTCGGACTTTAATACGTGTCTTGGATTTTAGGCCTGTCCAAACAACACTAGCATGAAGGCCCAATTTGTGGGTTAAAAGGGGCAGGGAATGTGGAGACAAGTAGGATGTTTGGGTGTTCCAAGTATAAGAGAAGGAAGAGGAACTCCAGCAGTGTTACTGCAAACAACTTTTTATTCTAGGCAGTGGTAAACACAACATGTTTCGGGTTCAATACCCTTTATCAAGTGATAAATTGGGTGTGTTTTGGGCATAACAAGGCCTGATATCTGGCCAGTTGAGCAATTCGTTTAATATAGTTAGGTTATTTTTAATGGGGGCACCATTCTACTTAGTGGTCAGGAAATAGGGTTGCCACCTGGCCGGTATTTTACCGCCCTGGCCAGTAAAAATGATGGATGATCCCCATGTTATTAATAGGGAAAAAAGATAAATACATAGGAAGGCCGGTATTTTTTTCCAGAAAAGGTGGCAACCCTATCAGGAACTGTTGGCCTTATAACTGAGGTTCCTTTATGAGTGGGTCCTCCTTATCAACACCATTCATGGGTGGGATGTAAAAAATCATGCAACAACTTGGGCATTGGGTTTGTAAATGAGCCAAAGAGGGTTCTGGTTTTGGTTCCATCAGGGCATCAGAGAATGTAAGATGTGAAATCATGAATGTCAGTAACTTTCATTCTATTTCAGGTCTAAAAGAAACAGCTTTTTATGCTGTATGGGCAACGCAAAACCTTCATTATCCTGCACAGATGCCCGCCTCATGTCTAGAGACTGCAGTGCAATCCTGGAGAGCTGCCAGCTTTCTGCCCCTGAAGTGCAACCACCCCGCACCCTCGGCTACATTCATTTAACGGCCTGCCTCATTCATTGCTTTTATTATGTACTGCACATTTAGGAGCTGCCACATGGCTCCTGGTCTCTGTGGGACACCAGTCTGGTTAATATAAGTGCCTAATATAAATCTGGGAGGTAGGTGAGCCTTGGAGACTTCTACTGCTGATAAACCGGCTTCACATTAAATTTCACCAATGAGCGGCTGTGACTGTATTCCCAAGTCCCGGGGGGGTAAAAATGTGTTGATAATTATATATTTATTAAAATGGTTAGAACCATATATTCCTCTTTAAATGAGAACATTTCTGCTCTATTGTGATATCAGTAATTGTTGCACCCTCTATGTTCATATAACACTTTAAGAAGGGTGAAAGCATGCTGGGATTAATACTTCTCCAAAATCAAGAAGCAATGGCATCTGATGAAACATTTTCCAGCTCTCCAAGAACAGCAGCCCATCAGGATTTGCAGGATGATGCAACTATCATAAGTGACGCAACAATGGTTTCATTTATAGTATCTGACACACGGTTATGAAGTCAGGGGACTCTGCTCTGTGTATGTGTATGACCTCACCTGAGTGATAACTTAAACAGTGTCAGTCTTTCTCTTAATTATGTACATACATGTAAAAAAGAGTCCCATGACTCTCCCAGTGTATAGGTGCCCCCTCCCAGTTCGTTATATGGGGATGGTACTTGCTTGTAAGGCACTAGGTCGTTTAACTAGTGAAAGAAATAGTAAGTTGACTTCATTAATTCTTGGACAGCAAAGACTAAATTCATGAACCCCCTGTGTATCAAAGCAGCCATTGTGCACAGACGGAGACTCTCAGACTTGTGGTAACCACAGCGTAACCACCATATTTAAAGACTAAAAAAGGGTTATCCTTGTCCAAGCAGACACCAGGCACCTCACTCCGGCAGCCCAGAGGTTACATCTGCAGACCCGTCAGGAGCACAAATATCCCTCTTATTCCGCCTGTTTAACAGGAAAAAACTCATTGGCCATAATTACCCCGTAATTCACACATTCAGCGTTACCTGTATACTTTACAAGGCTGGGACAAGCTCCCCTGGTAATTCCACCACATAATATCTCTTTTCATTATTGCCTTAGGTGTCAAACATGATTACAAGGAACAGGTTTGTATCCAGGCCCTGCTCTGCTAATTCTCTCACAGTCAGCGTCAATCCAAAAAAAAAAAAAAAAAACATCTTGGAAAAACAGAGTGCTGCAATGATAGAAAGCAGATAAACTCCCCGACAGAAGAAGCACGAGCCACCCCAATATGACATAACATGGCCACCCACAATACATTCCTCTTACCTACCTCCAGGGCTGAGGATCTGGGTTAAACATACTTTGTGGGGCTCTGTTATTTATCTTAAGTGGCACAGTCCAACTGCTTGCAAATTACAACTATTGGCTAGTGGTGTGTACATCAGCAACAACTCATAAGCAGGAGGTTGAGCAGTTCTTGCCACAGTCCCTTTCCAGAGCCTGTTATCCCACTGTTACTATAGGCACCTTCTCTCCCTACTATACCTGCTATCCCACAGTCACACTCCCTTCCCAGAGACTATTATCCACTGTTACTATAGGCACCATCTCTCCCTACTATACCTGCTATCCCACAGTCACACTCCCTTCCCAGAGACTATTATCCACTGTTACTATAGACACCATCTCTCCCTACTATACCTGCTATCCCACAGTCACACTCCCTTCCCAGAGACTATTATCCCACTGTTACTATAGGCACCATCTCTCCCAACTATACCTGCTATCCCACAGTCACACTCCCTTCCCAGAGACTATTATCCCACTGTTACTATAGGCACCATCTCTCCCTACTATACCTGCTATCCCACAGTCACACTCCCTTCCCAGAGACTATTATCCACTGTTACTATAGGCACCATCTCTCCCTACTATACCTGCTATCCCACAGTCACACTCCCTTCCCAGAGACTATTATCCCACTGCTACTATTGGCACCATCTCTCCCTACTATACCTGCTATCCCACAGTCACACTCCCTTCCCAGAGACTATTATCCCACTGTTACTATAGGCACCATCTCTCCCTACTATACCTGCTATCCCACAGTCACACTCCCTTCCCAGAGACTATTATCCCACTGTTACTATAGGCACCTTCTCTCCCTACTATACCTGCTATCCCACAGTCACACTCCCTTCCCAGAGACTATTATCCCACTGTTACTATAGGCACCATCTCTCCCTACTATACCTGCTATCCCACAGTCACACTCCCTTCCCAGAGACTATTTTACCACTGTTACTATAGGCACCATCTCTCCCTACTATACCTGCTATCCCACAGTCACACTCCCTTCCCAGAGACTATTATCCACTGTTACTATAGACACCATCTCTCCCTACTATACCTGCTATCCCACAGTCACACTCCCTTCCCAGAGACTATTATCCACTGTTACTATAGACACCATCTCTCCCTACTATACCTGCTATCCCACAGTCACACTCCCTTCCCAGAGACTATTATCCCACTGCTACTATTGGCACCATCTCTCCCTACTATACCTGCTATCCCACAGTCACACTCCCTTCCCAGAGACTATTATCCCACTGTTACTATAGGCACCATCTCTCCCTACTATACCTGCTATCCCACAGTCACACTCCCTTCCCAGAGACTATTATCCCACTGTTACTATAGGCACCTTCTCTCCCTACTATACCTGCTATCCCACAGTCACACTCCCTTCCCAGAG
Source organism: Xenopus laevis (assembly GCF_017654675.1). Classification (NCBI taxonomy): domain Eukaryota; kingdom Metazoa; phylum Chordata; class Amphibia; order Anura; family Pipidae; genus Xenopus; species Xenopus laevis. Next base: position 120,479,860 of record NC_054387.1, on the reverse strand, counting down.
ATTATTATCCACTGTTACTATCTGTGACATAACAAAGCTTTCCCACTCGGGTTGCTTGTGATACATAGGGATGGTGGGCAGTTGTGCTTACTACCCCTCATTTTACCTCAAAGTAGTTACAGGCTCCTCGTATAGCTTATGAGGGGTTTATGTTTACAATGTTGAGCATGTGATGAATATCCTTTCATCACTGGTTCCTCTGACCTGATTTCATAGTTCTATTTATTGTTACTGGTGATCATGTGAAAAACATAAGCTCTTGGGAGTTGGAAACAACTGTGCAAAACAAATTTGTTTCACATTTATATGGCCTCCCCCAGCAGTGTTTGATCACAATGTCACATCAACAAGCCAATATTGCCCAGTGATCTCCCTGCGGTCAGATGAAGATGGTCAATGTATGACTTATAGGCTGGATTGTCTCTCTAGTGTAAAATTGTATAGTTTTATGGGATGTTTATAGTTTTTCAAAGGGGTCATAAACCTTTCTTGGAACTCTGTTTATGCCCCTAGCTTATTAAAGCAGGTTTGCCACACTTAATTACAAATGCAAGGGTATGCTCCAATGAGAATCATTCCTGCCAGTGCAATGCCCAGTGTTCTTACATAGGGAGAGTACCATGCAGGTTTGGGCAGATGGGGGACAGAGTTTGGTCAAATCATGGGGTGTCATTTGAGCAGAGGTATGGGGCCACACTATTCCATATGGCACACCTGCTGATCACACAATGGAATAAGACAGAATAATGATTTTTCACTGTTAAATCACTTTCAATGGGGTTTCATTGGGCCTGGGATTTTAAGCAGAAAGATTAAACACAGCAAACAGATAAACACCATTAAGGAAAATATGGGAGCGGTTCCCTAACGGTCATGCAGAGCAAATCTTCAGCATCCGCACATTATTGCTCAGGGTGTGGAGGAGCAAATCTGGCACAAAAACAACTCAACCTGCTCTATCCACAGACCCCTTGCTTCACAGCAGCAGAACCTTACATTCAAATGTATTCTGTCGGGATCAGGAAAGGGAAATCATTGTTGATCTACATAATGTAGTGCAGTGGTTTTTATAATTTTAGGTTTAAGCCCCACTTTGTGATCCAGCATTTGGTCTTGGCCCCTTAGCTTATAATAAGGTTAGAGATATATAGAACCATTGGGGTAACAGTCACCCTACTATAGTTCCAGGGGTACCCAGGGCACAAAGAAGCACTCACCCCAAATCTCACCCTAACTGGCCTTCAGACTGCCCCCCCTTAGCTCATAACAAGGTTACAGATATATAGAAACATTGGGGTAACAGTCACCCTGCTATAGTTCCAGGGGTACCCAGGGTACAAATAAGCACTCACCCCAAATCTCCCCCTAACTGGCCTTCAGGCTGGGCCCACTTAGCTCATAACAAGGTTACAGATATATAGAAACATTGGGGTAACAGTCACCCTGCTATAGTTCCAGGGGTACCCAGGGTACAAATAAGCACTCACCCCAAATCTCCCCCTAACTGGCCTTCAGGCTGAGACCCCTTAGCTCATAACAAGGTTACATATATATATAGAAACATTGGGGTAACAGTCACCCTGCTATAGTTCCAGGGGTACCCAGGGCACAAATAAACACTCACCCCAAATCTCCTCCTAACTGGCCTTCAGGCTGGGCCCCCCCTTAGCTCATAACAAGGTTACAGATATATAGAAACATTGGGGTAACAGTCACCCTGCTATAGTTCCAGGGGTACCCAGGGCACAAATAAGCACTCACCCCAAATCTCAGTCTAACTGGCCTTCAGGCTGGGCCCCCTTAGCTCATAACAAGGTTACAGATATATAGAAACATTGGGGTAACAGTCACCCTGCTATAGTTCCAGGGGTACCCAGGGTACAAATAAGCACTCACCCCAAATCTCCCCATAACTGGCCTTCAGGCTGGGCCCCTTAGCTCATAACAAGGTCACAGATATATAGAAACATTGGGGTAACACCCTGCTATTGTTCCATGTAAAGTTTTGCATAATATATTTAAATTATCCTTTATTCGGAAGTCTACCAGACTCTCTGTAATTCCGAGGGTACATTCAGACAATAAACAGGAATTGTCTTGGGGCCCGACAGGGCCATTCGCCCACCGGTAGATCCCAGGCTCGGTTCTATGGCACTAAACAGATGACTCAGTTCTTTATTGTTTCTGCACATCCCTGTGTCATTTCATTTCATTTTAATGTTAAAAATAATGTGCTCTGGGCACTCCGGGGACAATACAATCCACTCCTAAACCACAAGCCCTTGTAAGGTAACAGTTGCAATGTTTGTTTTGTTATTACAGAAAGCTGAATGAACCTTATCCCAATGAGACCCTTTATCCACGGCCAAACCACTATGTAGTACCCCTTTACTATTACTCTGGAAACTCATGCCTTGTTCCATGTTGGCCTTGTTTTGTTTCCCCTGGCCTGTTTATATTTATGACAAATAATTGTTTCCCAGCCAGCCCTCTCAGGGGAATATTCTGACACTCTATTTTGTCATTCTATGGCGCTCTATTCTTTAACCACATAATGCAGATTTTCAGCAAAGAATATGATTTATTTAACCACTGGGAGATACTGGTGAGAGTCTCTGCCTGTATTAATATCCCATTCCCCCACTGCACCAGATCTCATGTTTAAGTCAAAGGGGAGTGGAGGGGGGTCAGAAATCAAGGTGTCTTATATAAGAAGCCATAAAACCAGGCCGTTTATATAGGGAGGATTGGGGAGCCCTGGGACTTTCCATTCATATTATTCCCATAAATGAAGAAGGAAAAGGAAAAAGAGGATGATATTAACCCTTATTAAAAAATTCTCCCTGTCAACAGGAGAAGGGGCAACGCGGTTGAATTATGCCTGTGATTTCGCGCGAGTCCCAAACCAGATGTTTCTGCGAAGCAATAAACTTTGGAGAGAAATGGGTGAGCGAGGGAGGAAACCGTGAGCACAGCCGCGCTTCCCATTAAATTGACCTGTCCCGAGCATGTTCTCCTTAATGGGATGACCAGCTGGGATGCAACGGAGCACGAGGCATAAAAGTTTAGTGCCTGCAACATCTGCGGTGTAATCTTTAGCTCCGCTCGCCTCAATGGGGACGAGGCTGAGAGCATGGAGGATACGGATGGCTCGGAGTGGGAAGGAGAACGTCGTCCAGAACAGAAATTGCCTGGAACCGTCGCTGCAGTGACAGGAAGGAATAATAATAATAATAATAATAGTAATTGTGAGAAATTTAGGACAAAGTGTCATAGAGCTATGCACCTGCACCCACACTGGAGTCAAAGTTTGCAGTGGATCCATCATGTGCTTTACAGCAAACAAATTTAAAACTTCATCAGTAGAATAACTGACCGAATTGTGGCCCAGGTGCTCCTGCCCCAGGCCCTCAGCCCAAGAGAGCCGACAAACCGTATGTAGGTAAACTAAAAGTTGGAGCAAGGCACTCTGATAGGTCACAAATAGATCAGACTGATGATAAATAAAAATATGAAAATGTTATTTATATAAACATCTCATGCCTGACGCGTTTCAACTCACTAGGACACTTAGTCATAGGCCATCATGTGCTTGTCAAGTGTTATATCTAATTAAATTAAATGTAATTAGCATGGTACAGTTGATAATGGATAAGCTCTGTAGAACACCATTATAGTCTACAGAGTTTATCTGCTGTGTAACCTGAGCCTGTTTCTGAAGCAAACACAGCAGTTTTACCAGTGCAGGGCAACTGCATTATATTGTAATCAATTTATAACACATCCCTGTTTTTGGTGTTACTGTTCCTTTAAGGTGGGTAACACAATGCAAGTAATAGGCAACACAACTTGCTTATAAATCACCAGGGTCATTATCAGAAAGTATGGGGTCCCATGCTAAGTGGTACAGGTATTCGTTCATAGACCACCTAGGCCCCAAGGGCAGAGGGCCCCACTAACACAGTAGAACATGATCCCCGATAATAAAATGACCAATCAAATTGAATACATCACTATGCCCAGGAAATGCCCACAACCCACTCAACCCATTCCTCACAAGTTCCATCCCCTACACAGGTCTCAGGGCCGCAGACTGGACACTACCCTGTTTCTTCTTGACGGCAGCTCCTGAAATGACTGGTGCAATTCAAAGTAAAATAGGCCAAGGATTAACATAGTAACATAGTAAGTTAAAAAAAAAAGACACGTCCATCAAGTTCAACCTTTTAAGTTTATATATAACTAGTGATGGGCGAACTTGTCGCGTTTCGCAGGAACATTTGCGAATTTCCCGCGAAGTTCGCGAAATGGTGAAAAATATACGAAACGAATGGAAGTCAATGGGCGTCAAAAATATTTTTGAGGCAATTCCGATGCCAGCGACAATTGTTATATTTTGACCAATTGCATTAAAGTCAATGGGTGTCTGAATAATTTTGACGCGCAACAATGTTTATGTGTGCGACTATTCTGACACGCGCCCAAATTTTTTCGCTGGTTTAGTTTAGTGAATTTATTCACCGGCAGCGGTATGTGAAAATTTTCCGCGAATTCACAACTGCCAAATTCACGCCTGCCAAATTTATTTGCCCATCACTATATAAAACCTGCCTGCCTAACTGCCAGTTGATCCAGAGGAAGGCAAAAAACTCTAATTTGCCTCAGAGGGGGAAAAATTCCTTCCTGACTCCAAAATGGCAATGGGACCAGTCCCTGGATCAACTTGTACTATGAGCTATCTCCCATAACCCTGTATTCCCTCACTTGCTAAACACCATCCAACCGATTCAGTCTGGTAACCCTATCCAGGCACAAGTTAAACTCACCAAGCTCCCTCCAAGCTGGCTACCCTTCTGTAGGTGTCTGGCACAGAAATCCATCTGTCACAAGAACATGGACAAGCTATAAAACCTGAGAAACCTGGATCAGGGAGGAAGGAAACATCTAACCCTCTAATATAAAGGGAAACTACACCTCTTTATCTACGGCTACACTCAGAGCTAAATAGAAGGACCAATCCTCTGTCAGTAGGAAGAAGGGAAGTGCAGGTTTTAAGATAATATTTCCTCCCCCTGTTTTCTGTAGGAATGAGTTGGTGGTCTCCCCTTATAGACACTTCGAGGCAAACTACTAGTCACACAAACCACCAGAATGTTCTGAAAACATTTTTCTCATTACTGCATGAGAAACAAGGCAAAGTAATTAGGAGCAGAGACTGCTCTCTCTCTCTGTGAAAAAACAGAATATTTAGCCTCTCATCTCTCTCTCTCTCTCTCTGCACGGGCCCGGGGGTACCGGCACCCACTAACGGACAGATACACCTTATAATAGAAGAAGTGGGAACTATTAACTGTCAGCCAGCCTAATTGGCAGATTGCAATGGGTCTCCTGCTCTGCATGCTAAGGTATGCGTTCTCGATATAACTTCTCATGAGCTAATACAATTGCCTGCTCTTAAGCCTAACAGTTTGTAAGCAGCCTAAAAATGTGGGGCTAAAGGGCCCAAAAACAGCCACATAGACTAACACTGCAATCATCTAACAAGAGTCCAAAAAATGTAGAATCTACAGTGCTGGTACTTCCAGACTCTACTATCTTGGGTACATAATGGATCAAACAATCGGTAGATGAGTTTCCTTGACTTTGGTTGGATACTTTGCATCTGGGTAATCATTGACAAGTTGCTAAGATGCCCATGTTCATAATGTAATTGCTTATAACATGCCAGGAAATGTACATCGATCCTTTTCTTGTTGCTTTGGCCGAGATACTAAGTCAAGGTGCCCATATATGGGGCAGATATTAGCTGCTGACTCCTCAACTCTTGATTCTATTGAGCCTAAAATAATGGTCTCCCTGTTCCATATCTCATCCAGGCTTAGACACGTGGATTGGGCTCGAGTACAATATCTCATTGGCCAAGGATGCCATTGGACTAAGGTCTGAGGGCAATATAGATACGTTTGGTCTTTTACAGGCATAATATACTTCAGCCCCCTTTCCACTGAGATTTTCTGTAGAGAAGACAATATTTGTTTCTGGCTGTGACTTTTTCATGTCAAGCACTACTTGGAGGTCTAACATTCGGTTAGGAATTTAAAATATAGATAAACAATAAATGCTCATCCCAAATCTCACTCATGGTCAGACACGGATTTGTGGTGAGGCCTAGGTCGACATAAATGAAGGGGGCGGTGTGTGGCCCAGCCGCAGGGGTAATTGGCTCAATTCTGGAGCACTAAGCACTAGATGCTTAGTGCTCCAGTAAGAAGTATGCGCTCAATCTTGTGGGAGGGAGGGGGCGCTGGAGGATGCTGGCCTCCGGGTGCCCTCGGGAGAAATCTGCACCTGCTCATTGTGACCTTAAAAAGTGGGGCTTTTATGTGTATCTATGAGTGCAAATGACCATTCTTCCAAAATCTTAACTGGCCTTGAGGCAGAACCACCTGGGCTACTGCTCCAAGCCACTCTATGGGTGCAACAGTTTGGGGACCAAGAATAGGCAATTGTTGCAGAGCCAATCATTTCATCCATCTGTCTGTATGCAGATGGCATCTGTGGCTACCTACCCACTATTACCATACTGAGTGATTTCAGCCTTGTTTGGCTTCGTATCAGTTGAAATAGTTGACATGGAAGAGGCAAAATGACCGCAGAATCTCTCTTGTGGTCACTGGTATTTTGTCATCCTGGTGCCACAATAGGGGAAGGTCTCATGGTGGGCACGCTGCTCAAAAACACATCTTTTATTTCAGCTCAGCTTGATGGTGCCTGTACCAAAATGTCTACATAAATGGCTTGAATTCAGAAGCATTTGGCATCCAATGTGCCTGGATCCATATACACAATATAACTGGATGCAGGCGGGAGTCATTGTTATTGTGATAATACAGCGGCAGTGTCTAAAGTATTACAGGTAGAACAGGTCCCCATAGATATAGAATGTTAAAGGGGATATAAACCCATCCCACAGCACCCCCTAGTTTTGTATAGAAATTGCAAAAAAAAAAAACGCAATTATAGATGCAAGAAAATTCACCAATGAGAATGCTGATTCCCAGCACCATGTCAGGCATCTTGCTGTTATCTTACATATAGAGAGATATAGGTATAGCAACATCAATTCTACTTTTCTGATTCCCCATAGATCTGGCAACACGCGCTACGGCAAGATCAAAGTTGCCTGGCAGGGAAGGATTCAATCTCCTTATGTTAGATAACAGCATGATGACCCCACATTGTGCCGGTAGACAGCTGCCCCACTTCTCCATCAGGCAATATATAATCACGCTGGTCACCCCTCCATGATGTTAGAGCCAGGGGTGGATATGTGAGGACACAGGTGGGTCAGGTGCAAGTCAAAAATTTGTTAAACCGCACATCACTTAATGGAGCCTCCAGACTGGCGGATTAGTAGGAGGGGAATACGGCAAGCTATGGAAGGGGCAGCCTTACCTATCTTACGCAGAGAGAAAGGGAGGTGACCTTTGCATTACTAGAGGGAAAAGCTTGACTTTTTGGGGGACTTAAGTGGGCGTGGGTTGGCAAAGGTTATGACAATTATATGCCTGGTTTCAACTGACTGTGTAGGCAGATGGCTTGCCAGGTAGCCCATAGTGGCCTTGTTTCTTTGCCGGGATCCTGGGGATGGGGGAAGGAATTGCCACAATGGGTAAAATATCAGACTGGTAAGTTCTATCCTTGATGGTGTCCACGTTATTAGGTTTGGGTTTTCTACTTTGGAATGTGTAGTAGTACAATGGGAGAATTTCACAAGTAGTTTACATCCCCTTTAAAACAGCAAAAATGATGTGATAACAGTCCCTCTGTGGAACCTATAAACTGCAGTCATGGTCTGTGTCCCCTTTACAAGAAAGCCCATGGATTCCTGTTCTTTGTATTGCAAAAGCAAATCCATTTCATCACAACAGGTTTGGGTTAATATCATCGCAATTACCCGTTGGCCCCTGCAATGAAATCCGTGGCCCCGCAAGCTCATTTCGCAAAGGCCCCTCGTGGCCAGAGGAGCAGGTGCGACAGTTTTATATCACCGTTCCGCTCCCTAGGAGCACCGGGTTCCCCAATGAACCTGCCTGAGTGATATTCCATCTGTGGCTTTGGACTGAGGCCACAGTCATGTTCCTGTGCTCTATAAAGACATAGTAATAATGAGTAGTCTGTTGGACTCCTATGCTTTCCAGCCCTGGCCACTCTTGTACACTGACATTTATATCTATCTCTGGCTTGTAGCTTCAGCCCTGGATACTCCATGGTAATGGCAATAGCAGCAGAGGGGAGAGATGTCTGCACAGGCCTAGGAAGGAATTCAAGAGTCTCTGTAGGCCGCCTGTTTGCAGCCCTCGTCAAGCCATCATGTCTGTTTTATTTTATTTTTTTTGTTCGAAAGGAGAAATCGAGAAGTGTTTTTGTCCCCCAAGGAGAGCCGAAAAGGATTGGGTTTCGCCTCACGCTTGGTATTTTGGCGAGAATATTTTGTGCCTTGCATAGTGTCTGTGTTTTGTACCTGAGAGGAGCAAGATAGAAATATTCTCATAATGTCTCCACTACCTTCCCAAAGGGCCCCATGAGGCCGGCGACTTCAGCATATAAACAGGGACCTACAGTATGTAATTGTGATATATTGTATGTTGGTAAGATAGAGACATCGGTATTCTAATACAAGTGGCAGTTAGTCTACATTTTTTTTTTTTTGTATTTAGAATGACTGAAGTTTTTTGTTCTACAACTGTCAGGCAATTATCTGGTTGCTAATGCTGAATTACCCTAAAAACAGGGGAGGCAGATTTGAAACCAGAATGAAAGATAAATAGGAAAAAGGATTAGCATTAGAGAGGCAACTTGGGGCGGCTGTGAGTGCCATCCCGTTGGCGATTTACATTCTAGCCAGCGGGGAGGCAGTTCGGGGAGATTAGTCGCCCCGAAGAAGAGGAGACTTGTCACCGGGCGACTAATCTCCCTGAATCTGACCGTGTGTCTCTGTCCGAATGCATAAGAACAAAAAAGTCGCTATATGAAAAAAAAGCCCATTGACTTTAATGCATTTAGAGCAAGAAAAATTTCTGTCACGCATAAAAATGCCCATTGACTTAACTGCATTTTGAGAAAAAAGTCGCCAAAAGTAAAAAACGCCCCTTGACTTTAATGCATCAGGATAAACAAAAGTCGCCATAAGAAAAAACGCCCATTGACTTTAATGCATCAGGATAAACAAAAGTCGCCATAAGAAAAAACGCCCATTGACTTTAATGCATTCGGAGCAAGAAAAATTCACGTGCGTAAAAATTTGTCATGCCTCCCCTGCCTATACCTGCCTATATATATATATATGGGAATTTTATATAAATATTCAAATATAAATATATCTATACAACCAAGAGTAGAGCCAGCACTCACGAATAAAGTGTTCATTTGCCTGGGTGCACGATCAATAAATTATCTCCATCCATCCAAAGAAGATCAGCACTCTCAGGGCTTAAAAATTATGAAAAAAGTTTTATTGAAAAAAACTTTGATTGAAAAAAAAACACAGTTTAGGACTTAAGCCCTAAATCCTAACTGTGTTTTTTTCAATAAAACTTTTTTCATAATTTTAAGCCCTGAGAGTGCTGATCTTCTTTGGCCATATTGCCAATTTCCTTTTTCCATTTACTCCAATCAGTATACTTAGTGGCCGGAGACAGATGAGCCCCATTTATCAAATGGATATATTTTTCCTTTCAATATTTCGTTGAAGGAACCTTTAGTATCATGTATACAATGCAAGACAAAGCTGCTGCGGCCTGTGATATGTATTAATATAAATAGAGAGGCCATACACAGGGCTTCCAAATCCCCACTGTTAAAGGGAAATATATTATTACTTGTAATTATTGTCCCACCCATGTCACAGGGAAGAAACCGTTTTTCCGCAATCACATTTGTTTTATTACTTACACCAGAAGTGTCTTTTTCTATCCTGAGTGGATTCCCAGAGTGGGTGTGTGATATCTCCTACAAGCTAATGAAACAAACAGCTAGGCTACAAAGGATTAAAGAGATAGCACTCTAATGACACTTTCCTTATCCCAGGGCTTCATCTAGATAAGGCCCTCATCGGTAGCTCAAAAATGTTGGCGGTATAGAGAAAATAAAGTGCTCCAACGAGAAGCCTTTTTCATCAATTAGGTGTTGCTTTAACAATACATCACTATGATTGCTGGACTACAGCTCCCAACATGCTATAACCCTTGATAACATTCTTCAAAATATTGGGGGTTGTTGACCAGCAGCAGCACCAGGGTGGAGCAACACTTCCAGGGAAAGTTTATATCCCCTTTAATGCAAGGCTCTATGATGAAAGAGTTTCCAAATCTTAGAATTATATTAGGGCCAGTAGCCTAATTAATGCACATTGACCCTCCAATGGGTATCCTGTCTGCTTAGTTGATGTATGACTTCTAGGTTTCCTATGATCATCACCATCGGCAAGTCGACTTGGATCCAACCCTAACCTACCCACTTCCAACATGAAACCAACCCAGTGCACCATTTTACTTATAAACCCACCAATGACCCGCCTCTGATGTCACTGAAGGTGGGTGATCGGTGCAGGAGTGAGCATATAAAAAAGCCATAGCCATCATAAGAAGGGGAGGGAGTTGATGTTGAGGATCTGGTGGGACCAAAGACAAAGTTCAACCAGCAACCCACATGCCGCTTGCTGGAAGAGCACTGCACGACCTGTGTGTTTAAAGAAGGAAAGGTAAAAACTAAGTAAGCTTTATCAGAAAGGTCTATATAAATACACTAGTAAACCCTCAAAGTAATGCTGCTCTGAATCCTCTGTCAAAAGAAACACCACATTTCTTTCCTTCTATTGTGTACTCATGGGCTTCTGTATCAGACTTCCTGTTTTCAGCTTAGGGGCTGGGGCTTGAGCATGCTCAGTTTGCTCCTCTCTCTCCCTCCCTCCTCTCCTCCCTGCTGTAATCTGAGCCCAGAGCTATGCGTTAGCAGGGAGAGACTCAGGTAGGAAGTGATGTCACACCAAGCTAATATGGCAGCTGCTATCCTAAACAGAAAGCTTCTAGAGCTTTTTACTCAGGTATGGCAAAACATTCTGCAGAATAAATATAGCATTCTAGCTTGCACTATTACAGCTAATCTATTGGCACTAAAATGCCTTCTCCTTTAAATAAATGTACAATATCCTTATAAACTTTTCATTCTTATAAGGCTTGTTGTGACCTACTTCGGATTTGAATGTGCCCGTCCCCCATGTGCATGGATTCACCATACCATCTACTGGCTCAAACGTGAATTAATAATGTGGCCAATGAATAATTAGGGCTGGGTCAGAGCAGTATTAGAGTCACAGAGAAGCAGCAGAAGCCAAGCCAGCCTTGGATCCGGGTGTCACTATCTACAGTAAATCCCACATTTAGTGCTTTGGTTGGATCCCAAGGAGTGGAGCTTTCTGGGGCTGATTGAATCCCAGGGAAATGCTTGATACGGCGTTGGCTTTCCCTAAGATCACAGCAGTGTGTGTCGTCTCCCTCCTCAGAAGATTTAACTCTGCTCTGTCCTGGCTCCGCTCCATCCCTAATCCTATTTACACCAGCTCATCCAATTTAATACAGCCTCTGTAAGTTCGAATTAATTGCCCCATGCGGCTCTCTGGGGTCAGGGAGAAAGCTCAGTTATGTCACTGAAGAGCCTGGAGTTTTTTTTTCATTAAGTTCATCTGGAAGCAGAGTTGGATTTAGGGGGGTTCTGAGCAGGGATAATGTACAGAATGGAAGGAAGAAGGAGTATGGGAGTAACCAACACCCCATATTCAGTTCTTGGTTGTGTAGGCAGTGATTATAGTACATATGAATTGTATACTGTCTGGGAAGGGATTGTGGCTTTGGAAAAAACTAAAGCTGGCCATACACCACCACTTCCCAATGGACTGGCCAACCAATATCTGGCAAATTGGGAGAAGACCACTTCAACCAGTTGCTGCTTCTGCTCCAGAAGGCTGATATCAATGTGGCCCTTCAAAGTCAAAGTCTTAGCATTCATTCAAACCTGAACTGTGAGGGGCCACATGTAGGACAGCTGTATTTTAAAAAGGACTCGTGTTGTGCAGGCCATCATGACTGGGTTTAGGGGTTTCTGAGATGTTTGCAGTTTTATCCTGCTAATATCAAGCAGTTGTAGAGGCCTGCCATTGGGCTTGTTGCTTTGCTATAAGAATACAATATTCGCCTATTGAATAAACCATTTGGCAACATTTATACATTGCAGCTGATAAGCCGGAAAAGATCAGTTCAGGTAAGGTTGGCTCTTGCAGCCAGGAAACAGTAGAGATAATTTAATATAATTTCGATTATACTGTGTACAACACATGCACACACTTTATATATTGTCTACATGCTGTATGGGGGATTTAATAACCCTTTAATGACATGGGTTATTTCGAGAGTCATGCGGAACTGTTTCAAGTTATATGGGATAGATTTGGTAATTGGAGTCAGGGTCGTTAGTCAGGATTAAAGGGGATGTAAACCCAGCCATAATGCTTTCCCACAGCGCCCCCTAGTTTTCTATAGAAGTTGCCAAAAAATATAATTATAGATGAAAGAAAATTCACCAATGAGAATCCTATTGATCAAAAACGTCATTATAAATGCAAAAGAAGTGACCAATGAGAATGCTGATTCCCAGCTCCATGTCAGGCATCTTGCTGTTATCTTACATATAGAGATAATTATGTCATTTATTTCTTCATTATATGACACTGGAATCAAACATGGGGATAAAGGACAGACTTGTTCAGTGCTGGGAAACTCTGCTTTAAGCTTCCAACTCCAGTTGCAGGAACAAAGAACATGGAGCCAGATTGATACAGATCAGCTGGGATTCTCATTGGAGGATTTTTTGTATTTTAAAGTAGTCGCTGGCTGTGGAGATTTGTGGGAAACATTTGGAAAAGCTTTATTGCTTTAAGAAGCTTGCAGCATGCTTTAACCTTCAATATATGTTCCATTATTCTGGGATTTGTAGGCTTTCAACAACTGAGTAAAGTTTGGATGAGCAATTGGAAAAAAGGCAGCAATTCCAGTGTTATGTGTTACTAGTCTAGTGCATTTAGAATTATGCAAAGTTTTTATTGGCTGCTGCTGGGTTCAAGGGGCACGAGGGTCCTTACATTTTTCTGCCCAGGGTAATTAATATTATATAATATATCCCAATACAAATAATGTATTCAATACATTTTTACTAAAACAAAAAATCTAAATTACATTTCTCAGTTTTCCAAATATTTCACCCAAAGATTTTACAGTCTATGTTTGTCTCTCCTTTCCTCCAGTGATCTCAGGTGAGTAATACCCCCTCTGATATAGACGGGCAGATATACCTGGTATCACCTGTGCAAGCATGGCACCACCTCTGCCACTGGGACGCTGATAAGAAAGGGAGAATCAGTCGGCTGTGGGGAGAAAAGCTTCTTTGTTCTGTGTCGGATGAGCGTCATGCAGAAGAAGCAATTGCTTTATCTTCCTAATTTACTGACTTCCTTCCTCCTGGCGGGATGTGTGTACAGGTGAGAGACTGGTATTGCACAACTCCCTTTAGATCATCAGAATTAAAGGGTCCTGTATTCCTTCATTTCTTGATTTTAAAAAAAAATAAAATTGTATTCTGTTGTTTTTATTAGAAAGCGGTACTAGAGCATTAATAGTAGGAGCTCTGTATAAACAAACCCCCGCTTACTTCATCCCTTTGGCTTACAGATATTTTATATGTTATGAACGAAATTTGATTAGAAGCTCTACCCATATATTATCTGATCTACAACTCCCAGTGTGCTTTATCCTCTCAAAATATGTTTGAGTATGCTGGGATTTGTAAATGCAGAAAATTCTGGTTAATCCAGAGCTGAGAATCAGGGCTACAGAGATTGGAATCCCTGCACCTTCTCAATCCTCCTCAATCAATCCACAAGCCTGATGTGAGCCCATTCGGTCTGAACTGTGATAGAGAGATCAGGCAAATATCAGGGCATGCACACTTATACAGTCATAGGATGATATATGTTACTGCCGCTTTAAAACATATATTTTCTGATGATAAACCAAGATTTGGAACAATTCTGCTCTCGTTAGCATCCACAAGCTAAAAGGATTTCGTTAGTGGGCTCGGGTCGGAATTATTTAAGAATGGGGGAAGCAACACATTGTAGAGATGCCAAAATACAATGTTGTGGGCGTTAATGCAAAGCAAAGATAGAGAATAACTCCTGTCAGGCTCTTCAACTACTCCCAAGAGGAGAACAAGGTATGCGGGGGGAGGGGGTGCAGCTGGGGGGCAGGGGGCCCCTGAAATAGAAACCCTGGTGGGCCCTGGACCCCCCATTCTGGTGTGTTTGAACTAGGGATGCACTGAATCCACTATTTTGGATTTGGTCGAACCCCCAAATACTTTGCGAAAGATTCGACTGAATACTGAACTGAATCCAAATCCTAATTTGCATATGCAAATTAGGGATGGGAATGGGCAAACATTTTTACTTCCTTGTTTTGTGACAAAAAGTCACGTGATTTCCCTCCCCGTCCCTAATTTGCATATGAAGCCGAATCCGAATCCTGCTGAAAAAGGCCGAATCCTGGATTCGGTGCATCCCTAGTTTGAACTACCACATCGCTTGCTTCAGTAGTGACATTCTCCTTTAATGTCAATTGTACAAGTGCTCAAAGAAGCAAGATACTGTTTCATTCGAGATATTAAAGGGATTGTTCGCCTGTGAGTTAACTTTTAGTTTGATGTACAGGGTGATATTCTGAAACAGTTTGTAATTGGTTTTCATTTTTTTATTATCTACATTTTTTGCGTTATTTGGCTTTTTCTCTTCAATTTGCTTCTAAACCAATCTGGTAACTAGTGTCCAAATGACCCTAGCAACCATCCATTGATTTGAATAAGAGACTGGAATATGAATAGGAGAGGCCTGAATACAAAGACGATTAATAAAAAGTAGCAATAAGAATACATTTGAGCATTTATTTTTTAGATGGGGTTAGTGCCCCCCATTTCAAAGCCGGAAAGACTCTGAAGAAAAAAGCAAATAATTCAGAAATAAAAAATGAAGACCAATTGAAAAGTTGCTTAGAATTGGCCATTCTATAACATACTAAAAGGTAAATTAAAAATGAACCCACCCCTTTAAACTGAATTTCATCAGCCGGTTTGATCCACATTCAAATCTTCCCTTTAGAATATTCTGCAGAATCTCAAATTTTCT
The DNA here is from genome assembly GCF_017654675.1 of Xenopus laevis. Taxonomy (NCBI): domain Eukaryota; kingdom Metazoa; phylum Chordata; class Amphibia; order Anura; family Pipidae; genus Xenopus; species Xenopus laevis. The sequence continues at coordinate 120,464,571 of NC_054387.1, read as the reverse complement.
CAATTTCTGAGAGTTATTGCTATTTGCTGTTAAAACAGGTTCACTGGCATGTCCCAGACAGTTAACGACTTGAATGATCAATTTGAGAACTAGTAAAAATGGTAGAAAACTGTAAATTAATATATATTAATAGAGGAAGGCAAGATAACTTATAACTTATCTGAGAAACTTCAGCTTGATTTTTAATACACCTGCCGATTGATAGGCGAATTTGTCCCGATACACTTAGCCGGAAAATTCCAGAATTTCACACGAAACGGTGAAAGATTCCTGAAACGAGAATTTTGGTGCGCACGTTAAAGTCAATGGGCGTCTGAATAATGTTGACACGCAACGGTTTTGAGGCAAGAAACTTTTCTGACTCGCGTTTTGCTGCAGTTTCGTGAATTTATTCGTCGGCTGCGAAAAGCAGAAATTCGCCAAGAATTCACACTTGGTGAATTTATTCGCCCATCACTACACCTGCCCCTTAGTAAGCCTTCATATCCAAATTTCACCCTAACTGTCCTTCTGAATTTCTCCATCTACTGCTCTGCTTTGACCCACTACCAAAGGGTAGTATAAGTATTCAACAAGGAGTAGGAAGGTCACATCAAATAAGCCTGAATGTGGAGCATAACAGAGGATGTGTTCACTAGGGCTAGAAAGGCCAGTGTAGGTGTTGGGATCGAGTCATCACCTGTGAAAAATGAGTCAGGATGTAGGAACCAGAAGGTGAGAGAAAAAGCTAAAATGATATGAAATACATATTGATAATTTTTCTAGGTTCCTTTGCCTTTATAGTGGCTGAGGCAATATCCAAGGGCAGCTTTCCTATATCTACAGACTGCCAGTGGACCAACCTGTCCTGGTTGTGTAAGGATGAACTTTAACTTGTTCATTGCATCCGTTTAATAAAATCGATTTGCGGAAAATGTCGCTGTTGATAAAACGCAGGCGGATACCTGCTTGATGTTGCACTGGGTGTTGCCGTCTCTTACTTTGGAAAAAAGGTATCGCCACTTCTGTAATTTGTGTGAATTCCCACACTGTATCCATATAAACATAGAAGGACAATACACAAGGGGGTTGCAGTTTCCCATTATTGCTGCTTCTACCAGTGAATTTCTGTTACCCAGCTGGTAGTCTAAACTGTATCCTGCTAGTTAATGACAAATGCAGAAATCTATAAATTCCACCTCTGCCTGGACAGTGTTTGCTATCAATCTGTGCTCTCAGCCCCATCGTAGAAAGTAAATAAACACCGCTTATAAACTGAGAGTATCGGTGATTGATTCCTGGCAATGTACCAAGGCGTTTAAAGAGTGGGCCAAATATCCCGGCTCCTTGGTGTGTGGGAACTGCCTGGGAAGCTTTGTTCATCACACCTGCTTAGTGAATGAAAGTCGGGGTGTGAAGGAAGGAAGGAAGAGAAAGAGGGTCCCTGGAAATGCTATTGTGCTACAGTCAGAGAAGGTTCATTGCTCAGATCTTCTACTGTCCAAAGGGGCAAAGCAATGAGTAACTTGCTGGCACTATGTAAATAAATGCTTTCTCCGCTGACTCATGGAGGTCAGCAGAAGGTAGGCCACAATATTAATAAGAACCAATTTACGTTTCTACAGTACCTCTCCCATCAAACCAACCACCAGCTTCTAAAAATGTCTTTCAATAATGTGGACTTTATTGGAATATTTACCCTACTCAGAAACCAGTTTCAGCTAATGAGGAATTGTCTGCAAGAGAATAACAGAGCAGTCTATGTACTTTTGGGGAAGTCTTTGTATTTTTATCTATAAAAAAAGGGGATTATATTGACCATGGAGCTGCCATTGACTAGTAATTGCTTACATTGCTTCCCTCTAACTCTGTGGCTCATACAGTGGCTCTATTGAAAGGTTCCCAATGATGTTTTTTTGTAGTTTGGGGAAGTAGGGTGTGCTCCTCTATTCTGGTAAATAAAATGAAAAGAAAAAAATCCCAACAATATGACAAATTGCATCAAATCCCCTCTTTACTTTACTTCTCATCTGAGGTGGGACAACTCCTGTTACCGGATCAGCTAATCCAAGCTGAGGCTTTTATTTGCAGAAGCACAAAGGTTTCCGTGGTAGAAGCCAAAAAATATATTATAAAGTAGGTTGTTCTGGCACCAGTTTGAAGAGTACTTCTATCATCACTGTCTTCTACTTCCCGGTTTGGGTCAAAAAATACCCTTAATCATTGCTTTTATGCCTTTGCCAAGTTGTTCTTTGAAGTGATAAGCAAACACGGGCTTGGTAAAAGCAGAAGATATATGAACAAAAAAAGTGCTTGTGTTGACTCAATGTTGAAGAGCAATTCCTGAAGATCAACTGAATCTCACCTTCATATCTTCTTCTCTATGGACTTTTACTAGTATCTATACGTCTTAGAGAACTTTTCTAAAACAATGGGGTTATAAGGGCATGGAACATCCGAGAAGACCCTGGTCCAACCAAAATACAGCACACTCTGTTGCTACATCCAATAACCTCAACTGTAATGGCTACAGGTAAAGAAATGGTTTCACTTGATGTTATGAGTGTTATGTGGAAACCATCTAGGTCCATGTTGGTCAACCAGTTTGTCAATTGGAGGTCCATGTTGGTTTTACAATAACTTGTATATGTCTACACGATGTATCTGTGAATGCTAGGAGTACTAGTTTCACAACAACTACGGCACCATGGTTGCCTTTAAAGTAGAAGTTGATATGGGACTGTAGGAAAAAATATACCCTAAACCAGTGGTCCCCAACCAGGGGCACATGAACAATATATTGCTCACCAACCCCTTGGATGTTACTATTAGTGGCCTCAAAGCTGGTGAATATTTTTTAATTCCTTGGCTTGGAGGCAAATATTGGTTGCATAAAAAACAGATTTATGGCCAAACAGAACCTCCCGTAGGCCAGGCCCGGACTGGCAATCTGTGGGTTCTGGCAAATGCCAGAGGGGCTGCTGTAAGATGCCATAGACAGTCACTATTTATTGGGCTGGTGGGGGGCTGTTTGGGCCTCTGTGCAGTTTAAATTCCAGGGCCTATTTTGACTCCCAGTCCAGACCTGCTGTAGGCTGTCATTCTATAAAGGGGCTACCAAATCCCAATCATATACTTTATTTGGCATCCCCAGGAACTTTTTTCATGCTGCTCCCCAACTCTTTTTACATTTGAATTTGACCCATGGGTAAAAAGATTGGGGACCCCTGCCATAAACAGTAGTAGAGTTTGTAGAGCACAGGAGTTTTTGGAATATAAACTGTACCAGAAGTGGCTTTTCATTATTTTGTACCATGAGCAGAATATCCTTTTGTACTTTTGGAAAACCCACAGTGTGAAATGGTTAACGAGGCAACTCTTTTGCCTTTGGCCATACTGCTTTGTGTACAGCACGTCGCCACTTTATTGCAGGGAGCCAGCATTATTCTGGCATGACAAAGGTACTCTCACATGTACATTTTCCACTGAGCACATTTCTTGTTTTCACCTAGCGAAAAAGAAAGCTGTGAACATTCGTCTCCTTTAATGCCAGCCAGACACACCGCCTTACAACTGAAACTACTGTACAAACAACTGTGGCTTCACTTGCAGACAAAGTTGCTCTTGGTGCCAATCATTTTGAACCTCTATCCTATACTGCTCATTTTCCTATACTGATTACATCCAACTGTCCTTCTTTATGGACCACAGCTCACTGATTGTATTCTCCATATTTTAATTTCTTACGTAGTCCCTTAGTAATCGTTCTATCACTTCCCACCATATATTGCATGCACACTGGCCATTCTATGGCACAAGAAAACTGGATGATCTTCTTGCACCTGTAATTAAGTTTCAGACGCCTCAAAGCTTGAATGGGACAGTTTTGAGGAGGGCTTTTATTACTTTAAATCATTCTGGTGGCTCGCAGATTTCATACCAACTTCCCTGTTGAGGAATGTCGGCACCAATACCAGTGCAAGCTAATCAAGGTACATACAAAACTTTGATTGTTGTGCTATGTTCCTGGATCTTAGTAACCTAAACTCAAATGCAAGTAGACAAAGGGGCGCAAAAGTCCAGCCCTTAGTGCTCATTCTAAAAGAACTTGTGTCCAAGGTCTGGCATCTTCGCTCTGCAACAGACTCCCTAACTGAAAGGAGGAACCATATATAGATATTTGGCTAAGATAGGTTACAATGTTACACCATGCCACTTCATTTTTCAGTAGAAATAAATGTTGTCGTATACAGTAATTCCTCCTCCAGTAGAGCTTTCAATTGAGATTCAAAAAGATGAGATAGCGAAAGCCAGGAGCCAAGAAGATGGTCCAAAAGAACCAAAAACTCCTGCACCTACTCTAACACACCATTTACAGCAAGGAAATCCAGCAGTCTACAGTACATTGTCATGGAATTTATTTTTACTTGGACTGGACCTAAACCCTCTTGGGACCAAGGCTGAAGTCATGGTGCCATCATACCAAACTTTGCTAAGTACAGTATTTATCTACCACCATAGTCTGCCTATTACATTTTTTTCAGACCTAATTCTTCCTGTAATCAAATTCTGCACTCACATGCATGTAGGAGGGGAACACATACTGTATATTAACTTACACCTGGCAGCCAGACAACATTTTATACATATTAGCCATATCTTGGAGAGGAAAAGTTCTAGAGTAAAGTCACCATTCTCAAGCACGCCACTTAATCCTTCAGATAAAATATTCCACCCAAAGGTGAGGCTTGCTGTGTGAGGATACTGCGTCCTTGTTGCATGATACTCATGGGAATGCAGCCTCCATTGTTACTGGCCTCACTCAGGGTGAAAATCACAATTGCTATGGAAGACGACTAAAGGCCCAGAGGTACAAAAGGTCTAATTTCTCTAAAGAATAAGTTAAAAATATCCTACCTGCACGAAACACTCCCCATAATAAGCTTGCAGCTTAAAAGCCAGATACGTGATACTCCTTTTGTTATTTTCTTTTTTGTTGTTATAGAACTCTTGGACATTTGATCCTTTCAATGCATTCTGGGTCATTTGTAGTGAATGTACTAATTTGGTATATTTTTGAGCACTGAAAGTACCAAAGAGAAACATGGAAATAATAAAAGTGGTGACATTATTTGTTCTCTATTTTGTAGTTGTTTAGGAGTTACCAGGACTGGACTTCTGCCTAGAGTTGCCATCTTGTGCTTTGTCATGTATTTTATATGGCATGTAAACCCTCCATAAAACTCTCCCACTGCATTCACACATTACACATTACACATTCAATCAAGTGTTTTTTTTGCCAGAGTTATGTCAGACATCTTGCTGCTCTGATATAAGGAGATTTCTGGCTTGCTGTCTGTTAAATATGTAAATATATACTCTGAATGGTACTCCAAATGGCATCGTAGGCTGGACATGGGCATAAGATGGAGGGAGTTATTGAATATTTTATTTAGTTTGGAGCACGTGGAAGGTAGTCAATCAATGTAAGCCATTGAACCCACATCACTGGGGCATTCTTGCCTGCCTGGTCCCTAGCAAATAAGTCTGTGTTCATCAGGGCCGGAGCTAGTGGTAGGTAGTCAAAGCACATGCTTAAAGGTGCCATTGCAGTGGTGGCGTAATTAGGGTTGCCACATTTTCTTGAAAAAAAATACCGGCCTTTCTATATTTTATGGATTGGGATCAAGCTTAATTTTTACCGGCCAGGCCTGTAAAATACTGGTCAGGTGGCAACCCTAGACATAATTGGAGGGCGAGCGATGAGGAAGACAGGGACCATGGGGAGCAAGTGGCAAGGTGCAGTGGGGGCAATATTACAAATTAGCTGGCAATGTAATTGGTAAATACATAAAATTTGTAAAAACATATGGTTCCACCCCCATTTCGCCCCAAAATGCTGCTTCTTGGATGGCTTCTTTGCTCCCGTCCCTCTGTCTCCCTGGCCTTTTACATCATTGACCTGCCCCTTTTACATCAAGGCAGGGGAGACAGTTGTCACAGGCCTGGGGAGTTCTTGGTTTAAAGGGGCACAGCGCGTGCTACAGAAAAAGCAGCTCTGAAGAAAAATGAAGAAGCTGCGCCGGAAAAGAACAGAGAAGCCATGTTGAAGAAAAATAAAGACGCCACCTTGAAGAAGAATGAAGAAGCCGCGGTGAAGAAGACGGAAAGGGCCCCCCTAGAAAAGAATGAAGAAGCTGTTACTGGAAAAGAACGAAGAAGCCGTCCTCATATAAGAACGAAGATGGCTGTCTGCTGAAGAGGAAGAAGGCCACCTGCCGAACTTTAAAGGAAAGTTCCACCACTGAACACCAAAGTTCTTATTTTATCTTAACTCCCTGGCCACCTATGCCTGGACACCCTTGGCATCTGGTCATGGAATATTCTGATACTGCAATACTTTCCATCCCTCTGGCTCGTATGAGGCACTGTGCTCACTCCAGCACCATGGGCTAGGTTATATCAGAGCTGTCTCTTTTACGCTGGCACTACTTCCTGTTACACTTAGAACCTCCATGATTTCCTGTCAGGTGATCAGTGAGTGACACACAGAACATCACAAAATGGCCGCTCGAGGCTAATGATGTAAAAGGGCAATATTTACTGATTTATATGTTTCCGACCTGATACTTGAGGATATAAATGATCTGCTGGATATGTTTTTGTTCAGGGCCTCTAGTTCTCCTATAAAGTCACGTGAGAGCAGTTAGATAACTGCACGTCAATCTGTAACACGAGTTGTATTTCGCTCCTCTGTTTTTTCCTGCGGTATAATCCCTATGATAGCTAATATGTGACATGCAAATACCATGTCATTACACTGGTGTTTGGCATACAATAGGCTGCATGTCTTCCCTCTTAGTCAACTGCAATGTCAACCGCATCCCTGAGCGAGGGCACGTCCCAGGGGAGGACAGGATACCACATGAATAGATCTTCTGCTCCGCGTTCTGGTGTTTAGTCTCGCACTGTCAGCACTTATTTGAACTTCCTCCAGAAAAGCTTTTAAGGCTTTCAAAACAGAGGCTTTTTTTCTGTTTATCATGACAGCAGAGTTCTGAGTGACACGGCTGCCTGGCAGAGTAACTGTCTTGCCCCAGGTTGCCAAGGTACACAAGCATAGTGATAACTAACTGCTGACGTCTTAGTAAGATTATCATTCCACCCAGGGCCTATTGTTTACAGGGGTCGTTGCTTTTACAGTTCCCATGACTGTTTGGGAGTTCTTCAGGCTACTATTGTGTTCATATTGGGGTTTTTAAAGGGGATATAAACCCGGGTGTAACACCATTCCACAGTGCCCCCTAGTTTTCTATCGAAATTGCCAGGCAACTATTAACAACCTATAGACAGGGTCAGACTGGGATGACAAGACACCAGGAAAAAACCCGGAGGGCCCCCCGCTGGTTCAGACCTGCTCCACGGATTGTCTGGTCCATAGAGAACAGATGGTGCACCACAGAGATGCGGAGTATGCGTATGCGTGTGCCGTAACTTTCGTTCATGTCCGCTGCGCAACGAGTTCGAGCATGCACAGACAGGCAGAGTTTGGAGGTCGGGAGAGGGTCCCTGGTAACTGCCAGGAGGGTTCTTCATACTGCAGCCCCAGTGGGCCCCCAATGCTCCAGTCCGACCCTGATTATAAATGCAAGAAAATTCAGCCATGAGAAAAACTTCATTATTAATGCAAAATAAATGACCAATGAGAATACTGACTCCAAGCACCATGTTAGGCATTCTTGCTGTTATGGTGTTTTCACATAGTGACCAGCGATTGGTAGAATGATGCCTCAACCTGAAAGAGTCCTGCTAGGTTTTCCTAACCTGGCTGTCCGGGCCAAAACAGGTGGCAACCCAACAACCAGACAGCAAACAGACAGCATATAAAACTGCATTCTGGAAAGAGGCCAGATATTATTGTTAATGAATAATGGAAACATACAAAATAAATAGCACAGACCAATTGGAAAGGTGCTTAGCCTAGACCCATCTATAATATACTAGACGTTAATGTAAAGGTGAATTTACTCTTAAAACCTTAATCGGCCCCTTTTAGAATATTGCTATAAATATGTAGAAGTCCCTGGCAGTTTGAGGTATAAAGGGGAAGTTAATTGCACTGCAAATGTAAAGAGAATGGGGCAGCAAGCAGGTGATGTCAGCATTTAATTATAGGGGGAATGAAAGCACTGATGGGCCTGCATTTGTCTTGTGAGTCACTGACATTGGCATGTGTGATTCCAGCTTTAATGACCCTCCATTAAGCTCCTAATTAGTGGCAATTAACATAATTTCTAGGAAAAGCTGGGAATAAATAAACAAACCACGATATTCTTTAATTTAATTACTGTGCTTATTTTTGATGGGAAAGAAAGGAGAGCGCAAAGTGAGGAAACCTGCATCGAAAACAACTTTGCTGTCCAATCAACACAAAGTAAATATGAAATTTGTAAATTAGTTATAGCAGAGTTGCTTTGTATGATTTAAAGGGAAAGTAATCTAAAATACCTTTCAATATCAAGCAGATGGGGGAAATCTAAACAGTTCTTCAGTACTGTAAATCAGTGACATCTGTAAACATCTGATCCTGTTTTAAGCAGAATTTGGGATGTTTAATTTAATTTCATTGAGTTTTGAATCCATAAATGCACATTCTTGCACTACATCAATGTAGTACACACCCATCCATGCACCAAACAGCACAGGCACCCATTCTCCATGCACCAAACAGCACAGCCACCCATCCATGCACCAAACAGCACAGCCACCCATCCATGCACCAAACAGCACAGCCACCCATCCATGCACCAAACAGCACAGCCACCCATTCTCCATGCACCAAACAGCACAGGCACCCATCCATGCACCAAACAGCACAGCCACCCATCCATGCACCAAACACCACAGGCAGCCATCCATGCACCAAACAGCACAGTCACCCATCCATGCACCAAACAGCACAGTCACTCATCCATGCACCAGGCACCCACCTACATACAGTATGCACCACAGGCACCAGAGACACCCATCCTTGCACCAATCACAGCATACATAAACTACAAAATGCACCCATTTTTGCACCATTCACAAGAAGCTCCTATCTATGCACCAACTATTTCATGCACCTATTGGTGCAGATAAAATAATAAGGACTATTATAGACATAACATTTTAGCGATTGCACCAGTCTGAATCTTGACCTCCCTTTGTATAATAAGCTAATTTTCCCGTCCCGGTAAAATGGGAAGGGGTTAAACAAAGGCAGAAAATACAGAGGAACAGTATGCATTTATAGCAGGACTGGGAATTATTCTGGAGTCACAAATCTTCTGTACATTTGCATGGGCTCTGGAAGCCAAGGATCACACATGCAGAATTCAGGGGACTTTGGCAGCCATTGCACGGCTAGACACCTTACACGACTGGTGCCATGCTGTTTTATAAATCATCACCCCTCCCTTCATGGCTGGGATCTTGCTTATGGGTACACCGTGTCCAACACAAATAGCAGCCTATGTGCACCAAGTAACAGGGATCTGTACCACCAAGAGCAAGATATAGCCCTGCCCAGGACTCAAGTGCCACTTCTAGTTCTGTTCTGAGAAAGCAGCCGCTCTATGTGGAAACACTACATTTTCATTAACCATTTCATTACATACTTTTAGATTGCAGAAGATGCAATAATACCCATTTATTGGCACAGCTAACTCAAAAATAACATTTATGCATATAGAGCTCAATGTGACAGATGAGCAGAAATGAGCAGAAAAAGGCCAGGAGACTCTGCCTGCACCAGTAACCCAAGCTTTTGCCTGCCTTTTAAACCACCAGGACAGAATAGTCAGGAACACATTCATGATATCAGTGATATCAGTGGTGTAAAACTGTTAATTTCATGTAAATGAATAGAAAATTGTGTGGGTAAGAATATAACGGTTGCAAAAACAGGAACAGCAATAAACAGAGTTTGTTGTTGTATGGTCACAGAACCCCTCAGTGATTTCTAATATCCTTATCATTTACAGTAGGGGGTACATTATCCCTTATAATACATGAGTGAAACTCAGAGTTCCCTGTATAACTCAGCCTGCAGCCTTGTGTCTTTATATGGTCACAGAACCCCTCAGTGACTTCTAATATCCTTATCATTTACAGTAGGGGGTACATTATCCCTTATAATACATGAGTGATACTCAGAGTTCCCTGTATAATTCAGCCTGCAGCCTTGTGCCTTTATATGGTCACAGAACCCCTCAGTGATTTCTAATATCCTTATCATTTTCAGTAGGGGGTACATTATCCCTTATAATACATAAGTGATACTCAAGAGTTCCCTGTATAACTCAGCCTGCAGCCTTGTGTCTTTATATGGTCACAGAACTCCTCAGCGACTTCTAATATCCTTATAATTTACAGTAGGGGGTACATTATCCCTTATAATACATGAGTGATACTCAGAGTTCCCTGTATAACTCAGCCTGCAGCCTTGTGCCTTTATATGGTCACAGAACCCCTCAGTAACTTCTAATATCCTTATCATTTACAGTAGGGGGTACATTATCCCTTATAATACACGAGTGATACTCAGAGTTCCCTGTATAATTCAGCCTGCAGCCTTGTGCCTTTATATGGTCACAGAACCCCTCAGTGACTTCTAATATCCTTATCATTTACAGTAGGGGGTACATTATCCCTTATAATACATGAGTGATACTCAGAGTTTCCTGTATAACAGTCCTGTGACTTTCTGAATCATACATATAAATGGGTGTTTGCCATTTCTTGCTATTACTGACAGTTAAGAGGCAGGCAGGCTAATATTTGCCTTCTCAGGATTTGCCATCAGCACACAGGTTAATTAATACTCTGAGTGTTTGCCTTTGCCGGGGGAATTTACCCCTTCCATCAGCTCAAACATTCCATTATATTTATTATACACGTTTACACGGGAGCCCGATACAAACGACACCTGCACCCTACCTCATTGACAGAAGGGTTTATTATGCCCCCTCACATCCAAGGCAGTCATTAAAAAAGAAACCAGGCCTTAAGTGGCCACATATATCAGTCATTTGTAATCACAGAAAGAATTTGTGTCAGCACAGAACGAACTCTCGATCTACAAAAAGTAATTTTGTAATAACATAGATTTTTGGCATTATTTATCTTGTTCTCGCATTTCACTTTATCACATGATATAGTATAGTCATGACGTTTCCATCTGACTCCATATATTTATCCCTACAGAAATGTTCCCTAACCCTCTACCCATATTGCTGTGGGGCAGAAAGGCACCCCTTCCTTAGCTCACTTCTCTGCTGCAACAGAAATAGACATGGCCGCTGAGGATGATGGGAAGTGAAGTTTGGTATCAACTGGAACTCTATAGATTGCTCAATATATCAGCCTATCGTGTGTATCTCTAGATGTGGCATGAGGTTGCGTGCCACTGCAAGAACCATCACCCCCCCCAAAAAACCCTAATTCCCCTAACCCCACTCCTATGGCCGAGGCTCCATGTTGTATCCTGAGCCCCCTCTCCCTGTGTTTTATGATAAACATCTGTTTAATATGCTCTTCCCCCGAAGCTGACGGAAAGTGACAGCTGCTTTTCTGCCTCTCACGTCTCTCCCAATATGTTTTCAGTTACTCAAATCCGGTTGCTGTCCCCCCAACACCCTGCAGGCACCCGCCAAAAAAAAAAAAGAAAGATAAATTCATTTATGAACCGCATTTATTTCCACTGGGCCTCAACATTTAACCCCAAGTTGCCAACGAGCAATAAAAGCCACCGGTCTTCCAAGTTGGCCCCTCGGGCTCTCTTTAGTTACGGTGGGTCCCAAATAAAATCGACTTCAGCTGTTGAAGAACTATGATTTTCAGAACTCCTCGAAGTCTCCAACAATAGCTTTAGAGGCCACAGGTTGGCCAACAGTTACTCTCACCTACTCCACCTACTCTCCACTCGTCTTACCAAAAACAACTTCCTTTCTGCATAGACCCATTATATATGGGTGCCCCTGGGGTGTCATCCCTTTATTTTGCACCCACAAAACCCTGTAGGAAACTATCTGCAGTCAGTGTCCCATTGATGGCACATGGAATACATTAGAGCTGCATTTGTTGTTCCTTGGGAGGTTGCAGTTCTCACCTTGAGTCAAATTCCTACATTTAACTTTTGCTCTAGAGCCAGGGGAAAACTTCAGATAAATAGGAATAAATCTTATGGAATTCTCTTTGACTTGGGAGCCGGATGTAATTTAGTTAAGGTTTTAGCCTTAAGTTACAAAGTGTATAAATCAGAATCTTATTGTAATAACGTTGGAATAGGATCATCAGCCGAGGTTTCTTTTTGATGGATTTTAGCTCTATTTACAGTAAATGTATTAAGCACTGCTTGTGCATTGCACTGAGGGGACTGACTAACTGATTGAAGTGGCTTTGAATAGTGTACGACACTGGGATGATATTGAGCATAAGGTTGATGTTGTTATGCACTGCAGGATAAACGAGGGGTTAAGCAGTGCTGGGGGTTACACACTACAGGGAGAACTGGGGGATAAGGACTGCAGGAGGAACTGGAGGATAAGGATTGCAGGAGTAATTGGGGGTTACACACTACAGGGAGAACTGGGGGATAAGGACTGCAGGAGGAACTGGAGGATAAGGATTGCAGGAGTAATTGGGGGTTACACACTACAGGGAGAACTGGGGGATAAGGACTGCAGGAGGAACTGGGGGATAAGGACTACAGGTAGAACTGGGGGATAAGTAATGCACTGCAGGAGTAACTGGGGGATAAGGACTGCAGGAGGAACTGGGGGTTACACACTACAGGGAGAACTAGGGGATAAGGACTGCAGGAGGAACTGGGGGACAAGTAATGCACTGCAGGAGTAACTAGGGGATAAGGACTGCAGGAGTAACTGGGAGCTACACACTACAGGGAGAACTAGGGGATAAGGACTGCAGGAGGAACTGGGGGACAAGTAATGCAGTGCAGGAGTAACTAGGGGATAAGGACTGCAGGAGGAACTGGGAGTTACACACTACAGTGAGAGCTGGGGGATAAGGACTGCAGGAGGAAATGGGGGACAAGTAATGCACTGCAGGATGAACTTGGGGTTAAGTACTGCAGGAGTAACTGGGGGTTACACACTACAGGGAGAATAAGCACTGGATGATACGCACTGCACTGCTGTAGGAATTGGGATATAAGGACTGCAGGAGGAACTGGGGGATAAGGACTACAACAGGAACTGGGGGGCAAGTAATGCACTGCAGGAGGAACTCGGGGTTAAGGACTGCAGGAGGAGCTGGGGGATAAGCGATGCAGGAGGAACTGGGAGACTAGTAATGCACTGCAGGTGGAACTGGAGGTTAAGCACATGGAAGAGAAACTAGGGGGTCAGGATTGGAATGCACTGCAGAAGGAATTGGAGGATTATAAATGTACTGCAGGAGGTACTGGAGAATAAACAGTTCACTGCAGGAGGAACTGGGGGAAAGGCAATGCACTGTTGGTGGAAATGGGGGAAAGGCGATGTGCTGCAGGAGGAACTAGGAGATGAGCAATGCAGGAGAAACTGGTGGGAAACTGGGGGGTATAGGCAGCAGAAAGTAAGATCAGTGATGTTTAATGTAGGCAGTGCAGTCTACTACAAGTGCATAGAGAAAGAAGGCCATATGATAAATTGCAAAAAGACTGAGAAAACAGGAAAGAATATGAAAAAGCCCAGACACTAATTCTTTAAATAACAAGTGGAAAGAGGTTTCTATTTAAAAATAGCTTTCTATTTGGTGAATCTTGGATCTCCTGAGAAAGTAGGTTGCAGGCGTGTTGCTGTAATACCATCAAATTCTGAAATATTTGCAGGGTCACAGCAGTAGATGCATTGCACACTATATTACAGGGTAACTTTTTATTCACTTGTAATAGTTCAAAAACTCACAAAAATGAAGACCAACAGCAAATTTTCCAAAATGCCACTTACTACTCTCAAAAACTGTAGTCGTATCAATGATTGTAAAAAAAAAAATGTACATTTTTACTCTATGATTTACTTTTGTGTTCACACTATTACAATCTGGGGGGTAAGGCAACAAAAGTGTCAATTACAGAAAATGTCAGGTAACTGTGCTCAGCACTTGGATGACTCTACGGAATGCTCCAGTCGTCCAATCAAATGGCTGCTCCAACCTGCTGTATGTTCCTGTGCCAAGTAGGTTGCGACGCAATTAGCAAAGTGGGAATGAAAGGAAAGCGGAGCAATTTATGGACAAACTTTTCTCTAATTAATCAGAAACAAAGGGCAAGAATTCCCCACCGCCCCCATTTGTTTTCAAATCATTTTCCTTTATAGGAAGGGATTTTGAATGGAGTCCCAACTTCACGGTTCAAACTATGGAGAGGACACTCTGAGAGGCCAAGCAGTCAGCAAGAATGAAAACAATGAAAAAGTTGCTGACTGGCAACCATGTGCCCTTTTCTTCTTGCTTTCAGGCCACTGCTTGAAATATAGAACAATTATGAAATAATATTGCCCTCCACCGAAAGAGCAGGAATTAATGAGTGTGGGAGAAGAAGACCTGGAGCTAGAGAGAAGCAAGTTCCCCTAACCACACATAAAGGGGGTGACCATGTTTGCTGTCACTCTCATGCCACCTCTGTAAGCAGGACAATTGGTTGGGCCCAGTTATTTATAAGGTACCAGTGTGTGTGTATGTGTGTGTGTGTGTGTGTGTGTGTGGGGGGGGGGGTGTTTAGAAATAGTCAGTATCCCTGAATAGCTGGTAGTTGTGTATGAAATTCAAGGTCTTTTAGTGAGATTTAGAGTATGTCATGGTATGTAATTCTACAGAGTTCACTCTTCCTCAAATACAATTCTTATTAATTCTTGTTGGTTATTCTGGGATAATAAACATGGAACACTAACCCTGTTTATTACAGTATCTAAAAGGTTATGGAGGAGGTAGAATTTTAGCTGTCTCCTTTACACAGAAGAGTCCCCTTAGTTTTAGTCGCAGCCTCAAAGGAGCCACAGTCACACTCCCTTCCCAGACACTTGTATCCCCCTGCTACTATAGGCACCATCTCTCCCTACTTACTACTGCTTATTCCCACAGTCACACTCCCTTCCCAGAGAGACTATTATCCCACTGTTACTATAGGCACCATCTCTCCCTACTATACCTGCTATCCCACAGTCACCACTCCCTTCCCAGAGACTATTATCCCACTGTTACTATAGACACCATCTCTCCCTACTATACCTGCTATCCCACAGTCACACTCCCTTCCCAGGACTATTATCCCACTGTTACTATAGACACCATCTCTCCCTACTATACCTGCTATCCCACAGTCACACTCCTTCCCAGAGGGACTATTATCCACTGTTACTATAGGCACCATCTCTCCCTACTATACCTGCTATCCCACAGTCACACTCCCTTCCCAGAGACTATTATCCCACTGTTACTATAGGCACCATCTCTCCCTACTATACCTACTATCCCACAGTCACACTCCCTTCCCAGAGACTATTATCCACTGTTACTATAGGCACCATCTCTCCCTACTATACCTGCTATCCCACAGTCACACTCCCTTCCCAGAGACTATTATCCACTGTTACTATAGGCACCATCTCTCCCTACTATACCTGCTATCCCACAGTCATACTCCCTTCCCAGAGACTATTATCCCACTGTTACTATAGGCACCATCTCTCCCTACTATACCTGCTATCCCACAGTCACACTCCCTTCCTAGTGCTACACTTAAAACTGCTTTCCATTTACAAGAATTATACTTTGTTGGCCTCACAGGCTGCTGTCCCATCTAGAATCTCCTTAAAGACAGCTTGATCAGTTGCTTGAGGAATAAATCTCTATAATTTGTACTGTACAGCAGTCTGAACAGCTTCACGCCCGACAGATGCTCTTTCTCTACTGTTTTAATGCCCCTCCATTTGTTCCAAGCATCAATCTTGACAAGACGACTATTGATCTGCCTTACAATTCTCCTTACCTTTTCCCAAATAATATTCAAAGTTGTATTCCATTAAAGGCCATTCTCTTGCCTACTTATGCCATGTGACAGCAGCATCATCCCAAGAAATAAATCACAGGGTACTGGACACTTTATTGTTTAGCAATCAATTTCAGAGATCTTGTCACCACGACCTAACGACAATCAAAGGCCCCACATACTCTTCCCAGACTTTGTCTCAACCAATGATTTACTATTGACTATTCTGTTCTTAGCTCATATGAAGTCCATCGATGCAATCCAACTTCCAGCTATTAACCACTGTTAACTCAAACACCATCTTCCGTCAACAAACCTGTAATCCACAGTCAACTCCCTTCCAGAGATATTATCCATTACTGATAGGCACCATTCTCCATACTTTATATCTTGCTATCCACAGTCAGTCCTTCCAGAGATTATTATCATTTGTTACTATAGGCACCATCTCTCCCTACTATACTGCTATCCACAGTCACACTCCTTCCCAGAGACTATTATCCACGTTACTATAGGCACCATCTCTCCTACTATACCTGCTATCCCACAGTCAACTCCCTTCCAAGACTATTATCCACTGTTATATAGGCACCATCTCTCCCTACTATACCTGCTATCCACAGTCACACTCCCTTCCAGAGACTATTATCCACTGTTACTATAGCACATCTCTCCTACATACTGTATCCCCATCACACTCCCTTCCAGAACTTATCACTGTTACTTAACATCTCTCCTACTATACCTGCTATCCACAGTCCACTCCTTCCAAGACTTTATCCACTGTTACTATAGCACATCTCTCCTACTATACCTGCTATCCCAGTCACACTCCTCCCAAGACTATTTCCACTTTCTATAGCACCATCTTCCCATATACCTGCTATCTCACACTCCCTGAGAATTACCTTTACTATAGCCCATCTCTCCACATACCGCTATCCCATCAATCCTTAGAGCTATTATCCCTTTATATACACATTCTCCTACTACTGCTATCCACAGTCACATCCCTTCCCAGAGACTATTATCCATGTTACTATGCACTCTTCCACTATACTGTTCCACATCCATCTTCAGGTTTATCCTTACTTAGCCATCTCTCTACTATACCTGCTATCCACAGTCAACTCCCTTCCAGAGACTATTATCCACTGTTATATAGCACCATCTCTCCCTTACCTGCTACCACGTCACACTCCCTCCAGAGACTATATCCCTGTTACTATAGGCCATCTCTCCTACTATACTGCATCCCACAGTACACTCCTTCCCAGAGACTATTTCCACTGTACTATAGCACATTCCCCTACTATACCTCTATCCACAGTACACTCCCTTCCAGAACTATTATCCACTGTTACTATAGGCACCATTCTCCCTACTAACTGCTATCCACGTCACATCCCTTCCCAGACTATTATCCACTGTTACTATAGACATTCTCCCTACTATACCTGCTATCCACAGTCCACTCCCTCCAGAGACTATTATCCCATTATATAGCACATCTCTCCCTATATACCTGCTATCCACAGTCACACTCCCTTCCAGAGACTATTATCCACTTTACTATAGCACATCTCTCCTACTATACCTGCTATCCCACGTCAACTCCCTTCCAGAGACTATTATCCACTGTTACTATAGCACCATCTCCCTACTATACTGCTATCCCAGTCAACTCCTTCCAGAACTATTACCACTTTACTATAGCACATCTTCCCTACTATACCTGCTATCCCACAGTCACACTCCTTCCAGAACTTTATCCCACTGTTATATAGCACATCTCTCCCTAATACTGCTATCACAGTCACACTCCTTCCAGAGACTATATCCACTGTTACTATAGGCACATCTCCCTACTATACCTGCTATCCCACAGTCACACTCCCTTCCAGAGACTATTATCCACTGTTACTATAGCACCATCTCTCCCTACTATACCTGCTATCCACATCACACTCCCTTCCAGAGACTATTTCCACTGTTACTATAGACCCATCTCTCCCTACTATACCTGCTATCCCACAGTCACACTCCCTTCCCAGAGACTATTATCCACTGTTACTATAGCACCATCTCTCCCTACTATACCTGCTTCCCACAGTCCACACTCCCTTCCCAGAGACTATTATCCACTGTTACTATAGCACCATCTCTCCTACTATACCCTGCTATCCCACAGTCACACTCCCTTCCCAGAGACTATTATCCACTGTTACTATAGGCACCATCTCTCCCTACTATACCTGCTATCCCACAGTCATACTCCCTTCCCAGAGACTATTATCCCACTGTTACTATAGGCACCATCTCTCCCTACTATACCTGCTATCCCACAGTCACACTCCCTTCCTAGTGCTACAGCTTAAAACTGCTTTCCATTTACAGGAATTATACTTTGTTGGGCCTCACAGGGCTGCTGTCCCATCTAGAATTCTTTAAAGACAGCTTTGGATGCAGTTGCTTGAGGAATAAATCTCATAATTTGTACTGTAGCAGTTCTGGGAACAGCTGTCACGCCCGACAGATGCTCTTCTCTACTGTTTTAATGCCCCTCCATGTTGTTAAGGCCATTCAATGGCTTGAACAGAAGATCTGACTATAGTTGATCTGCCCTACATTCGTCCTTACCCTCCCAAATAATATTCAATAAGTTTGTATTCCATAAGAGGCCATTGCTATACCTTGCTTTACTTTGCCATGTGACAGCAGCAGCAGCAATGAAATAAATGAAGGGGTGGACTGGACACTTATGTTTAAGAGACAATTGTCAGGATTCTGTGTCACCAAGGCCTAACGACAAGACAAGAGGGGCCACTATTTCCCAGTGTTGCTCTGGGCAACACAATGATTTGGATGATTTTATTCTTGTTCTTGCTCATATTGAAAGAGTCGGGATGCAATAAACTTGCCAGCTATAACCGCTGCACACACACACACATCTACAGCTTCCAGTCAGAAAAAAAAATCCGAAATCCGAGCAGATGTTTTTCATATGGGAAGGGCCCTGCTGCAAGATTTATGATGGGGTTTGGATCCAAAGCGTTTAATTTTTTTGCTTTTAATTATACTGGGCCTGCACTTAATTACATCATTTATAGTTTTCCGGGATAATCCTTGTTGACACCGTGCAGATCTTTTGTAGGACAAGAGGCGGGAGGAAAGTGTGTTGGGCTCCTCTAGTATCTGGTAAAGGCATGTGGAGACTGGCCCTTTAAATAAGACAGGCAATGCAGATGTATGTGATATTCTGATATTCTGCAATTTGTGGGTTTTGAGTTATTTATATTTTTATTCTGCAGCTCTCCAGTTTGCAATTTCAGCAATCTGGTTGCTACGGTGTAGCTTTATAACTTTAGGAGGCCGAATTTGGTGAAACATTTGGCAAGAAAAGAAGTTGGAAGTGGTTTACTCATTCCTTGATTTCTACGCTGAGATCTTTAGACATGAGGTGAAATCCCCAGTAATACAGAAAGGATCTAGGTTTGGGCTGCAGTTACCTTAATGGGTGCAAACTTCAATCCCAATGCTCGTACAGGTCTGGAAACCAGAAAGCTCCAAATTATGGGAAGGTCAGCTCCCATAGACTCCATTTTAGAGAAGAAGGAAAGTAGTTTAGCACTTGGGGGTGCTAAATGTTAGGCACCCCCAAGTAAATGTATTTACTTACCTGAAAGCCCAGGCCGGTGCTCCTAGCAGCAGAAAACTGCACCGGCCCGGGGTTATACCAGCGAGCACCACGGAGCCATCCTCTTCCGGCTTCTTCTTTCTTCTCATGGTTGCGCATGCGCATTAGAGTAAAAAGCCGAACTTTAACTAAAATGTCGGCTATTTCGTTCTACAGCGCATGCGTCTGCCCCGGGAAATTTGAAGAAAGAAGAAGCAGGAAGAAGATTGATCAGTGGTGCTCAATGGTATAACCCAGGGCCGGTGCAGTTTTCTGCTTATGGGAACACCGGCGTGAGGTTTCAGGTAAGTAAATACATTCACTTGGGGGTGCCTAACATTTGCTCAAGCGCTGAATGACTTTCCTTCTCCTTTAATCGAATAATTTATATTTTGAAGAATGATTTCCTTTTTCTCTGTAATAATAAAACAGCAGCTTGTACTTGATCCCAACTAAGATATAATTAATCCTTATTGGAAGCAAAACCAGCCTATTGGGTTTATTTAATGTTTACATGATTTTCTAGTAGACTTAAGGCATGACGATCCAAATTACAGAAATATCCCTTATCCAGAAACCCCCCGGCTCCAAGCATTCTGTATAACAGGTCCAATAACTGTATAGAAGGTTTTCAAACAAAATTATGGTTTTCATGGCAGCAACGGCTGCAGTCAAACCATTGTGTCAAGGAATCTGCAAACTGAGAATGATTATGAACCAATTAATATCTATTAGATGTCAATGACTTCATCAAAATGTTTAACACTCTTCTTGGGATTCTTAAAAAATAGGCCCCTGCTTTTAGTGCAGGTTGGGTGTGGGTGTACCTGATATCCACTGCAGTGCACATCATTTTTAATTGAATGTTGCTTTTGGGCTCTTCATCCTCTAAATTAACATTGGTGGGATAGTGTTTTGGGAGCTGAGTCTCTCGGACATCAACTATGACATTACATTAGGTCTTAAAGTGGACTCAGGCCCTAAAGTGCATTCTCAACCTTAGAATGAGTTAAGGATGCCATCAGTATTTTGAACAATATATCATCAATATATCTGCCCCTGATGTTTGATCACATATATATGGGATGCCTCCTTTGGAGAGGGAAAAATATACATTTATAAAAGGATGGATTCTGCACAAGACTCCTGATGCTAATGTCCAGGGATCCAACAGTTTTTGGGGACCCCATCAGGGCTTGAAGAGTCAATCAAGATACAAGTAGAAAGGGGAAGACATGGGAAGAGCATGAAACAAAGCAGTAGGTTGATAGCAGAGTCTCCAAATAGAAGACCAGAAATAAGTTCAACTAAACCCATTGATCTTTATAGTTTGAAAAAGTACCAAACTTTAGAAGCTGAATTATTAATTACCAGTGGAATCCCATTTGCCAGTCTGGTGGCACAATGACAGGAATTAGCTCCTCTATTACAGGAAGTTTGCCCTTCAGATATTTTCTTTTCTACAGAAATATGAGCCACAGCATGACAAGAGGTGGAGGCCGTTTGCCTTACACAATATCAGATGTCACAACTGTAAGTTTGACTCATGTGAGTCTTCAGAGTTTTTCTAAGAAAACGTCACTTGTTTTCACTTCATCTTTGATAGATGGACCACACCTCTCTCTCGTTAAGATTCCAATGAAGTATTGACGAAATGAAGGAGGGGGACTTTTAGATTTAGATGCCTAGGTAAATATATTATGAATCAATCACATTCAAAAGCTTTCAGGGTGATCCTGATGAAGGCAAACAACCCCAGTTTGGTTCAAGTTCAACCTTAAATGGGGGAATTAAATCTCTGAGCCAATCACTGCTGCTTTTATTAGTGTATAATTATACCTGCATATAGTATCTCTCTTGACTAAGAACCATTATTTGAACTTCACCAATGCATCACTCATTGCTGCCTCTCTTGTAGATGTTTGTGCGTATTGATCATCTACTGTCTTAAGGAAAACAAATTCAAGCTTTGCGTTTTCCAGCAGTGAATTATAATGTAGGCTATTCAGGGTGCTGACCTTTGGAATGGCCCAAACCCCCTTGGCATTTGCTCCCAATATAATGTTTTATTGAATTGTTATTCATGTCTTCATCTCAAACTAATAACTGAACAGAAAGGAATATCAGATCTATGGCTTAAGGATGGGATGAGTGATACACCTGAAGAGTCCAAGGCTCTAACAACTGTGCTGCCCACTGCGTGTGTGGTTATTACTCAGTAACATAGAAGAGTGCTAACTGATGCATGACTGCCCTGACTCCTATGTTTTCCTCCCATCACCCTCTTTGCCCTTTCCTTGCCCCTGCCTACTGCATAGCTTTACATGCTTAGGTGACTAATTTAAATGGAGTGCAGTTCTAGGATTCATTTAGTAAGTTTATCTTTAGGAATTGTGTTGGGAGGGTGGGAGCTAGGGTTAGTGGGTTTGAAATCAGGCCATGCCATATGAAAATAAACTAGCACAAATTGGAATCTGGTATACTCAACAGCTGCCCATTTGTAGAGCCAATTTCCTACTTAAAATAGGAAGCTCAGTTCCTGCATGTCCAACTGTTATGTTTTGGGTAGCCGAGGATGAGTAGAGTATAACAGTGCTTTATTAGCACAGACTCATGCAGCCATTATACAACAGTAACTTACACTTTCACTTGGTCTGGGCACAGTGACATCTACAGGCCATTTGCATAAACACCACATATTCCCCCTATAGTAGGAAAGCATTTGGGCAATATGTAATAAACAACAACAATGCATCTTAAACCAATAATATACATTATTCACATCACATAGTCCTGGGTCCATGCAGGTAGTTTTCTGATTCTCTCAGTATGAGTATAGGTTCACTTTCTTCAGGCCTATTGCAGTTCACATCAGGAGTAGGAAAATGTCCTTCATCAAATGGAGCTTCTCCAAAGTCATATTTAACAGGAGCAAGATGACTTGCATTCCATATGCGTCCATCAGACAGTTCATATGTGTGTTCAGTAGTGTAGTACATTTAGATTGTCCTTGTTTCAGTATTCCTGGTTTCTTAATTCTGACTAAAGATCCAGGCTGAAAGTGCACTTCTCTTGCACCACGTTTTCTGTCAGTATAAGCCTTGCATTTGGCTTGTTGACGTTTCACAATGTCAGCAGTAGATGATTTTGTAGGCACAGTATTTTGTGGAAGTTTGATGTCTGCAACATGTAACTTAGTGCGCATCTGTCTGCCATGTTGTATGGCACGTTGCTCTGTTGTTATGTAGGAACTCAATACTTTCCAAGATTTCCCAGTAAGATTTGCTGTCTGTAGTGCTTCTTTCAGACTTCTGTTGAATCACTCAATTTCTCCATTTGCTTGTGGGTAATACACTGAAGATTTCCTATGCACAATATTCCTCTCTCTCAGAAAGGATTCAAACTCAGATGAGACAAACTGTGGTCCATTGTCTGATATTAACTCCTTTGGATTTCCTTCTCTGCTGAAGACTGTAGACAGAAATGTTATTACTGTAGCTGATGTTATATGAGAAACAAATGCAATTTCAGGCCATTTACTGTAATCTAGTCTATCAAGGTTATAGCAAATCTACAGTCTATAGGAGCATCTGCAAAAGGACCCACAATATCAATGGCAAGTTTTTCCCATGCTGAATCAGGGAATGGTACTGGTTTTACATCTGGTCTCAACTTGACTTTGTGTACTGTCAGGTATTGCTGGGAGTCGAGCCGGGGACCTTTGGGTTTCTGGCTCGATACCCTAACCATTTGGCCAGGTGAGCAGCCTGTAGGGTTACTCACTGTGTGTAACCTGGCCTCTGCAGTCCCAGCCCAGCTGCCGCCTGATTGGCCTCTCCAGCCCCAGCTCAGCTGCTGCCTATCTTAATCAACCAATCAGGGCTGCCTCTTCCCTATTTAAGGGCAGCTCTCAGACCACTCCTTGCCAGAGCATTGCATGGTTTTCTAGTACTGCGGCATCGCCCCTAACTAGGTTTCTAGCTCTTGCCCCTTCTCCCTTGTTAGTCTGCCTTGTCTTGTCCTGCTTACCTTTCCTATCTTGTACCTTTCTAGCCTCGACCTTGTTCCAACCCTACCTTGTACTCCTCTTGCTATCCAGCTTCCAGCTCTCTAGCTATCCTGCTTCCAGTCCCTTCTTGCTATCCTGCTCCAGTCTCCCTCTCTTGCTATCCTGCTCCAGTCTCCCTCTCTTGCTATCCTGCTCCAGTCTCCCTCTCTTGCTATCCTGCTCCAGTCTCCCTCTCTTGCTATCCTGCTCCAGTCTCCCTCTCTTGCTATCCTGCTCCAGTCTCCCTCTCTTGCTATCCTGCTCCAGTCTCCCTCTCTTGCTATCCTGCTCCAGTCTCCCTCTCTTGCTATCCTGCTCCAGTCTCCCTCTCTTGCTATCCTGCTCCAGTCCTCTCTTGCTATCTTGCTCCAGTCTCCCTCTCTTGCTATCTTGCTCCAGTCCTGTCTTGCTATCCGCTCCAGTCTCCCTCTCTTGCTATCTTGCTCCAGTCCTGTCTTGCTATCCGCTCCTGTCTCCCTCTGCACTCTATCCCCCAGTTTGATCTACGCCCGCACCGTCCTGTCCCATCCAAGCCGTTCCACTCCTGCCACGTCCAGTCCTTTCCTGTTGAGTCGTCGCCCTCTTCTTCCTGTCTTGTCCAGTCCTGATCGTCGTCCTATCCGTCCTGTTCCAGTCTGACTCTTCGCCCTCATCTACCTGTTCCTGCTTCCCTTCAAGTTTCCCCTTGGCACATACAGCCCCTGCCTCAAGGACTCGCCCTTTCCCTTCTGACTCTACAGCGCCCCCTACCTAATCCTTGACATGTACAAAGTTCTTTGCACAGCCCAGTTAAGTGTTGTTTTGTGGTGAGATTTTAGACACTGGCTGTGTGGCAGGCACTGGTGTTGTAGTAATGAGACCATCAACTAATTGTAGGTTTAATGCAGCAAAGAGATCCCTTCCAAGTATAGCAGTTCCCTTATTCACAATGTAAAAGTCACATTTTGCAGTATTTGATTCAAATTGTCCAGTCACTGGCAAGCAACCAAGCACAGGGATTGGATCCTTTAAGTAACTGACCAGTTTCAGGGCAGGTGCAACAAGCGGATCTTTTGCAAAGTATTTCAAGAAAATCTCCTTTGGTAGTATAGAAACAGCTGAACCTGTATCAAGAATCAGGTTAATGGAGTATCCCTTGTCAGCAGAAGCAGTACTGACACTGACAGTGCATATAAACTTAATAAATAAAAGCTGCCGACAGACCGAGTCAGCAGCTTATTGGTCCGTTTGTGAGGCCATCCGATGGGCTTACTCAACCGATATCTGGCCGAAAGTTGGCCAGATCTCAATTAGTTGCAGTATAATCACGGCTCTGCACACACTTCATAATCAGCAGGTTATTTATTGTTATTTTCACCACACATCAACGTTTCGGGGGGTTTTCACCACCCTTCATCAGCATAAAACACCCAAGTAACACAAACCCTTATAAGTGCAATGCTCCTCCTTCTATTCCCATGATGCAACTTCTGGTTAACCCTTTATATGGGTTAAAACTTTATACATTTCTATTAGTGATATTTACTCTTTTCCATCCTTATTCTCATATATCATCAGTGTTATACAATAATTTAAATCGCACACATAAATGTTAAGTTATATAAATAGTATAAAACGTTTATAAAAAATATGAAAGTGCATTAGTGCCCATTACTCACTATCGGTGACCACATTAATTTTCTCTAACCACCACCCATTTTGATAGTCCTCACATGGATATTTCTCATCTAAAACAAAAAATGGAAAAGACACAAGAATCTTAAACTTTTATAATTAAAAGCATATTAAAAGCATTGTGCGTTATCTTATAAAAAGCATGTCAAGCTGAAATTCTCATTTAGACCTCCCGGAGTTAATGTCTTAAGTTGCCAAATCCAGAAGGCCTCTCGCCTCAATAAAAAATTTTTTACATAATTTTCTACATCTTTCCTCACTACCTCCAGTACCTGCCATCTCAATTGAGCAACATTGTGTCTCATCTCGAAGAAATGTTTCGCCAATAATGTTTCTTTTTTATATTTCTCCTTTCCTTTCTTCCTATCAGTGTCAGTATTCCCTTCCTTTTCTTCTGGTTTGAAATTCCTTATTACACTCTTATGTTCGTTCAATCTCGTTCTCACCGCCCTGGAGGTCTGACCTACATAACATAACCCACAAGGGCATTTTAACAGGTATATAACACGCTCCGAGATGCAGGTTGCGCAATGCTTTAATTTTATATCATGCCCTTGGCTCGGATGCTTGCAAATTTCTCCTTTGATGATCCCATTACAGTGGCCACAATTATAGCATGGGAAAGTTCCCACCCTGTTATATACTAGTTTTTGTATTGGTTTCCTTCTAAAATCCGTTTTTACTAGTCCATCTGCTATAGTCTTTCCTCTTCTATAGCTAAAGAGTGGTTTCTCTGTGAACAATTTACCATAGATTTTATCTTTTTGTAAAATTGGCCAATGTTGTGTTATTACTTTCCTAAGAAGGGTTGAGTGGGGCCCATATGTCGTTACACATACCACATTTTGCTTCTTAGGGGTTGCATCATGGGAATAGAAGGAGGAGCATTGCACTTATAAGGGTTTGTGTTACTTGGGTGTTTTATCCTGATGAAGGGTGGTGAAAACCCCCCGAAACGTTGATGTGTGGTGAAAATAACAATAAATAACCTGCTGATTATGAAGTGTGTGCGGAGCCGTGATTATACTGCAATTTGTTGAGGGGCCTTGCCGGGCCTGCGGTGAACCAGCACCACCAATGCAGGAAAGTGGACAAGGTGAGGGTGCGGTAAATATAACACAGATCTCAATTAGGCACGTTAAAAAATCCTGTTGGATCGAGGCCGCATCTGTGTGTTTATGAGTTCCCGCGATCCGCCCGCCCGTGTGGGATGCATTATGAACTTGCCCACCTCAATGTGGGCATATTGGGGAGAGATAGCCTATGATTAAGTGTTTGTTAATACAAAATGCGTAAGGCTATAGATACAATAAACTACTTTTCATTTTGAAAACCTTTGCCTGTGGAAGTTTGCCTTACTAAGTGCCAGCTTCAAATATTTCCGGTTGTCCCCTCCCTATGCTGAGGGCTCAGGGCCAGGGCCGCCATCAGGGGGTCACTGGGGGGACAGTCCTCCCGGGCCCGGTGGATTTCCCCGCTTCCAGGGGGCCCGGCCGCGACCTGACTCTGCCCTGCATTTTTCCCCACAGAGCTGCGTCCCGTGCGTACGCGTGACGTCAGTACGCACGGGCGCAACTCTATTTAAGCCGTCGCCGCCTGCCGCCTGCAGTCAGAAGATTGAGGACGTCGCTGGAGGAGGACGTGCTTCCTGGAGACAGCGAACGGACGGTGAAGACGACGAAGAAGACCCTCCTGGAGGAAGAAGAAGACGCCAGCACAAGCAGGTAAGTCCCCTGAGCCACCAATGTAGCCCCTGAGCCACCAATGTAGCCCCTGAGCCACCAATGTAGCCCCTGAGCCACCAATGTAGCCCCTGAACTGCAGGGCCCCTGAGCCCCATACTGCAGGGCCCCTGGGCCCCATACTGCAGGGCCCCTGAGCCCCATACTGCAGGGCCCCTGGGCCCCATACTGCAGGGCCCCTGGGCCCCATACTGCAGGGCCCCTGGGCCCCATACTGCAGGGCCCCTGGGCCCCATACTGCAGGGCCCCTGGGCCCCATACTGCAGGGCCCCTGGGCCCCATACTGCAGGGCCCCTGGGCCCCATACTGCAGGGCCCCATAGCCCCATACTGCAGGGCCCCATAGCCCCATACTGCTGGGCCCCATAGCCCCATACTGCTGGGCCCCATACTGCAGGGCCCTTGAGCCCCATACTGCAGGGCCCCTGGGCCTCATACTGCTGGGCCCCATACTGCAGGGCCCCTGGGCCCCATACTGCAGGGCCCCTGGGCCCCATACTGCAGGGCCCCTGGGCCCCATACTGCAGGGCCCCTGGGCCCCATACTGCAGGGCCCCTGGGCCCCATACTGCAGGGCCCCTGGGCCCCATACTGCAGGGCCCCTGGGCCCCATACTGCAGGGCCCCAGAGCCCCATACTGCAGGGCCCCTGAGCCCCATACTGCAGGGCTACCATACGGTTTGTGAATATGACCTTTGTGGTGAGGGGGCGTGGTTAAGGTGAGGGCGAGGTTAGGGGCATGGTTAGGGAGGTGTCGTGAGGGGGGCCCCGAAAATTTTGTTGTGCGGGGCCCCGTGATTTCTGATGGCGGCCCTGCTCAGGGCGGTGCACCTAGGTCACTTCCTAAATGTGGTTATTATTCTACTAACTTGGAGACCCTATCTCTTCTATACTCTATATCGGGGAGAGATGTCACCAAACGAGCGGATCGCTACATCTGTGGCCACCTTTACTCTGAGTCCCAGTAAATTCTAGTTACACCACTGCTGGATGCTGTGGTGCTCCAATGATGGATTCTTAGAGCAATGCTACTATAGTAGATGTTTCCCTGCCTACTTGGAAAGAGTTTATAGAAACTTTAGATCCCCTTAAATATTCCCATCAGGGTTGGGGTTGAGATTTCTAAAGAAAGCAACATTTGGAGCAGCAGGAGACACTGCAATGCACCATGGGAGATGCTCAGGGTTCACATGTGAAGTCGATTGAGTCAGTTACAGGTGGGGGGAATGGTTTGCAGGTGCCATAGAAGCGCTCATCCTGAAATCATCAAGAAACAAGCACCACATTTACAGGGGCCAGGTGAGCCTATAAAACAGGTGATATATTGCCCAGCCATAGAGAAGCATAAGCACAGACAGAAAATGCCGAAATCCTCCGTGCGTGGGTACAAAGGGAATGGGATTGCGGCTTCAGCATATGGCGTATGGTTTAACCCCTTTACCTGTGCGCAAAGTGATAATGCCAGGATAAACCATCGACGATTAACACTCACTACACTGTTTAGGGTATTAGGAATTGCCAAAATACAGATCTCAGTGCCGGGGCTGCTTGCGCTGCTGGCACTGCACATCCAAGAGAGAAATCTGCTTTGGCAAAATCTCAGTTTAGTATAAAATTTATTTTTAAAACCTTGCATATAATAGCAAAGTGGCCCCAGCGTATAAAGCAAAGTGACCCCAGCATATAATAACAAAGTGGCCCCAGCATATAATAGCAAAGCATATAATGGTGCAGTGACTTCAATCATATAATTGCGCAGTAACTCCCAGCATATAATGGCGCAGTGACTCCCAGCATATAATGACGCAGTGACTCCCAGCATATAATGACGCAGTGACTCCCAGCATATAATGACGCAGTGACTCCCAGCGTATAATGACGCAGTGACTCCCAGCATATAATGACGCAGTGACTCCCAGCATATAATGACGCAGTGACTCCCAGCGTATAATGACGCAGTGACTCCCAGCGTATAATGACGCAGTGACTCCCAGCATATAAGGACGCAGTGACTTCCAGCATATAATGGGGCTGTGCCTCCCAGCATATAATGGCACAGTGACTCCCAGCATATAATGATGCAGTGACTCCCAGCATATAATGGTGCAGTGACCTCCAGCATATTATTGCGCAGTGACTCCCAGCATATAATGACGCAGTGACTCCCAGCATATAATGGCGCAGTGACTCCCGGCATATAATGGCGCAGTGACTCCCAGCATATAATGGCACAGTGACTCCCAGCATATAATGACGCAGTGACTCCCAGCATATAATGGCACAGTGACTCCCAGCATATAATGACGCAGTGATCCAAGCATATAATGATGCATTGACTCCCAGCATATAATGACGCAGTGACTCCCAGCATATAATGACGCAGTGACTCCCAACATATAATGGCAGAGTGACTCCCAGCATATAATGACGCAGTGACTCCCAACATATAATGGCAGAGTGACTCCCAGCATATAATGACGCAGTGACTTCCAGCATATAATGGGACTGTGACTCCCAGCATATAATGGCACAGTGACTCCCAGCATATAGTTGCACAGAAACTCAAAACTTACAATAGTGGTGCATCAGTAGGGATGCACTGAATCCACTATTTGGGATTCGGCCGAATCGTCGTGAAAGATTCGGCCGAATACCAAACAAATTCCGAATCCTAATTTGCATTTTGTGACACAAATATGTAATATGCAAATTATGATTCAGAATCGGTTTGGCCAGGCACTAGGATTCCCCCAAATCTGAATCCTACTGAAAAAGGCTGAATCCCGAACCGAATCCTGTATTCGGTGTATCCCTATGCAGCAGTGCAGCCATCAGTCTCCTGAAGCATTCTTCTTTCCCATGGGCAACTAGGAGGGGAAAGACTTTTTCAAAATCATGGTAGCAGGGAGTAAAAAATAATTAAAATGCCTAAAACATCTTCACCAGTCCCCTTCTCTCTATTAGCAGCATTATCTGTGTCCCCTATTGTTATGTCTCTGTCCTCAAGCATATGCTGCAAGGCATCAACAACTTCAATAATATAAACAAGACCTAATTTTCAAATTTGATGTTTAATTGCATTCCTATTTTCTTTTTTAATTTTTTATGTCACTGTCACTGCCTGTTGTGTGTCCCACAAAAATACTTCACTAAAATACCCAGGGGGAAAGTGTTGCGGGTGTCAGTCCCTCGTTTTTATGAAGCAAATCTGCTACACGTATCTACATAGAACCGCATCGAAAAATAGCAACTGCCGCCCATTTCACACCAAATCCATTTGTATGCCTGACACTTTGAGTCTTCAACTGTGGCTCCCAGCTGTTTTCCAGCTACATCTCTACACACGGGTTTGACAGCTGCTGTGTAATGTAGTATAAGGGCTGGAGGGCTGGAAGCTGAATATAGTTGGACTCATGAACATCCGCTGATCCTCAGTAAGACACTAAATTACAATTATTTCCCTTTTAAAACGATGTACATTTTTCATCACATGAGAAAAATATACTTCTAATATCCCCCAAGCCTCATGCCTGTCCATGTGAAACACACATGCTCCCTGGGGGATCCGTTATCCAGAAACCCATTATCCAGAAAGCTCCAAATTACAGGAAGGCTGCCTCCCATTGACTCCATTTTATCCATTTTTTTAAAAATAATTTCCTTTTTCTCTGTAATAATAAAACAGTAGCTTGTACTTGATCCCAACTAAGATATACTTAATCCTTATTGGAAGCAAAGCCAGCCTATTGGGTTTATTTAATGTTTAGATGATTTTCTAGTAGGTATGGAGATCCAAATTACGGAAAGATCCATTATCTGAAAACCCCCAGCTCCTGAGCATTCTTGATAACAGGTCCCATACCTGTACTTGATTTCAACTGAGATGTAATTAATAGGGATGCATCTGTAGGGATGTGAAAATCTTAGACACCCTTACACTTTATTGACAGGCACATCTCTAGCTATTTGGAGACCTAAATGGGTCCTAAAACACAGTTGGGAGGGGTACTGTGTTCCTGTGCTTATGTAATCCCTGCAATTCACACAGTGACCTGAGTGGTGCTGTGCCAGAGTATAAAAGGGTTAGGAGCCATGCGGTCTGGAGTCCATTTGCTGCTAAATCCTCCCTCTGTCTGCAGCAGAGGTTGGGAGCGGTGGAACTCATCTTAGTACTTAGTAAGTGTTAGTTATACTCTGTTATAGATCACTCTAGGAGTGACAGAAAGGTTAAATAGTTGAGCAGCTCAAGGCTCCACCGAGGAGATTAGTGGGATTAAGATCCCCGGGTATTACTAACCCAGAGAGGGACTTAAGTGTTGAGATTAGGGATAATAGGTTCCCCCCTAAGAGCACCAAGAGTTTCTATCGACTAATTGATCCATACCTGCTGTTAATTTACTCTTTGCTGTGAGTATATGTCTCCTTTGTGCTGCTGTGTTAATCTAGGTTATATATTCCATTGTGAATGTTGCTATACTGTTCAATAAATCTAGTTCCTTGTTTAAGCAAAACAAAACCACTGGCGCCCATCATTGTGTTACTGCACCAAGTTACAGTTGCACTACACCCTGCCTCCACCTTGTGCGAGGGCTTGCCCCTGGGAAAGAGAGCTCATAGGTGGTAAGAGCCCATCAAGGAAAGTAGCTAAACCG
Source organism: Xenopus laevis (assembly GCF_017654675.1). Taxonomy (NCBI): domain Eukaryota; kingdom Metazoa; phylum Chordata; class Amphibia; order Anura; family Pipidae; genus Xenopus; species Xenopus laevis. The sequence goes on along the minus strand of NC_054387.1, from coordinate 120,432,769 downwards.
CTAAAAGAATAAAGCAGTTTACTATAGTGCTACATTTTGGCGCCCAACGTGGGGGCTCTGAAGGGGTTAACTGTAATTCCGCACCGCAGCCTAGTGTGACAGGCGCTGCGAGTGCGGACCCAAGAGGCAAAAGGAGGATTTTGTGGTTTTTACCTTCGCTGATAAGTTGTTGGAACTGGGCCTACTCTTCCAAGAGGGAACATTGTAGGTCATCATGCCGCTACTTCGTCCCCAAGAGGTGTACGCGTGGGCGGAAGCAGAGCAAGTTAACCCCCGCTGTGCCTTTGCAGTGGATCGAGTTCCCACCGGCTGCAGCGTAAAGCTCATGCATCCTACCCTCATTTACCATGTGAGGTTAAAGGGCATCCGACTCGTGATGGAAATGGAGTCGAGAGTCCTGGGGTACCGGGCGAGACTGTACTGTGGCCCCCGGGAGCTAGGGGACGATGAAGGACCGTATACTGTTTACCCGGTGGGAACTTATCCCTTGGCTGCCCTGTTGTATATGCTGGGTCTGCAACCTCCCTGCCACTTGCGCTGGAGGTAAAGACGGAACCTCTCGATTCCGCCACAGTGGTTAGTGGACTGGATTCCCCGGGAAAAGTAGAGGCCCTTAGCTCAAGTGCAGGGACGATGCTGCCTACTCTTGTCATTGCTGGGACAAAATACCCGAAGCTGAAGGTTTTTTCGGGAACTCTCCCTGTCCCTGAAGGAGAGCAGGGTTTTGAAGAGTGGCAGGAGGCTGCAGTGCAGATGATAGAAGAATGTCCATGCCCTGAGGGGATAAACGGATCCGGTTAACCGAAAATCTGCGCCCTCCTGCCAGTCAGGTGGTTAAGTTATTTTGCAAGGCTCACTTAAAAGCTTCTGTTAGAGATTGTCTGAAAGCACTCGAGGAAGTATATGGGGCTTGTGACAATCCGCATAATTTGCTCCATATGTTCAGAAGCTTGTATCAAGAGGAGGGAGAGCTTGTGTCCACCTTTGTGCGTAGGTTACAAAGCAAGCTATGGACATTAGTTCACAAGGAAGTTATCCCTGTTGCTGAGGTTGATGAGATGCGACGCACCCAACTTCTACAGGGACTGCAGGCAAGCCATCCCATAGCCATGGAGCTGCGTATTATGTATCGGCAGGGTACCCCGCCCGAAATGGGTGCCATCATGGGTGTAGTAAAAGAAAGGGAAGCTGAACTTGAGAGAGTGTCCGCTCACAGTAAGAAGGTGACAACTGGGAGTCTTCCCTCTGCTCAGAAGGATCTAAAGGGAGCCCTTAGGAAGACCCCAGATTCGTCCCTCCGGCCTAGGATGGCTTCACTAGCCAAGACTTTTAGTGCTACTGCCCAGCTAGACTGCTTTCGATGTGGACATCAGGGCCATAGAGTGTACCAGTGTTACCCGTCAGTTGGCTCGGGTGAATTCCACAGTAAAGGGGGTCAGTTACCTTCGAAGCGAAAGGGCACGCAGAAGGGTTGGAAACCTCTGAACCTCCCTGGGGTGGGACGACGGTGTACTTTCAGCCTGCTTGTGAATGGTGTCCCGACCACCGCACTATTTGATACGGGTTCCCAATTGACCATTATACATCGTCCGTTTTACCTTCAACACCTCAGTCACCTTCCCTTGCAAACAGTGGGTCCTGTACCGGTGTTTGGTGTGGGGACGGGCCCTACATACATGGATGGCTGTGTGGAAGTACAACTGCACATCCCCGGACTTGTAGGAGACAACGATCCCCCCATCACTGTGGTTGCTTATGTGAGTCCCCCACCAGGAGGTAAGGAAGCGGCTCCAGTCATTGTTGGCTCCAATGTGAAAGCTGTTGAGGAGGCGTTTCTACGATTCCTTCAACCCCGGGAGGGAACCCCATTAACCGTGTTGCCCGTATCTCCAGAGTTGCAAGCAATTTGCCAAACTTTCGCTCCCGAGTCACCTGGGGGTTGTATAGGAAACCCTTGGTATCCGGTGGAAATTCCACCAGGGGGAGTACGGAACCTACGAGTGTATGTGGAAATTGTGTCTACTACCCCTGGCAGTTACTTCTTGTTGGAGACTGACCCGCACGAAGCTGTCCGAAATGGTTGGGAGATAGTTCCTGAGAGGAAAGATTACCGGCGTAAATGTCCTCGTACCGATGTGGTCACAGTTAAAAACATTACCTCTTATACTGTTACCATCCCTGCCTGGTATACGGTTGGACATTGCTACCCGGTGGAGAGTGTTAATCCCTGCTCAGTTCCTGAGGGGAAAGAGGACATTAAACTTAATTTCAAGTTGGAGGAGGCTGATGATCCGATGGAACACCGTCATATGCTTGAGCAGAAGTTATTGCTGTACCGGGATGTTTTCTCCGTAGATGAGATGGATGTGGGTTGCGCTAAACGTGCTGAACATAGTATCAGATTGAGTGATGATACCCCTTTCCGAGAGAGGTCCAGGCGCATACCTCCTCGTGATCTGGAAGATGTTCGGAAGTATTTGGACAAGATGAAGGATCAACGAATAATCGTTGAATCACGCAGTCCATATGCCTCACCAATTGTGATCGTACGAAAGAAAAATGGTAGTGTTCGCCTATGTGTGGATTACCGAACATTAAATAGACGCACTGTCCCAGATCAGTATACGCTACCCCGTATTGATGAAGCACTGGATGCATTACATGGTAGTGCATGGTTCTCTGTGATGGACTTACGCTCGGGGTATTATCAAATTCCCATGAGTAGGGATGACCAAGAGAAGACTGCTTTTATCTGTCCTTTGGGGTTCTATGAGTTCACCCGCATGCCTCAAGGTATAAGTGGGGCCCTGCCACCTTTCAGCGTCTCATGGAGAAGGTGTTGGGTGATCTGACTCCCAGGCATTGCATAGTCTACTTGGATGATATAATTGTGTTTGGCTCTACTTTGGAAGAACACGATACCAGGTTGTTTAATGTTTTGGATCGCTTGCGGCAGGAGGGTTTGAAGCTTTCTGTTGATAAATGCAAGTTCGCTCGTAAGGCGGTGAAGTTTGTGGGACATATTGTGTCTGCAGAAGGCATTGCTACTGACCCCGAGAAAGTGGCAGCTGTCCGAGATTGGCCGAGGCCAACCAATTTGACTGAACTTAGATCCTTCTTGGGATTCTGTGGATATTATCGGAGATTTGTAGAGGGATATTCCAGACTTGCTCATCCCTTGAATGGCTTGCTGGCAGGGAGTGCTTCCAAGCAGACCCATTCTGTCCAGCCCCCCCTTAAAGATCGGTGGTCCACCGATTGTGAGGAAGCTTTCTTAACTCTAAAGAAAAGACTCACGGAGGCTCCTGTCCTAGCTTATGCTGTTCCTCAGAAACCGTATGTTTTGCATGTTGATGCCAGTTATGAAGGACTGGGCGGCATTCTTCATCAAGAATACCCGGAGGGTCTGAAGCCTGTTGCCTATGTTAGCCGAAGTCTTAATCCAGCCGAAAAGAGAGACCCAGTGGTTCGGTATGTCCGAGAGGCTGTCGCCAGAAAGGATCCCGAGCTTATGAGAAAGACTATACCTAAAGATAGTCGGATATTCTTGAAAGAATGGGACAAGCTGAAGTTTATTGATGGGAGTCTCTATCGGATTCAGTTGTTTCATGATCACCCGGAGAGGAGGCAGTTGGTGTTACCTCAAGTTTATCGGCGAATGGTATTGAGGAGCTTACATGATCAACATGGTCATCTAGGGGTGGAAAAGACTTTTGGACTGATTCGTGATCGGTTCTTCTGGCCCCGAATGAGAGAGATGGTGGTCGAGTACTGCAGGCGTTGTGTCCCTTGTTTGCAAAGAAAGTCTTTACCCACTCGGGCTGCTCCTATGGAACACTTAAAGAGCACTGGGCCGTTGGATTTAGTCTGTATGGATTTCCTGTGTATTGACAAAGACTCTAGTGGGATTGGAAACATATTAGTTGTGACTGATCATTATACTAGATATGCCCAAGCCTATCCCACAAAAGATCAGAAGGCCGCTACTGTGGCTAAGGTGTTATGGGAGAAGTTCTTTGTCCATTATGGTTTACCCAATCGACTTCACTCTGATCAGGGAAGAGATTTTGAGAGTCGGTTGATAAAGGAACTACTAGATCTGTTAAATGTGGCTAAGAGTCGCACGACTCCTTATCATCCTGAAGGAGATGCTCTTCCTGAGAGGTTCAATCGAACCCTGTTGGACATGTTGGGTACTCTTTCGGTCACAGAAAAACCCTCTTGGAGTCGTCATGTAAGTGCCCTGGTTCATGCCTATAATTGTACCCGGCATGAGTCCACTGGGTTTTCGCCCTATTTCCTTATGTTCGGAAGGGAAGCACGACTGCCCATAGATGTACAGCTGGGGGTTTCTACTGATGGAATTGGATGTAAGGAGCACTATCAATATGTGAATCGCCTTCGGAATAGCTTGAAGGAAGCTTATTGCCTGGCTGAGGAAAATGCTGCAAAGGTCAATGCTGGGAATAAACGTCGGTTTGATGCTAAAGTACGGTACCGTGAATTGAAGCCTGGAGATAAAGTGCTTTTACGTAACTTAGGTCCCAGTGCAAAGCATAAGCTGGCAGATCGATGGAGGAAGGAGTTATTTGAGGTAGTAGCCAAGCTACCCAGTGTTTCCGGTGTATCGGATTCAGGGTACGGATGGAAGAGTCAAAGCTTGGCACCGAAACCATTTGCTGCCTGTTCCTCAGGTTCCTCAGATGAATACTAATTCCGAAGTGGTGGAGGACGATGGTTTGGTTCCAAATGATGGTGTAAGAGAAGAAGAAGTTCCATCTACTACTGAAAGTGGAGAAATGCTTGCACTTGGTGAAGGAAGTGATGATATACTTCACGGAGGTGAGTTAGATATTGATGCCCCTCCCTTCCAGCCGCATTCTCCAGGATATCCAGCCTCTGACCCAGTGGAGTGCAGGGGGTCTAACCCTGAACCATTGAGAAGAGGTGATCGGGTTAGGAGGCCTCCTTCCCTATTTACTTATGACACTGTGGGTAGGCCCACTTATGGGGTACCTGGATATTTTGGTCCTTCCTCAGCTGTGATGAGTCTGATTGATGCTCATGCCAGATTGGTACATATGATGCCTGTATGTTGTTAGAGATGGAACTATAAAAGGATTTTTCTTCAATTTACTCCAGTTGGAGTTAGACCTATGGACTGTCTTAGTAATACCTGCCCATTGGGTAGGTTCATTCCATTTTTTTTTTTTCTTCCTCCTAAGTGCATTTGAAAGAGGACTGTGGGTTCGACTATTTGATGGACTAGAATACTGATTGTGTTTGAACTGCAGTATTTCTAACTTGTTTTTTTTTGAAAAGGTCTTGCATGATGTGCCTTAACTGCTATATTGATTCTTTGAAGGTGCCTTGCCGGGACGGAAGGAATTCACCAGGGGGAGAATGTAGGGATGTGAAAATCTTAGACACCCTTACACTTTATTGACAGGCACATCTCTAGCTATTTGGAGACCTAAATGGGTCCTAAAACACAGTTGGGAGGGGTACTGTGTTCCTGTGCTTATGTAATCCCTGCAATTCACACAGTGACCTGAGTGGTGCTGTGCCAGAGTATAAAAGGGTTAGGAGCCATGCGGTCTGGAGTCCATTTGCTGCTAAATCCTCCCTCTGTCTGCAGCAGAGGTTGGGAGCGGTGGAACTCATCTTAGTACTTAGTAAGTGTTAGTTATACTCTGTTATAGATCACTCTAGGAGTGACAGAAAGGTTAAATAGTTGAGCAGCTCAAGGCTCCACCGAGGAGATTAGTGGGATTAAGATCCCCGGGTATTACTAACCCAGAGAGGGACTTAAGTGTTGAGATTAGGGATAATAGGTTCCCCCCTAAGAGCACCAAGAGTTTCTATCGACTAATTGATCCATACCTGCTGTTAATTTACTCTTTGCTGTGAGTATATGTCTCCTTTGTGCTGCTGTGTTAATCTAGGTTATATATTCCATTGTGAATGTTGCTATACTGTTCAATAAATCTAGTTCCTTGTTTAAGCAAAACAAAACCACTGGCGCCCATCATTGTGTTACTGCACCAAGTTACAGTTGCACTACACCCTGCCTCCACCTTGTGCGAGGGCTTGCCCCTGGGAAAGAGAGCTCATAGGTGGTAAGAGCCCATCAAGGAAAGTAGCTAAACCGCTAAAAGAATAAAGCAGTTTACTATAGTGCTACACATCGAATCCACTATTTTGGCTTCGACCAAACCTCCGAATCCTCTCGAAAGATTTGGCCGAATACCGAACCAAATCCATATGCAAATTAGGGTTTGGAAGGGGAGAACATTTTTTACTTGGTTCGGCCGGGCAGAAGGATTCGGCCGAATCACAATCCTGCGGAAAAAGGCTGAATCCTGCCCGAATCCTGAACCGAATTCTGCATTCAGTGCATTCCTAATAATTAATCATTATTGGAGGAAAAACTGGCCTATTGGGTTTATTTAAGGCTGAAATTATTTTCTAGTAGACTTAAAGGGGTGGTTCACCTTTAAGTTAATTTATAGTATGTTTTAGAATGGCCAGTTCTACTCAAGTTTTCACGTGGTCTTCATTATTAAATAATTATTCATTTTTTAATTATTTGCCTTTTTTCCAGCTATCAAATGGGAGTCACTGACCCCATCTAAAAAACAAATGCTCTTTAAGGCTACAAATGTATTGTTACTTTTAATTACTCAAATTCCTATTCCAGTCTCTCAAATCAGTGCATGGTTGCTAGGGTAATTTGGACCCTAGTAACCAGATCTCTGAAACTGCAAACTGGAGAGCTGCTGAATAAAAAGCTAAATAACTCAAATATCACCATTAATAAAAAATGAAAACCAATTGCAAATTGGCTCAGAATATCACTCTCTACATCATATTTAAAGTTAACCCCTTTAAGTTATGATCCAAATTACAGAAAGATCCATTATAAGTAAAACCCCAGGTCCTGAGCTTTCTGAATAAGAGGTCCCATACCTGTACAGGTGTGGAGCCTATTATCCAGAATGCTCAAGTCCTGGGTTTTTCCATATAAGGGGGGTTTCTGAAATTTGGTTCTCAATACCTCAAATCTACTAAAAAATAATTAAAACATAAAATTAACCTAATTAATTATATAACAGCTGGGATCAAGCACAATGTACTGTGTACAAAGAAAAGGGAAAAATGATTTAACAGTTTGAATTATTTGATTAAAACAGAGAGATGGGAGATGGTTTACCTGTAATTTGGAGTTTTCTAGACAACAGGGTTTCCGGATAAGGGATCCCATACCTGTACAACCATCCAATAATTGTGTATTGATGGCATTACCACTTCTCACAATTAAAGGAAACCTAAACACATTTTGCGAAACGCCTGTGTCCTGCTAAAAGCATAAAACGCAAGAGAGCTGATCGGTCCCTACAGGAGGAATATTATATGTTCATCAGAGGAGCAGCTGTTGCTGAATGCAGTACTGTGCAAGTATCCAGACAGCCCGGGGCGACTTTGTAGTGTTCATTGGGGAGCTATTAGATCACTGCAGGTTATTGTCCCGGCTCATATTAATACGAGGCATAGGGCCGTCTAGGAGCCTCCAGATGCTCATGGTCAGGTACAGAAGCAACGAGTCCATTTCATGATGAGGATGGAGTTTTGGTTTTTTTTTTCTTTCTTTTTTATTATAGTTGAACAAGGCTGTGAGCAGTCGTTGAGTATCAGTTACTATAGGCCCCATCACAGACCACTCATAAAGTCATTGTCAGGTCATTGGAACACTCTTACCAGCTCCTTCATCTTCATTTCAGCTCAGGGACAGGAGGGAAAGTTCCAGTAGTAATGAGCGATTGGGGAGGGTTCATAACGAGCATACTGAAAGCCATTCAATATAGATTTGGTCCATACAGAGAAAGGATTACTAAAGCAAAGGCACCGTAGCCCCAGCATTATGAAATATGGATTCCATGGAGGGACCCCATGCAGCCCCAGAGCCATGCAAAGGAATGTTTTCATTACCTGGCAGTGCAAACTGTCATGCACTTTCCTGTTTTGTGAGCCATTAAAGGAGAAGTAAAAGTTCCATAAAACTCTACCATTGCACGTTCCAGCTCTGTGTTTTTCTCATTTAAGTATCTCTTTTTTTTTTTAATATCTGCAATTAAAGGGGATGTAAACACTCCATAAATCTGTCCCATTACGCTCCCCAGTTCTCCAAAGCTGGCCGCTTAAATGTAATTACAGATGCAAGACGTTGCTCCAATGAGATTCCAGCCTACCAGCTCCCCTTCAGTTATTTTGCTCTTATCCAACATAGGGAGATTGCTGTTCTTTTTTGGCTTGCGGATATTACACTGTCGAACATTAGAAAGAGACACCTTATTGCAGGGGTGCCCATACTTTACTAATGTGGGGTCTACTTTTCGTAATGTTGTCCCATTATAATCTACATCCATAATATCAGTGTTAGCATTCTGTTCCATGGAAAATATTACTTCAATATTATATCGATTTATTAGAGAATTGTTATTGCTATATTTAATAAACAACTATTTTTTATGCAACCTTAACAGAATAACTATTTAATATAAATGTATAGAATAAATATATAATATATAATGAAAATACAGAAGGATAATTGAGTCAAACTGTTTTTTGACGGTGTCCTGAGATCTACTGGTCACCAACTAAAGGTCTGCCTTTAGATACCCCTGCCTTATTGCTTTAAAGGGGATGTAAACCCAGCCGCAACGCCATCCCACAGCACCCCTAGTTTTCTATAGAAAAAAGGTAATAATACAGTGTATGCAAGAAAATTCACCAATGCAGTGTTCAACCAAACCTTACCCAGTTATTGTTGGATTACAAATCCCAGAATTATGTAATTTATAGTAAAAGTTGAGGCATGCTGGGAGTTGTAGTCCAGCAACATCAGGGTTGTATTCTTAAAGCAATATCGCACATTAAAACTTTTTCCCAAATCTCCACAGCCAGCGACTGCTTTAAAATGCAAAAAAATCCTCCAATGAGAATCCCAGCTGATCTGTATCAATCTGGCTCCATGTTCTTTGTTCCTGCAACTGGAGTTGGAAGCTTAAAGCAGAGTTTCCCAGCACTGAACAAGTCTGTCCTTTATCCCCATGTTTGATTCCAGTGTCATATAATGAAGAAATAAATGACATAATTATCTCTATATGTAAGATAACAGCAAGATGCCTGACATGGTGCTGGGAATCAGCATTCTCATTGGTCACTTCTTTTGCATTTATTATGAAGCAGAATTCTCATTGGTCAGTTCTTTTGTATTTATAATGAAGTTTCTGATCAGCAGAATTCTCATTGGTGAATTTTCTTGCATCTATAATGAAGTTTCTCAGCAAAACTAGGGGGAGCTGTGGGACGGCGTTTTGGCTGGGTTTACATCCCCTTTAATGATAACGAGTGGGTGACAATAGCGCCTGTCACCCTACACAGAAACAAATCCACCAAAAAAAGAAAACCAGGCAACGACATGCTGAATGAATTCATATATGTGCTCCTATTACTGAGACTTATGTTATCAAGGGTCCTTTTAAGCAGCCACAGCAGTGACGTGATAGAGGCAAACACCAGGCTAATAAAGGGAGTAGTCTGGGCTTTAAATAAATGGCACCGGGCCAGCGTCATTATTAAGCGCCCCCTCGAACTGATACAAAAATCTCATCCCCAAAGCAACGTAATCCCCCGGTGTTGCTCTGCTAGATCAGTCTGCATCACCCCTGTCTCCCTTCATTAGCAGCCAGGCTCTGAGCGAAAAGGCAGAATGCTCACAGGTACCAAACCGTCCCCCCAGGAATGTGACAAAACATCTGGATAATGTTTGTTCGGCGCTGCACATAAGCGCCTAGTGCTCACGATTATTACATGCTGCATTATAAAAGTTATTACAAGTAGTGTGTGTGTGTGTCTGGGGGAAAGCGACGTGCCCAAGCTAACCCCAATATATTGTAATGGGCGTGTTTCCTCTGTGTCCTCTAATACTAGATTTGCTTTAGCTTTAAAGGAGAAGGAAAGGCTAAAATTAAGTAAACTTTATCAGAAAGGTCTATGTAAATACACCAGTAAACCCTAAAAGTAATGCTGCTCTGAGTCCTCTGTCAAAAGAAACATCACATTTCTTTCCTTCTATTGTGTACTCATGGGCTTCTGTATCAGACTTCCTGTTTTCATCTTAAACCTCCAGGGCTAGGGCTTGAGCATGCTCAGTTTGCTCCTTTCCCTCCCTACCTCCTCCCCTCCCTGCTGTAATCTGAGCCCAGAGCTATGAGTGAGCAAGGAGAGACTCAGGCAGGAAGTGATGTCACACCATGCTAATATGGCAGCTGCTATCCTAAACAAACAGAGAGAGATTCTAGAGCTGTTGACTCAGGTATGGTAAAGCATTCTGTAGAATAAATATAGTGTTATAGCTTGCACTATTGTAGCTAATCTAGTGGAAATATACCACTTTGGTAGCTTTCCTTCTCCTTTAAGAATCTATCACTGGCATGGGGCTTGGTAAGGTCCCCCCATACCCCTCACTGCACCACCAGCTTATGATTGACTTACGGATAAAGAGGATGTCGTGGTCTGGTGGGGGTAGTGATGTGTGGGTCGGGATTTTCCCGACCTGCACCCGACCCTAACTCACCCTACCATTGGCCCGCACCCATCTGCATCCAATTTCCAGGTTGCTTTTATAGACCCGCGCCTCCGATGATGTCACTAAAGGGGCAGGGTTAGAAGGCGCAGCATCTATAAAAGATGAACCCGGAAGTCGGAAGCTGACATTTGACGGTGGCTGGCGGGGAGAGCAGGAGAAGAGCTCAACTTGCACCCCAACCCCCGCGGGGTCAGCCCCAACCCGCCGGACCCGCTGATTTTGGCCCGGCTCGCACATCACTAGTGGGGGGCATTGATCCTATGTTACACCCATAATGACCATAACAAATAAGTCAGGAGGGCACATGATGACTAGTTTATCCAGATGGCCCTATCTGATTTGGTTATATAGTGAATAAAGTACCCCCTATTGTAAAATATAAGGATTATAAATTACAGAGGAGTTTCATGACCATATAAAACATGAGGCCGAAGGCCGAGTGCTTTTATACAGGTCATGGAACTCCGAGGTAACTTCCAATATCCTCATATTTTGCAATTGGGGGTACTTTATTTATTATAATACACAAATTTCAGTGAGTCATGGCATCAGAACTCCCCGTTTATAATTGATGACATCAGAACTCACCGTTTATAAGGATATAATTTACAAGATATTCATGGCTTTTTGTGTATTATATCGGTATTATGTCACTCCCTGCTTGGGGTTGGCAGGGACCCAATGCCAGTACTGCAGTGAGAAGAATATCCACTGACACCTCAAGTACAGTGTTCGGCCAGAGGTGGTTGGTACTGACACCCCAAGTACATGATTTACAGGAAGTGGGTAGTGCCACCATAAGGTCATTATATACAGTATTAGACATTACATTACAGCACATTATATACAGTGAGGGCAGCGTCGGACTAGAGGGTCCGAGACATATCGGGTCTCCGCCACAGGGGCCCCCTTCCCAGTCCCAACCCCACTCCGACACCCCCATGTACCTTTTCTTTTACTGCAACTGCAATTGAGGCCAAGGGGGAGGTCAGGAGGCAGCCCAAGTTCTCAGGTGGGCAGGTCTGGGTCGGCAGAGCCCATCTGTTTTTTCCTGGTGTCCCACCGACCCAATCCGACTCTGAGTGAGGGGCAGAGGGTCTTACCACTATTATACCCAGTAAGAGGCAGTAGACACAGGCAATCCAATCGCATTATATACAGTAAGAGACATTGGTACTGCCACCCAATCAGAGAGAGAGAGAGAGAGAGAGATACTGGTCACTGGCACCCCAAGAGGGTCATTTATTATAATTATTTAAGTGAGAGACATGGGTACTGACACCCAAACTATAATTACATACTGTGTGTGAGACAGACACCCTGATAACCCATAGATAATGGTGCCCCAATGAGCAGCAATTGTAGCTTGGAAGAAGCTGCATTGTTTTTGCAGGAGAACCTACAAGGTTCTCTTGACCTGGATGGAATGGTCATGCGTAGTGTTAGGCGAATCTGGACGAAAAATTCACGAAAGCCCGGAAAATGAGCGAAACGGTGAAAGATTTGTGAAAAGCATTAAAGTCAACAAAATTATTTTGATGCACAAAAATCTTTAAACGAGCGACAATTTTTACATGCGCGACTTTTTGTCCAAATGCATTAAAGTCAGTGACCATCAAAATTATTTTTATGTGCGACAATTTTACCACGAGTGACTTTTTAGTCGCAGCACATTTTCTCGCCGGCAAATTTTCGCAGCAGTTTCACAAAACAATTTGCAGGTTGGCAAATGCGGAAATTCACCGCAAGTCCATGCCTGGCGAATAAATTCGCCCATCACTAGTGATGAGCAGGTATAGCAGAGCAAGCTGATTGTCCACAGGCTGGGCAACATGGCTATAAGAAGATTTTTTTTTTAATTTTTGCTTTCAGAGAACCATTGATATCCAAGTAAATGGGGTGCACGATGCTAAAAGGGGAAAATATGTCTGAGGCATAGTCCTACTTCCCTCCGAATTCTGATTTTCTCATCAGGTTAACTCAACGAGCAACAATGAGATGTGACTAGACAGGAGCCGGAATGCGGCATGTTACTGGAGGAAACGGCCATCCCAGAGCTCCTATAAGTGTTTAGTGCGACGGCGCTCTGGGAAAGGCGAACGCAGGAACGGAGCTGTCTGTGATTAGTATCCGAGCGAGGATCTCTGCTTTTTTATTCCCGCAGATTACCAGTTATTTATGGAGTGCAAACCCCAGAGTCGGCCGGTGTGTGTGTTTAGACAAATGTAGATTAATAACAGTGAAAAACGTCAGCTAGTTATGGTATTGACTGGGAAATCTCCGTAACTGTTTCATTTCCAGAAAATTGCAAGGAAAAGAAAAAAAAATAGAAAGTGGAATGATGTTTAATAACCAGAATCCCCCAGAATTAGAACATTTAGGCTTGATGGAGGCCTGTGGGCAACTTTTGTTATCCGTATTCTATAAAGAATGTAACTTTTTGATGCTAATAATAATACAGTTTTATTAATAAAACTAAATTACAACAGATTCAGTTGCTGATTGAGATGAGTTTCCACCGGAAATCTTTAGCCCATTCTCCTAACTAGTTTTCACATTCTTTATTCTCTTAGGGGTTGCTTATCAAGGGTGAAAAAATACAAAAAAATGGGGTCATCCACTATGGTTTTTTTGGCACATGTGCACCCTGACCTGTACTTTTTGGAATCACCGCCGGTCTTTGTGTGCCAAAATGATGCATGTGCCCCATGAATACAGTGCTACTTACATTTGGCAGCTCTGTATTCATGAGGGATGGAGAGGCATGTAGGCATCCATCCTCCAATCCCTAGCAAGTGCCAACACAGCATTTAGACACGCCAGTAAGGGTAAGGCCAGACGTGGTGTTTTTACGTTGCGTTTTTAAAAAAGAACAGCCAGGCGTAAATACGCTACTGAAACCACACGCGACCGTCAACATGCGTTTTTCAGCACGTACGATTATTTTCCCAACATGCACTTCTCATTGTACTAATTGTTCTCATTGAATTTGGACGCCATATTTAAAATACTTTGCGTATTTGCGTACAGTGTGGTTTCAAATGTGCAGATCCCATAGAGTCTATTGATTTGGTAGTTTCTTGACGTATTGGCGTTTCTGCTAAAAAAACGCCAATACTGGCGTCCTGTGGCGGATTTCAGCTTGCAAGCGCCCTGTGCGAATTGCCATAGTGCGTTTTCCATTAGTTTCAGTGGTAGTGCAGTTTATGCGTATTTATATATATTTATATATATTTATATATATTGTCCCCACTGTGCAATGAACCCCCGGCACAAGTTGTAGAGCACATATATGTTCCTGCTGGTGGTTCACCTTTAAGTAAACTTTTATGTATGTAATAGAATGGCCAATTCTAAGCAACTTTTCCATTGGTCTTCATTATTTCTTTTTCATAGTTTTATAATTATTTGCCTTTTTCTTCTGACTCTTTCCAGCTTTCAAATGGGCGTTGCTGACCCACATCTAAAAAACAAATGCTCTGTAAGGCTACACATTTATTGTTACAGCTGATTTGTATTTCTTATCTTTGTATTCAGGCCTCTCCTCTTCACATTTCAGTCTCTTATTCAAATCAATGCATGGTTACTAGGGTAATTTAGACCCTAGCAACTAGATTACCGATATTGCAAACTGGAGAGCTGCTCAATAAAAAGCTAAATAACTCAAAAACCACAAATAATAAAAAATGAAGCCCAACCGCAAATTGTATCAGAATATCATCATACTAACAGTTAACTCAAAGATGAGCAACCCCTTTAAGCTGCAAGTCACAGTTTCCCCAAGAGACCTGCGTATCTTAAATTGTTACAATTGTATATTTACTTGTCTTAAATAGTCACAAATATATCTAAGTGTAGGCGCTGAGTATTTTGGTCTCTCTGCCAAAAAGCCTCTTAATTAATTAAGTTTCTGAAACTTTGTATCTTTTTCTGGCGTCAGTGTAAGAGATCAAAGGGAAATGTGGGATATCGGGCAGAATCGGCAGGACACCATGCACATAACTAATAATAGGAGGAAATTTCAGCTTTACAGGCTGCACTTCCCTGAATACGTCATCCAGGCCCGGCTCCCTCGCTGGGTTATAATGAAAAGCGATACCTGGAAGATTCACAGTGACAGCTGCTTTCTCATCGCCGGCCTGCACCGCAGCACATGGTAAAATAATCTGTCTCACAATACAGGTTTTAATGGCAAAACCACTTCTGTACTGAAGGGGAAGGGGGAGTTTTTCAACAACCTGCACCATAATAACAACTGCTTTGCCTTTCATCACCCTCTGAAGTGAAATCCCGACTGGACTTTCACTGGGCAAACACTAAGGGGACCAGACACAACACTGGAGTGGATTTAGCTGAAAAGGGAGAGGACTGCAGAGATTAAAGGTCAAGTAAACAACATCAGCCGCAGCTGCTTTGTACATAATTTAGCACCTGTGTGATAGTGTCACTGATAAAGTGTGTGTGATATTGTCACTGATATAGTGTGTGTGATAGTGTCACTGATATAGTATGTGTGATATTGTCACTGATATAGTATGTGTGATAGTGTCACTGATAAAGTGTGTGTGATAGTGTCACTGATATAGTGTGTGTGATAGTGTCACTGATATAGTGTGTGTGATAGTGTCACTGGTGATTCATCATGTTTTTTATCCGGAATACAGTGTTTTTTTCCCCATAATTCCAGCTTCATTGTGGGCGCAAGTGGAAGTTGCATCTGAATTGTTAAAAAGGTTGAGCTGAAAATTCTGATCACCGTCACCAGACACAGCAAACTTGCACCTAAACAATCGGGCACGGATGTCTTATTGTTGGCAACCACGGGAAGTGATGACATCACTAACACTTTCTTTGTGCAAGCATGCGCATCCCCAGTTCTCCTCAGCAAATGGCTGGGCAGCATGCCCTCCCTAATATTTTGCCACCCTAAGCCCAGCCCGTTGTGGCCATCTCTGTCATTTTCCTCAATATAATTTTATCTATCCCAATCCCTTCAGTTCAGCCATCTCTCCTAACCCTTTAGTTCAATCATTTCTCCTAATTCCTTCAATTCAGCCATCTCTCCTCACCTCCTCAGTTCAGCCACCTTTCCTAACTCCCTCAGTTCAGCCACCTCTCCAAAACCCCCTAGGTTCAGCCACCTTTCCTAACCCTCCCAGTTCAGACACCTCTCCTAATCCCCTCAATTCAATCATTCTCCTAATCCCTTCAATTCAGCCATATCTCCTCCTCCCCTCAGTTCAGCCACCTCTCCTAACCCCCTCAGTTCAATTATTTCTCCTAATTCCTTCAGTTCAGCCATCTCTCCTAACCCCCTGAGTTCAATAATTTCTCCTTACCCCTTCAGTTCAGACATCTCTCCTCACCCTCTCAGTTCAGCCACCTTTCCTAACCCCCTCAGTTCAGCCACCTCTCCTAACCCCCTCAGTTCAGCCACTTCTCCTAACCCCTATGTTCAGCCACCTTTCCTGACCCCCTCAGTTCAGCCATCTCTCCTAGCCCCCTCAGTTGAATCATTTCTCCTAATCCCTTCAGTTCAGTCACCTTTCCTAACCCCCTCAGTTCAGCCATCTCTCCTAACCCTTTAGTTCAATCATTTCTCCTAATTCCTTCAATTCAGCCATCTCTCCTCACCTCCTCAGTTCAGCCACCTTTCCTAACTCCCTCAGTTCAGCCACCTCTCCAAAACCCCCTAGGTTCAGCCACCTTTCCTAACCCTCCCAGTTCAGACACCTCTCCTAATCCCCTGAATTCAATCATTCTCCTAATCCCTTCAATTCAGCCATATCTCCTCCTCCCCTCAGTTCAACCACCTCTCCTAACCCCCTCAGTTCAATTATTTCTCCTAATTCCTTCAGTTCAGCCATCTCTCCTAACCCCCTGAGTTCAATAATTTTTCCTAACCCCTTCAGTTCAGACATCTCTCCTCACCCTCTCAGTTCAGCCACCTTTCCTAACGCCCTCAGTTCAGCCACCTCTCCTAACCCCCTCAGTTCAGCCACTTCTCCTAACCCCTATGTTCAGCCACCTTTCCTGACCCCCTCAGTTCAGCCATCTCTCCTAGCCCCCTCAGTTGAATCATTTCTCCTAATCCCTTCAATTCAGTCACCTTTCCTAACCCCCTCATTTCAGCCACCTCTCCTAACCCCTCAGTTCAGCCACCTTTCCTAATCCCCTCAGTTCAGCCATCTCTTGTGACCCCTTCAGTTCAGACACCTCTCCTAACCCCCTTCAGTTCAGTCTCTCCTAACCCCCTCAGTTCAGCCGCCTCTCATAACCCCTCTCAGTTCAGTCTCTCCTAACCCGCTCAATTCAGTCTCTCCTAGCCCCCTCAGCTCAGTTCTGCCACCTTTCCTAACCCCCTAAATTCAGCCATCTCTCCTAACCCCCTCAGTTCAATTATTTCTCCCAATCCCTTCAGTTCAGCCATCTCTCCTAACCCTTCAGTTCAATCATTTCTTTCAATCCCTTCAATTCAGCCATTTCTCCTCACCTCCTCAGTTCAGCCACCTCTCCAAACCCCCTATGATCAGCCACCTTTCCTAACCCCCCCAGTTCAGCCACCTCTCGTAATCCCCTCACTTCAATCATTCTCCTAATCCTTTCAATTCAGCCATATCTCCTCCTCCCCTCAATTCAGCCACCTGTCCTAACACCTCAGTTCAGCCACGTTTCCTAGCCCCCTCAGTTCAGCCATCTCTCCTAACCCCCTGAGTTCAATAATTTCTCCTAATACCTTCAATTCAGACATCTCTCCTCACCCTCTCAGTTCAGCCAACTTTCCTAACCCCCTCAGTTCAGCCACCTCTCCTAACCCCTATGTTCAGCCACCTTTCCTAACCGCCCTCAGTTCAGTCACCTTTCCTAACCCCCTCAGTTCAGCCACCTCTCCTAACCCGTCTCTCCTAACCGCCCTCAGTTTAAGTCACCTTTCCTAACCCCCTCAGTTCAGCCAACTCTCCTAAACCGCCTCTCCTAACCCCCTCAGTTCAGCCACCTCTCCTAACCCCCCTCTCCTAACCCCCTCAGTTCAGCCACCTCTCCTAACCCCCCTCTCCTAACCCCCTCAGTTCAGCCACCTCTCCTAACCCCCCTCTCCTAACCACCCTCCGTTCAGCCACCTCTCCCATCCCCTCCGTTCAGCAATTTCTCCCACCCCCTCAGTTCAGCCATCTAAAATGAGTGTCGAGTGGCACTGATTCTATGAACAAGGAATCAGGAACTGGGTACACAAAGAGCAGGCGGCATTCTCCTTGGACAGTTTTAGTATACAGTAGAGTTTTCATCAGCTATAGTAACCTATAGCAACCAATCAGATATTTACTATGGGGACCAGTAAATGCTACCTGCATTGGTTGATAATGGGTTACTGGTTACTGCAGGAGTTGTAGTTCAGCAACATCTAAGTAGAGAAACAATGCTATGGAAATGTATGTCCCCTGTAAGGATATAAAATGTATGTACATTGCTATACCTAGTCATTTAAAGGAACATCTAAATTAAAATAGTCTTTACATGGGGTACATAGAAGAAGGCTGAGAAAATGGTGAATGGGTGACGCCAACTTTCCTGCTTCCCCCCTAAGCAACATACGTGAGAATGTACAGACGTCCCTCCTGTGCCGGATTCCTCTCGCTCTGCATCATCCCGTGGAATCTCCTGACACCCCCAGAGTAACATCTGTAAGGAGAGATTGGGGCTGGAGGAGTGAACTGATCTTCTCACTTACTCCGGATAACAAGCACCTGCCAGAGCTGCTAAAGAAGGTACAACAACCTGCAACATAATGTTCCTTGTGCCCCGGGGGCCCCCACAGTGTTCCAGCTCTGAGGCGACAGGTGCTGGTGTCTCTTACTGTCCCTTCACTCACACATGGCACCACTTCTCAACCACTTGTCTGCTCCCGCTTGGAATGTTTCATTGGGGCTGCACCTGTCCCCCTCTCCACCTGCTCTTCCCTCCAAAATGCTTTTCGGACAGAGACTTTTCAAGGCAAGATTGAAAAAAAGGTTTCATTTTTGCTCTAGGAAATATGGCTCCCAAAATGATGGTACAATGTCAGTGCCATGTTATTCATCTATCCTGTATGACATCCTACCAGCTGGGTCAGTTTCAGACTGGAGTGTTTGAAGCCCACTACAGGTGCCCTTGCCCCCTGCCTGCTCTCCCAATGTCACCCCCTTCATCCTGGGGATTGGGTCTCGTACGGGGGGGGACACATAATGGCCAGGACCCACTGGGTTTTTTCCCAGTGCCCGGCTGGCCCAGTCCAACCCTGCAGTTGGCTGAACAGACTGGTTGCATATGATGGCCTTATTTTTTTGTGCCAACTCTCCAAAATTTGCCACAACAGAAAATCAAGATGATTTACAGCTCCTCTTTACTTCCTCGTCTGCTGGCGCACCATGAACAATCCAACATGGCGCACTCGTTTATTTAACCCTCTTACTTGCATAGATGCCAACCCAGATCTGACTTATCCTAGTGCATTTTGGCCTTGTCTGCCACAGCCCTGGTCCCACCATGTTTCACCCTGTTGCTCCCCTGTTCCAGCCAGGTCCTGCTTCCAATTGTGCTCCCTGCTCCACTGATTTTGAGAATTTTACAATTTGAGAATATCACAATTCACACAAATAGGCCAAGTTTAGGTACAGGTAGAGACTAACAATGTTAACTTGGCCAACGGTCAAAAACCAAGACCATGACAAGGAACAGGAACAAGGGATAAACAAAGCACCCATGAAACCAGTAAGAGGCAAAGGTGGAGCTTTAGGACTGGGTTCATACAGGTGGATACTGCAGGGAGGTGTCAGCTAGTGAGCTCCATCTTCTATTAAAGTGCACCTGTTTGTGGTAAGCAGAACCTGGAGCACGGGAATAACATTGAATGTCTTTCGTTGAATAAACCTCTGTGGCAAAGGCAATTCATTAACATAATAATAATAATAATAATAATAATATGCTTGGTCCAATCCTACGCTCACTGTGCCTCGGACTTTTAGATTCTCTGTACTTGGAAACCTTGCCCTGCTTCTGCCAGACCAAAGTCTCAAACAAGACTGCAAGACCAGTGACCGTCAGCTCTCCAGCTGAGCATGGAATGCTGGGAATTGTAGTTCATGCTTCAGATGGTGCTTTTTAATGAACCAAACAATTATCTACCCTGTACTCTAATATTCAGCCAATTATTAGCATCTGGGGCGTTACATTGCGTTACAGCCCCTATCCCCCCAACTCATTCCTGTTACTGTAATGATGGGACTTGTAGTTTTTCAACAGCAGATTCAGCTATCTTATATGGATTCTTAAAGCAGAAGCATGAACATAATTGGAGCCCTGTGAGAAGCCCATAGGGAACAGGAATGGAGGAACCTTTCTCATGGGATGAATGTTTCCTTAGGGTAGACATAGAGAAAACACCAACAGTGATGTCAGATTTAGATGGTTAAAATGGCTTCCTGCATTTGTCTGAACCACTGAACATGCATCATTTTTATTTGTTTTACCCTTAGGGTATGAACTTTAATATGTACATATTTATAAATAGCACAGCATCCTCTTTCATAGGGCCACAGGTTTTATGTTTATACAATATCACTTTAAGTCAGCAATATACCGAACATTTTCATGCTAATTTTGGTCTGGACCATTACCAGCAGTGACTGTATCTATTTCTTGGACCCAGGCCTGGTATACAGTGCAGCTGCGAAACATCTCGCTCGGCTGCCTGACTGGCATGCGCGTATGGAGGCATTTGTCAGCGCCATGATTTCGTACTGGATATCTGAGGCTGATACACCCCAGGACTTTGAATTAGCAAAGAGCAAGAATAAGGTCAATTGGGGTTTAGCAGTGGTCTCACAGATATCTTAATTAGGGGCCTCCTCTGTGATATTGTTATGAAACAGGCAACTGCTGAGAGGAGTTATGAGTCTCCCCCTATCCACGCAGCTGTCAATTTAACCGTGGTCTAAGCCCCTTAGCAACAGCTGGGAATGACCCAAAGTGATACAGTCTGAGGGGGAGGAGAGAGCGGCCGCTGATAATGAGTTTGCAAACTTCTAGAGGTATCTGTTACATATAACTCGCAGATGCCTCCCCACTTCCGCCCTGAGACAGATGGGGGAATTACTCGCCTGACACGGAAAAATTCTCTCGGTTACGCCGAGCTGTCACAGGGATTAACCCCTTCCTGGAGCTCCCTCTGTTGCAGCTGGGGCATGCTCGCCTTAGAGTGTCAGCTCTTAGGGCAAGTCTCTAGCATTACAAAAGTAATAGTTATACCCTTGCAGTGACACAATGGGAATGAGAAGAATATATAGTGAATAAAGTACCCCCTTTTGTAAAATATAAGGATATTATAAGTTACCGAGGAGTTTCATGACCATACAGGTCAGGAAACTCCGAGGTAACTTCTAATATCCTCATATTTTGCAACTGGGGGTACTTTATTTATTATAATACACAAGTTTCGGTGAGTCATGTGACAGAAATGACATCAGAACTCACCGTTTATAACTGATGACATCAGAACTCACCGTTTATAAGGATATAATTTACAGGATATTCATGGCTTTTGTGTATTATAATGATATAATACACATCAGCCATGAATATCCTGTAAATGATATCCTTATAAACGATGAGTTCTGCTGTCATCAGTTATAAACGGTGAGTAGTGATGTCATTTCTGTCACATGACATAATAATGTGTATTATAATAAAAAAAAGTACCCCCAGTTGCAAAATATGAGGATATTAGAAGTAACCTCGGAGTTCCATGACCTGTATAAAAACAGGTTTTTATATGGTCATGGAACTCCTCAGTAACTTATAATATCCTTATAGTTTACAAGAGGGGGTGTGTTATTCACTATATAATACACAAGAGCCATGAATATCCTGTAAATTATATTCTTATAAACGGTGCGTAGTGATGTCATTGATTATAATTGGAACTTAATGATGTCACATGACTCACTGAAACTTTTGTATTACAATAAATAATATGTAATATATGTATTGCATATAAATAATATGCTGGTAAGGTGCCAGGACAAGTAGTTTTACCTTGGGTACTAATTAGGGATGCACCAAATCCAGGATTTGGTTCGGATTCGGCATTTTTCAGCAGGATTCGGGCGAATCCTAGTGTATGACCGAACTGAATACGATTGCATATGCAAATAAGTGTGGGAAGGGAAATCACGTGACTTTTTATCACAAAACAAGGAAATAAAAAACATTTTCCCACCTTTTCTTTTCCCGCCCCTAATTTACATATGCAAATTAGGATTTGGTTCGGTATTCAGCCGAATCTTTCAAGAATGATTCTGGAATTTGGCTGGAGCCCAAAAAGTGGATTCGGTGCATCCCTAGTACTAATACTGCTTTGCCAGCTGGAGTTATGTTGGTTCCTATCCGGAAATAGGAGCGACAAACTGCACCGCTGGGTCCTGAGTTTGATTCTGACCAGGTCACAATTAGTGAAATATCATTAAAATAACAAGACTCTTAATGGTCTGGCCTTCCAAGCTGACTGAGAGGGTAAAAAGTAATAGGACTGAGAATATTAAGCGTTCCGACCCCCCTTCCCTTTCCCAGAAGCCTGTGTCATTCACCTGTTGTTTTGTACCACTTTCCCCACAGATGGCGAAGTTCTTATGTCAGCAGCTTCAGGGAATTTTTGTGTATACGCACGCCATAACATATACTGTGCTCTGCATCTCATAAATCAGGGATGTAGAAACTATGGCCCTTTGGCTCTTATTGGACTACAACTCCCAGCATGATCCTGACAGGTATCTGCTGTAGCTGGGATGCTTAGCTCCGTAGTACATCAATAAAGATGTTATTTGTCAAAATCCGAATTTTTCAAATTTTTTAAATAAAAAAAGCCAGACCAAACTAGAATTTGACGATTTCACCTTATTAATTATTAAAAAGGCATGATTTAATCGATTTGGGTAAAACCCTGATAAAATCAAGCGAAAACCCGAATCGTAAGAGTTTTTTCCCAAAAAGCCTGAAAAAGGTTGAATTTTCGGGCTAATTCCAGCGCAGACTACCGAAACTTCAAAATAGGATAGGGACCTCTCCCATTGACTTATACACAACCTCCGCAGGTCGGAGATGGCGGATTTTCTGGCTTTTTGCTGCATCAGGGTTTAAAAAAAGTTTAAAAAAAAAAATGAAAAATTTGAGTTTTGCCCCAAAAAGCCTGGACGGAGTTTAGTGAATAATCCCCTAACTGTGGGGCTGCTGGATGGATAGCCAAGCTTTATTATTGTGATATACCAAAGAGCTACTTTCTAAAGAGGGAACTTGGCCACGTACTGCACGTCGCTCCTACATTTACATTTAGTCATAATAGACAACAAAAAAAGGAGGAAATAATTTCCAGCTAATTGTAATATTTTAGGATTCCTTCTGCATTACTGAAAATTAAGTTCCCTTTAACTACACGACCCCGGTGCCATGTAGTCAGACCCATGTGGGTCTCCTGAATCAGCAGTTGTCTGGGCTCTACTGAAATGCAACACTGCCATCTGGTGTATTAAACAGGGAGCTACACGTCTTGTACATTTTACTATTCAGTGTTTGTTTTTAAAGGAGATTTAAACCCAGCCGGAACGCTGTCCAACAGCGACCCCTAGTTTTCTATAGAAGTTGCCGAAAAAATATAGATGCAAGAAAATTCACCAATGAAAATTCTACTTCATAATAAATGCAAAAGAAGCGACCAATGAGAATGCTGATTCCCAGCACCATGTCAGGCATCTTGCGGTTATCTTACATATAGAGATAATTATGTCATTTATTTCTTCATTATATGACACTGGAATCAAACATGGGGATAAAGGACAGACTTGTTCAGTGCTGGGAAACTCTGCTTTAAGCTTCCAGCTCCAGTTGCAGGAACAAAGAACATGGAGTCAGATTGATACAGATCAGCTGGGATTCTCATTGGAGGATTTTTTTTTTGTATTTTAAAGCAGTCGCTGGCTGTGGAGATTTGGGGGAAGGTTTTATTGTGCAATATTGCTTTAAGAATACAACCCTGATGTTACTGGACTACAGCTCCCAGCATGCCTCAACCTTCATTATATGTCAGATTATTCTGGGAATTGTAGTCCAGCAACAACTAACGTTTGGTTGAGCAGTGCAGTGTAGTGCAGCTACCGCTTTAATGGATTTCTGCAGAAATACAAAGCACAGACTAGTGGGATACATTGGACACCCTCAGTCTATCAGGCAGGACAGTATGAGGTGCTGCTGTTACAAATTCAGGATCTTAGCAGTGTAAACCCTCAAATATCTGTAACACAAAAATGTAAATTGCAAAAGTGATCCGAGGAGCTCTCTGAGAAATTTTGGATAGGTTTTTTTGGGTGAATATATTTCTCTTTAAGCCCTTCTCTATGCAGCGTGTCCCTTGCAGAAGACTGCTGCATAAGGCATACCTCCCAACATTTTGGAAATAAAAAGAGATACAAAAAAAGTTGCCGCGTGTACCACCCCCTAATTACCATGTTCATTTTACAAAATTTCACAGGTTATAAAAGTTTGAACATCTGTGTTTTTTTTCAGTTATTACAGTTTTGCTAATGAAGGTGAATTGCCCTTTAAGCTGTGAGTCTAACTTTTCCCAAGGGACCTGTTATCTTATATTGTTACAATTACTTGTTAATTTACTTGTTAATTGTTACAAAAGTATCTTATCTTCTGCTGTGGCTGTTCTGGGCTTTCTCCTAGTGCAGAGAAAAATGGGACTTTCCAGTACAAATGAGGGACTGCAGGTTGAACTGTCAAAAGAGGGACTGTCCCTCTAAAAACGGGACAGTTGGGAGGTATGTAAAACTTTTAGTAAGTTAGTGATATGGTTAATTTTAAGCAACTTTTCAATTTGTCTTCATTGTTTTTCTTTTCATAGTTTTTTAATTATTTGCCTTTTTCTTCTGCTCTTTCCAGCTTTCAAACAGGGGTCACTGACCCCATTTAAAAACAAACGTTCTGTAAAGTTACAAATTTATGGTTATTGCTACTTTTTCTCGTCTTTCTATTCATATTCCAGTCGCTTATTCAAATCAGTGCATGGTTGCTAGGTTTATTTGGAGCCTAGCAACCATATTGATGAAGCTGCAAACTGGAGAGCTGCTGAATGAAAAGCTAAATAACTAATAAACCACAGATAATAAAAAATGAAAACCAATTACAAATTGTCTCAGAATATCACTCTCTACATCATACTAAAAGTTAATTTAAAGGTAAACATACCCTTTAAAGGGCATGTAAATAAGGCTAGAAATGCTGTATTTTGTATACTAAATATAAACATGAACTTACTGCACCACAAGCCTAATCAAACAAATAATTTATGCTTTCAAAGTTGGCCACAGGGGGTCACCATTTTGTAACTTTGTTAAACATCTTTGCAAGACTAAGACTGTGCACATGCTCAGTGGGGTCTGGGCTGCTTAGGGATTGTCATAAACAAAGCTGCTTGAGTTCTGCATGGCTGGGAAGTAAGGTGGAGGCTCCCCCTGCTGTTCATAAGTATAATTGTTTCCCTGCTGAGCAGTTAGGGACTGTCTGACAATTCCTATCCACAGCAGTAAATGAAGGGAGAATTTCACTGCATACAGTCAGGTTTCTTATAAAAATGGTAAACATTTTTTAATTAAAGTATATTGGAGATAGGTTTCTTTTTCATTACAGAAAGTAAAAATGGCATTTTATTTTTTTGCCTTTGCATACCCTTTAATTCGGCTCAGTCTGCAAAGAGTCCAAAGGACCGACTGTTTTCACATCCCCCAAGGCAAGATAGTTCCAAATCTTGGATTTCAAAAGGGGCAGGGCTTACCAGAAAATGGGTGGAGTTTGAGTAGTTCAGAATGTGTCTGGTCTCAACTGGACATACACAACTCAGGAGGCTACAAAGCAACATTTATAGAGAGGCTGTTAGGTGTTGGAGGCTATTTCGGAGTGATAGGAGGGTGATAGGAGGGCACAAAACAAAAGAGTAAGTTAAAAGAAAGGTTTAAAAGTTTAAAGTCTCAAGAGTTATATAATTATATATTCACCTCAACCTGATAATTTAATTTTTCAAACCTTATAACCTGTTGCTTATACAGCTTGGTAGAAAAATGATAGTTGGTTCCACAAGAGGGAGAACAAATTCAAATGCTGGATTTACTTACTCTGAAATCATCCACCGCCAATTTGATCAGTGCTTGTTAGAACACGAGCTGCTCCTGAATCCCATGCTGAAGCACAAACATGAATATGTCAGAGACAAGCTAGAATAAATAAATACTTATTATATAAAAGAGCTGTTAATAACCTGCAAAATATATCCTTATAAATGGTGCGCAGGAGTGTCATTCATTATAAGTAGCCTGCAGCCTTGTGCCTTTATATGGTCACAGAACCCCTCAGTGACTTCTAATATCCTTATCATTTACAGTAGGGGGTAGATTATCCCTTATAATACATGAGTGATACTCAGAGTTCCCTGTATAACTCAGCCTGCAGCCTTGTGCCTTTATATGGTCACAGAACCCCTCAGTGACTTCTAATATCCTTATCATTTACAGTAGGGGGTACATTATCCCTTATAATACATGAGTGATACTCAGAGTTCCCTGTATAACTCAGCTTGCAGCCTTGTGCCTTTATATGGTCACAGAACCCCTCAGTGACTTCTAATATCCTTATCATTTACAGTAGGGGGTACATTATGCCTTATAATACATGAGTGATACTCAGAGTTCCCTGTATAACTCAGCCTGCAGCCTTGTGCCTTTATATGGTCACAGAACCCCTCAGTGACTTCTAATATCCTTATCATTTACAGTAGGGGGTACATTATCCCTTATAATACATGAGTGATACTCAGAGTTCCCTGTATAACTCAGCCTGCAGCCTTGTGCCTTTATATGGTCACAGAACCCCTCAGTGACTTCTAATATCCTTATCATTTACAGTAGGGGGTACATTATCCCTTATAATACATGAGTGATACTCAGAGTTCCCTGTATAACTCAGCTTGCAGCCTTGTGCCTTTATATGGTCACAGAACCCCTCAGTGACTTCTAATATCCTTATCATTTACAGTAGGGGGTACATTATGCCTTATAATACATGAGTGATACTCAGAGTTCCCTGTATAACTCAGCCTGCAGCCTTGTGTCTTTATATGGTCACAGAACACCTCAGTGACTTCTAATATCCTTATCATTTACAGTAGGGGGTACATTATGCCTTATAATACATGAGTGATACTCAGAGTTCCCTGTATAACTCAGCCTGCAGCCTTGTGTCTTTATATGGTCACAGAACACCTCAGTGACTTCTAATAACCTTATCATTTACAGTAGGGGGCATTTTATCCCTTATATTATTTCATGGTACTTTCTCATGCCATTCCTGAGGCCCTACACCCTCTCTATAGTACAAGGAGACCCTGCATGCTTCTACATTCCCTTAAATGTTTGTGTCTCTATTTAACTCTCTTATCTCAGGCAGGCATATGGGAGAGAAACCGAGGACAGTGTTCTGCCAACCCCATAGTGCATACTTATATAATGTTAATGTCTGGGAAAAACACGTTGCTTAGCAACATGGTTTCCCAGTAGTGAATCTAAGCGTTCCAGATCTCTGGCAGTAAAAGGGTTAAATAACTATACTGCAGATACTGTGGAAGAAAATATAGGTGAATTACCACTTATGGACAGTAGGGGTCAGTAGCAGCACTGACAATTCTAGGCAAACATTTACCGTAGTAATATTTGCATACACTGTTGAAACAGTTGAAGGAAAATAAACTGATATTTACATTGATCCATTGGGGCTTCTTTGCTGGAAGCCAATATTTTGTGCTTATTTGAGATTTCTCCCTACACATTTTAGCCCCGTTTGGTATTTCTTACAGGCACAGAGTCCTAACTGCTATATATTCTCAACCTTAACCCTAGGTTTTTGAGGGGGTAAATATTTACCTTAAGCATTGGCCTACATCCTACAGTATTTGTCTAGCCTCCCATAGATCTTGCACACTGCAGCTCTGCAGCGCCAGTGTCTACTGGTCTTGCTACCTCCCTCTAAAAGGGTTTGTTCACCTTTAAATTAACTTTTAGATGTAAAGAGTGATATTCTGAGAAACTTTGTAATTGGTTATAATTTTTTATTATTTGTGGTTTTTGAGTTAATTAGCTTTTCATTCAGCAGCTCTCTCCGCTTTCATTTATAACTGTAGGGACCTTCAACATATTTCCCAGTGGGGCAATAGGGCAACATCTTCAGCCCTTTGAGCTTGGAAACCTCTTGGTGAGAAGTGTAGACAATTGACTTCCCCTCTGTACAGTATATTTAAAGTACAGAGTACAGTATACAGTATATTTACAGTAGAGAGTACAGTGTACAGTATAGTTACAGTAGAGCAGGGATTCCCAACCTTTTTCAACCGTGAGCAACATTCAGATGTAAATAGAGTTGAGGAGCAACACACGAATGAAAAATGTTCTTGGGTGGTGCCAAATAAGGGCCGTGATTGGCTATTGGTAGCCCCTATGTGGATTGGCAGCCTACAGGAGGCTCTGTTTGGCAGTACATCTGTTTTTTATGCACCAAAACTTGCCTCCAAGTCTGGAATTAAAAAAAAAGCACCTGTTTTGAGGCCACTGAGAGCAACATCCAAGGTGTTGGGGAGCAACATGTTGCTCACGAGCTACTGGTTGGGGATCCCTGCAGTAGAGAGTACAATGTACAGTATATTTACAATGTAGAGAATAGGGATGTAGCGAACCGCCGAGTATGTGTTCGCGAACGCCGTTCGCGAACACCGGCAAAAAAATGCGAACAGTTCGCGAACAGTTCGCGAACTTCGAACATCCGAAAATCGTTCGATTCGAACGATCGAAGGATTTTAATCGTTCGATCGAACGATTTTCGTTCGAATCGAACGATCGAAGCCATTCGATCGAATGATTTCATTCAATCCAATGGCTTCGATCGTTCGATTTTAGCGATCGAATGGTCGAATGGTCGAACGATTTTGACGCGAACGCCTATTGGCGAACGTCGCGCGACGTTCGCGAACTTGCGGCGGACGCGAACAGCCGATGTTCGCGCGAACAAGTTCGCCGCAGAACAGTTCGCTACATCCCTAGTAGAGAACAGGGTACAGTATATTTACTGTGTCGATTCCAGTATATAGTATAGTTACAGTGGAGAGTACAGTAGAGAGTACAGTATACAGTATAGTTAAGTGGAGAGTACAGTAGAGAGTATAGTATACAGTATAGTTACAGTGGAGAGTACAGTGTACAGTATATTTACAGTAGAGAGTACAGTGTACAGTATATTTACAGTAGAGAATACAGTGTACACTATAGTTATAGTAGAGAGTACAGTGTACAGTATATTTACAGTAGAGAGTACAGTGTACAGTATATACACAGTGTAGAAAACAGCATACAGTATATTTACTGTGTAGAGTCCAGTATACAGTATAGTTACAGTGGAGAGTACAGGGTACAGTATATGTACAGTAGAGAGTGCTGTATACAGTCTATTTAAAGTGGAGAGTACAGTAGAGAGTACAGTGTACAATTTATTTACTATTAAGAGTACAGTATAGAGTGCAGATTACAGTATATTTACAGTAGAGAGTACAGCATAATGCATATTTACTGTTTAGAGTCCAGTATACAGTATAGTTACCATGGAGAGTATGGTAGAGAGTACAGTGTACAGTATATGGACAGTAGAGAGTGCAGTATACAGTCTATATACAGTAGAGAGTACAGTGTACAATATATTTACCATTGAGAGCATACCTCCCAACTGTCCCTTTTTCGGAGGGACAGTCCCTCTTTTGACAGCTCAACTCGCAGTCCCTCATTTGTACTGGAAAGTCCCTCTTTTCTCTGCACTGAACAGCCAGAAAAAGAAACAAAGTTTCTCACTTAATTGGCTTTTAGCAGAGAGCCCAGAACAGCTAACAGGTGCAAATAAGATACTTTGTAACAATTTTGAGACACAAAAACATAGTTTAGATAAGGAGAAATATTTTCAAACTTTCATAATTTTGTAAAACAAACATGGTAATTAGGGGGTGTGGCCACAGAAAGGGGTGTGGTCAAAAAAATTGCTGCGCTATGTGCGGGAAAAATTTTTTTGTCCCTCTTTTTACTTCCAAAATGTTGGGAGGTATGTTGAGAGTACAGTAGATAGTAAAGAATACAGTACAGTTACAGTACAGTATATTTAAAGTGTAGACTATAGTATACAGTTTAGTTACAGTAGAGAGTATAGTATTCACTGCATACTGTATCTGTCCAACTAAAACCAGGCTGTTTACTGCTATTACTTATATTCAATTTTCTATTACGTAGATACGTCTCAGAATCACTGTGGGGATGTTTCCGTTGTCCTGCTAAGCTTTCTCATCTTCAAAGTGGTACAAATATTATGAATTTAAATGGGCTTGTTCGATTTCCAAATATTAGGAAACCATAGTGCATAAGGGTAACGACATGCAGGGCTGAAATATGTTGACGGAGAAGCCTCCAAACACAGCCATGCAGTTGGTCATTTTCTTCAATGGAATGCCGGTGGCATGAACACAGTTGTGCTATAAGTTTATTAGTAATGGCAGAGGCCTGACTAGTGCTCCCGTGGGGGTGGTTCCAGGCTCTTCTTCTCCCGTTCTTTTGGGTAACTGATAAACACGCTGCTCAAAGTGTTCCGAGGTTCCCTGTGTGTCTCGCTGCTCTCAGATCTGAGTGTAACATCTCATTTACAAGTTTACAACATCAGATTACATTACAGGAGGATCCGGAATGACAAACCTGCCAGTCGCTTTATATGCTTGTCGAGCATTTGCATGTCAGGTAAATTATTGACTGTGCCAAGAGCGCTTTAGAAATCCGTGCAACGGCAAGACATCCATGGGGTTTAGCATTTACATGTATCCCTGGCTTCAACATCATTAGGCTCCTTTGCTCACATGTATATGAATTATTCATCCTGCTGCAATACTAAATATTATGTTCCAGCTCAATGGTGGTGGTGTGGAGCCCGACGGGGCCCCCTGGAGGCATGAGATGGGGAGGTGCCTCTATGTGCAGGAGGGAATCTTGTTTATTGATAAAATACTATAACAAAGTAACAAATTAATACAAAATAAACATTGCACAGAACACAGGTAATGATGTGTGGGTCGGGATTTTCCGCTATTGTATATTGTCAACAGTTGGGTCTCATATGACCATAGATAAAGCACTTGTGCCCATAGATGCCTAAAGTAAGTGCCCCCTTGTATTTGTGGCACAGGCAGAGTTGGACTGGTCCAGGAAAAAACCCAGTGGGCCACAATGACCCAGACCCGCTCCCCCCCCGCTGCCCCTGACCTCCTGCCCAGACCAAATAAGAAGCAGGCTGGTAACCCTAGTGGGGCCCTTTCCTTGGCACAAAAACTTTAAAAGGTCTTCGTCCACATTGAACAATAATTTCAGGTTATAGAAGACTTCCCTTTCCCCTTGCATTCAGCATTAACTAGACATTAATTGGCTCCACAGCAATTGAACATTAAAGGCTCCCCCAGAGCTTCCAGAAATGGACCTGTTTTACCAGTACAAATAGAAAATGCTTGTTAATGAGGGTCCCACTGGGTCCCCAGGAAGCATTTATTCCTCTTTTCACCATTGAATTAGTTCAGCGGGCGACAATATCACTTTGATAATGAATAGATGTGTCAGGCCATTGGCTCCCAGCGATCTCACACACAATGTTTATCTCTCTATACAAGTAGCACTTCTATCATCGTTAATTGGAAACAGACGGAAGCTTCCACAGTTACTACAGAACCCGTCTCTGCTTGTCGTCTCGTCTCTACGGGTTTTTGGGAGTCGGGGAGCAATGCTGGGTTCCCCATGTTTTCATTATTGGGAGTAGTGGAGAAGAGGAAGGGAGAAATGAAGGGAAATTAGAATATGTGTCACTGACCCCCCTCTAATAACAAATTCTAAATAAGGCTACAAATTTCTTGTTATTGTTACTTTTTATTACTCATCTTTCTATTCAGGTCCTCTCCTATTCATATTCCAGTCTCTTATTTCGAATGAATGCATGGTTGCTAGGGGAATTTGTACCCCAGCAATCAGATTGAGGAAATTGGAAACGGGAGAGCTGCTGAATAAAAAGTTAAATAACTCAGAAACCACAAATAATAAAAAATTAAAACCTATCAGAAATGATCTCAGAATATCGCTCTCTACGTGAAACTGAAAGTTCATTTAAAGGTGAACAATCCCTTTAAATAAAGAGAGAGAAATGGAAGGCCCCCTCCCAATAACAGCTCTGATTTTTGCCCCAGGTCACGGTAACATTTCCAGCATAAGGACTCAAAAGTGCAAATTGATGCATAAATAGCCATGTTAGTGAACGGCGTCACTCCCAGTGTCAATAGCATTTGAATCCTTTGACGCAAAGGGCCTTTGACGCAATGGGCACAATTTATCCGCAGGCTGATTGGGCGCATGGGCAGTTGATTCTGGTTGCTAAGGAGCATGGATAGGTGCACTCCTTTGCATTCCTATAATGTATAACACATCAGGCTTTATAAGTGTTCATTGGTTCTAATGTTTCCATCACTGAGCTGTGAGTTAAAAATAAGCTCCGCTCATTACCATCTGCTCAGGTGGGTGAGCACGGGCAAAAGGACAACGGCTCTTGAGTAATTGCAGCCAGTCAGGGACCCAACTGGTGACCTCACTAATTCAGGTCTAATGCATTAACCCCAACAAGGCACCTGTATCTCCCATATAGAGGGCAGGCACGTCACTTAGATATGGGGGAGCCGGGGGGTTGAAGTTAAAGTCCTGTCCAGTGAAATCAAGCCCATAATTTCTCTCTGCTTAATGGATGACAAACGTGTGCAACGGCAGCTTGTTAATGGAGCGATCATTTCTGATGGATTCCGCCACGCTGAATTTTATAATGGACCTGCTCTTTAGTCGCAGAACGTTACATGGTATGAATAGAATCGTAGAGAAAACAATCTGCCTGCAAGGAAGCAAAAAGCATCTACATTTACACACATGATATAGAATAGGAAAGACAATCCTTACTCCGTGTTGCTGGGGCTTCCAGATCTTAATGATGGGGTTAGTTCTGCAAAGCTGCATCTCCATCAACCGCATTGTTAACCCGGTCCTGGGCCAAATGTTGCCCAACACTGAAGGGTGCCCATGAAAAGGCACTTGTGTCCAGGGTTGGGTATCTGCGGCCCACTGCAGGCAGTCATCTCAAGGGCCCTCTCCACCCTCGTCACAAACCCCTGTATCCCTTATACCAAATCTTTGTGCTGCCACCGCCCTGGCGCAGAATGCAGATAGACAGTGGGGCCCATGAGGGCCAGGGTCCCTCAGGATTTATTCTGTATCCCGTTGGCCCAGTCCAACCTTGCTTCTGAGACCAAGTCCAACCTTGCTTCTGAGACCAAGTCCTAGCTTGCTTCTGAGGCCCAGTCCTACCTTGCTTCTGAATTCAATGGAGAATGGGCCAGCAGGGCAAGCAATATGGCAACTATCCCATTAACGGTAACAACAGAAGATGAACACTATTCACAAGTGCCTTTCTTTCCCCCTTTAAGAACAATTTCTAACTTTCACTGGTTGTGTGAAATCTCCAAAAGTTGGACTGGACATGTCTCCTGCATTATAACAAGACCCAGAATAGATCATTTAGCTAAATGCAAAGGTCAAGTGACAGTTTCTATACTTTCTCATGAGCTGTCAAAAGCAAAAGCTTTAAAAGTATGGAACACTTTTTCTAAACTCAACTCTAAAATGTCAAAGAGTTCTGGTACCTTTCACTCGGCGATGCAAAATGTCAGAATAACCCTGACCCTCCTCATTGTGGGATTCAGAAATTCACTGGGTTATTCCAACTGCAGAAAGATATAGGAGCGTATAGGGGCCACATTATGAAGATTGTAGAGTAATTCAGAGTTATAGCAAAAGTATTAGTATTAATATTAAAGGAGAACTAAAGCATTAAAAAGAATATGGCTGGAAATGCTGTACTTTGTATACTGAACTAACTGTAGAAATCCAGAAGTTCAGCAGCCCTATAGTAGTACTGATCCAGGCCTTCAAAGTTGTTCACAGCAGATCTCCATCTTGGATTTTGTAAACCATCTTTTGTGTGTCAGTGGCACTTCACATGCTCAGTGATCTCTGGGCTGCTGCTTAGAAACAACGTTTATTAACAAATTCTAATGCAGAATGTATGAGGTGCAAATAAGTTTTAGGGAAGGTGTATATCCCTTTAATTTTGATTGTCTCTTATAAATTACAAAACAAAAATATACACGTTATATCGATGCTTAGTTTTATCATATAAGCCATTACCAGCAGAGAGCTGAATAAAGTGCTCATTCCCCCGTTATGAACAGAACAATAGGAATATTTAATACATTCAGGTGTGTGACAAGCGCTTGATACAAAAGCCATTAGAATAACAAGACATAACACAATAAGAGAGCGCTACCCTCGCCGGGGTTATGCAGAACTAGAGTGGCGCCTTTATCCAGAGAAAGGGAGAAATCTGGACTATTTTAAGGAATTAGAATTGCTGATTTTGTGTTCAAGGAAATCAGAAATCATTTTTTTTCTTAGCAGTTTCAGCATTTTAATAAACCCCACTGCTGTGACTTGGGTGGATTAACACAGCTATGGAACCTTTATGTACCTCTAAAGCTTTTTGTAGGACTTGCTACAAAAGTCACAGACTGATATCCCTGGTCAAACCAACTGATCCCAGCAGGAGCCAAAGATTCAGAATGTTCAGCTGAAAACAGAACAGGATAAACACTGGAGGATCTACTTGCATTGCCTGGACTGCTGGTCCTAGAAGACTCTATGGTTGCTGGAATACATCTCTATGGTTGCTGGATAATATGCTGCACAATGCTGGGAGCTGTAGTCCAGGAACATCTTGATAAAGCAAAACTGCTGTGGAAGGTGTAGTCCTGTTGAATTCAGTCAAGGTTTTAAACACATTTACTGAACATTCAGGTCCTCTATAATTTTATATTTGGTGAAATACATTGATATAGGGCAGTGGTTGCTAAACTGAGGAGCTGACCCCCATGGAGGTTCCCATAGTAGTGGAAGTGGAGGCCCAGGCTGAAACCACAAGGGTAAACATTTGAGGGTGAATGATATGTTGGATATCCCTAAATCTGTAGGAGAGTGACTGTTATGACCAGGGTTTGATATCTGTAACATTGTAATGAGCTAATGGGGACCTAAACAACAATTGACTAAAGAGGAAGGCAGGAACCCAAAAAGACTGCCTGTAAACTACCTGTAATAAGAGCTGAACTTATCATTCCAATACAGCATTTATTGCCTTGATCTTATTTAAATAGAAATATCAAGGAGAAACATCTAAGGAGCCGTTGTTCAGGTTAGAAGAACTACTAAAAAAAGGAGCTTAGGTAGATATTCCTCCAGCAAAAACAAAAACCCTGGTCTCCTCCTATACATAATAAACCATTCATGACTTAACAGTCTAAAAAAACTGCTAATACATAGAAAACTATTAAAAAAAACAATAATATAAATTGTGTAGAAGAGCACTCTGGGCAAGATTTTTATTTAGGGTTTACAATCACTGGCTTTCATAATGGAGCCATCATGAATTATGAATTTTGCCACCACTCTATAATCACCCAAAAATCCTAGGAATTTCAGAAAATTCTGTTTCATAGAATGTTTAGCTAATCGATGGGTCAGAGAGCTGGAATTATAGTACTGAAAGCTCACCCGCAAGTGTTTGAAGGAGCTTCTTACTCACGTGATTTAACAAAGAAAATGATCTGCATGGTGTTAATGTTAGCCTAATTTGTGTTGCTTTGGTTAGGGAACAAAACAAATTAAAACCATTTGAGAATAAAGTTGTTTTTTTTGTTGTTATTCTTTTATGGTGATGTGGCAGTTTAAAAGAAAAAGTAATTGCGGTTGTCAAGTAACAATACAGACCATTAGAGATAAAGAGGTTTGTAGAATGTAACAACAACAACTCCCATAAATTGGACAATTGAAGTCTATTGCAATGAAAAATGATCATACATTGTCATTATCATCCATAATAGACTCGTGCCCTTAGAAGTAAAAAAATTAAATTAAATTAATTATTTGCATTATTTATAACAAGTTGAGGAGATATTTTTGACTTTGTTTATTTTCAAATGGTCTTCCTAGTTTATTTTTCTTCATATTATGGCTATGGCTTTTGAACCCTGACATGCAGGAATGGTGTCCCCTCTTCCTTTATAGACTGGAATCAGTTTAAAGGAAGGTCAGGAGATATTGGGAGCTTCATTTTCCAATTAAAGAAGAAATGCATTAACCTGCCATAGAGTGCATAGCCAGAAAATGTTCCTAGGTTCCAGATTTCTAGAATAATTAAGACAGATTGGCAGCTGAATTCCCTTTAAAGGGATCCTGTCATCGGAAAACATGTTTTTTTCAAAACGCATCAGTTAATAGTGCTGCTCCAGCAGAATTCTGCACTGAAATCCATTTCTCAAAAGAGCAAACAGATTTTTTTATATTCAATTTTGAAATCTGACATGGGGCTAGACATTTTGTCAATTTCCCAGCTGCCCCTGGTCATGTGACTTGTGCCTGCACTTTAGGAGAGAAATGCTTTCTGGCAGGCTGCTGTTTTTCCTTCTCAATGTAACTAAATGGGTCTCAGTGAGACATGTGTTTTTACTATTGAGTGTTGTTCTTAGATCTACCAGGCAGCTGTTATCTTGTGTTAGGGAGCTGCTATCTGGTTACCTTCCCATTGTTCTATTGTTTGGCTGCTGGGGGGGGAGGGAGGGGGTGATATCACTCCAACTTGCAGTACAGCAGTAAAGCGTGATTGAAGTTTATCAGAGCACAAGTCACATGACTTGGGGCAGCTGGGAAATTGACAATATGTCTAGCTCCATGTCAGATTTCAAAATTAAATATAAAAAAATCTGTTTGCTGTTTTGAGAAATGGATTTCTGCTGGAGCAGCACTATTAACTGATGCATTTTGAATTTTTTTTTCCCATGACAGTATCCCTTTAAGGAGAAGGTTTTTTGTGATTAACCTTGAAGAAACTGAAGAAATCCAGAAAAGAATGCGAGGGCTGCACTGGTTGTTCCTTCACGTCCTATACTGCAGCACAAGTGTGGGGGGGTTAATCCCCCACCCTATTTGGTAGGACGAGACAGAGTTAATTAATATTCTCTATATCCCTCCCCATATGACTCATGTTTTTCCGGCCTACCTCCTGAGGTAGTGATGAGACTTGCTAAGAAGGAGCATTTTTGTTTTCCGGGGCCTTAGTTGCCTTGATGAACCGGTTGGGGGACTTCTGGAATAGTGGCCTTCCCCACGGGGTCCCCATTTCCCCAAAGGTTGCAGCTGCAGCCTAGGGACTCGAAGTGGAGCACGTGGTTTTGACGTGCATTCTGCGATTTTGACGCAAAAAAATGACGCGGACGCACATTCGGCATGAAGGTGTAGACGCACACTGATGATGTCATGGACCGGGAAACTTAAATATTGGCTGTTTTCCCTACACACTGCCCTTGCTACAGATTATATGCTGCTCTCTAAGGGTTGTAGCTGCCTGTGAAGCATCGAAGGTACTGACAGTAATCTTATAATGTTGCCACTCTGCTCTCTTCTCTCTGCCCCTCTTCCTAGCCCTTCTATGTGTTTTCTATGTGTTACAGATGTCCAGTCAGATGGAACTTTCTAAAGGGAAGAGGATTTCTAAAACTAAACATCCTGCCTGTAGAGAATGTCAGACACCCCTCCCAGATGGGTATACTAGGGGGCGTTGTGAGGACTGCCTTTCTAAGGATGCACCCACTCCCACTACTCAGTCTGAGCCTTCTATGGAATGGTTTAAAGAGCTATTACAGCAGACCTTCATGGAGTTTAAGCAATCCATTCTAAAGGAAGTCCCTAAGCCTGTCACAGAGCATAACCCCTCCTCAGTTGAGGAAGGTGAATTTTTTGTTATTGATAAAGTTGATTCATCTTCTTCTAGTGAAGAAATAGTAGACACCTCGATATTCCAGGCGGATAACATTGGTAAGCTTATTAAGGCTGTTAGAGGTGCCATTGAGGCTCAAGAGGGAAAGAGTACAGAGACTGACAAAATTTAGGATTTGAGTAAAAGGGCTAAAGGTTTTCCTTTTCATCCGGTCATAAAGGATTTAATAGAATTTGAGTGGAAGAACCCGGATAAAGCACCTGTTATAAATAAGAGGTTTAAGTCACTGTTCCTGATTGATGAGGAGGTTAAAGGGATACTGTCATGGGAAAAAACATTTTTTTCAAAATGCATCAGTTAATAGTGCTGCTTCCAGGAGAATTCTGCACTGAAATCCATTTTTCAAAACAGATTTTTTTATATTCAATTTTGAAATCTGACATGGGGCTAGACATTTTGTCAATTTCCCAGCTGCCCCTGGTCATGTGACTTGTGCCTGCTTTCTGGCAGGCTGCTGTTTTTCCTTCTCAATGTAACTGAATGTGTCTCAGTGGGACATGGGTTTTTACTATTGAGTGTTGTTCTTAGATCTACCAGGCAGCTGTTATCTTCTGTTAGGGAGCTGTTATCTGGTTACCTTCTCATTGTTCTTTTGTTTGGCTGCTGGGGGGGAAAAGGGAGGGGGTGATATCACTCCAACTTGCAGTACAGCAGTAAAGAGTGACTGAAGTTTATCAGAGCACAAGTCACATGACTTGGGGCAG
The DNA here is from genome assembly GCF_017654675.1 of Xenopus laevis. NCBI lineage: Eukaryota > Metazoa > Chordata > Amphibia > Anura > Pipidae > Xenopus > Xenopus laevis. The sequence continues at coordinate 120,394,297 of NC_054387.1, read as the reverse complement.
CTGGGAAATTGACACTATGTCTAGCCCCATGTCAGATTTCAAAATTGAATATAAAAAAAATCTGTTTGCTCTTTTGAGAAATGGATTTCAGTGCAAAATTCTGCTGGAGCAGCACTATTAACTGATTCATTTTGAAATTTTTTTTTTTCCCCCACGACAGTATCCCTTTAAGAAGTGGGAAGCCCCTCCATAAGTAGATGTAGTGGTAGCTCGTCTTTCTAAGCGCACTACCATCCCAGTGGAACATGGGTCGGGTCTCAGGGACCCAATGGACCGTAAAGCAGAGTGTTCCTTGAGGCGTATTTATATATATCTGCTTCAGCCCAGTGTAAGCCACTGGTAGCAGCCTCTGGTGTTTCTAGAGCATTGAGGAACTGGCTCACGCAATTGGAGGAGGATATCGAGGCAAAGGTCCCTAGGGACCAGCTATTAAAATCTTTTAAGGACATAAAGTTAGCATCTGAAATGTGATTCTTCTATTGAATCTTTGAAGTTGGCTTCTAAGAACATGGCCCTTTCTACTACAGCCAGGAGAGCTATCTGGCTTAAGCCTTGGTCTGCTATGTGTAACATGCCCTTTGAGCCAGGTCACCTTTTCGGCTCCAAACTAGACACTCTTATGGACAAGATGTCTAATGAGAAGGGCAAGACTCTGCCTCAAGACAGGCAGAGGGTCAGAGGGAGAAATAATTTTTTTCGTCGACAGAGAAGATCTCCTGTCAGGTTTAACCTGATGGCAACCAGGGAGAATGCCAAACTTCCCAAATTCTGCTTCCTATATCACCAGGATCAGCCATGGGTACAGGATGCGATGACGATCAAATGGGAATTTGTTCTGGCCTACATTTTTCCTCCCATTCCTATGATCAGCAGGGTTATCAGAAAAAATCGAAAGGATCAGACTTCGGTTATTGCCATTCTCCCCTTCTGGCTGAAGAGGATATGGTTCTCGCATCTAATGAACATGTGTCGCGGGGACTATTGGGTTCATCCCTGGAGGGAAGACCAGTTTCAGTACCCTGGACTGAGTCGACTAAATCTTATGGCATGGAGGTTGATCAGGCCCTACTGAATTCCTCTGGTCTGTCTGATACAGTTCTTAATACCCTCCTGCAATCCAGGAAATCGTCAACTAACAAAGTCTACTTGAGAATTGTCTGGATTTTTCAGTCATGGTATTCTACACATGATGTCAATTAATACAATTCTGGAATTTTTGCAACAGGGCTTGGATAAGAAATGAAGTCCTAATACCCTCAGAGTACAGGTGTTGGCTATTTCCGATTTTTTGGGTTCCCGATTATCTTCTGATCCATTAAGGTTTCTTAAAGCTGTTAAGAGGATTAGACCTCCTATTTTAAATCCAGTTCTCCAATGGGACTTGAATATTGTGTTAGAACAGTTATGTGAACCTCCTTTTGAACCCCTGGAAGCAATAGATCTAAAGCATCTTTATTTTAAAGCTTTCTTACGGCTATAACCTCTGCAAGAAGGATAAGCGAGATGTGGCTTTTGGCAGAGCGATCTTCAATCAGTCTATCAAAAGAGATAAAACTGCCCCCCCTACTTACTTGCTATGTCCCACTTGTGCTGCAGTTTAGGACGCGTAGGAAAGATGAAATTTTACTTACCGTAATTTCTTTTTCCTTCAAGTCCATACAGCAGCACAGATTATTCCCACCATTAATGATTAAAGTTTGAGTTATTCTGTGTGTATGCTGGAGTACTTTTTTTATAACACCAAGTCATATGGGGGGGTATATATAGAGTGTTAATTAACTCTGTCTCGTCCTACCAAACAGGGAGGCGGATTAACCCCCCCACTTGTGCTGCTGTATGGACTTGAAGGAAAAAGAAATTACAGTAAAATTCCATCTTTATAAATCATTATACAGGTATAGGATCCCATATCCGGAAACCCGATATCCAGAAAGCTCCGAATTACGTAATGGCCGTCTCCCATAGACTCCATTTTAACCAAATAATCCAAATTTTTAAAAATGATTTCCTTTTTCTCCGTAATAACAAAACAGTAGCATGTATTTAATCCCAACTAAGATATAATTATTCCTTATCGGAAGCAAAACCAGCCTATTGGGTTTATTTAATGTTTTAATGAATTTCTAGTAGACTTAAGGCATGAAGATCCAAATTATGGAAAGATCCATTATCCGGAATACCCCAGGTCTCGAGCATTCTGGATAAAAGGTCCCATACCTGTACAAACACTATACAGAAGGTCTATTTTAAAGAAGGCCTAGACATCCTCAGGTAGACTCCCACAGTGTTGTTTCTGTCACCCTTCTTTAGGGAAGGCCTGTTCATGCATTACTTCTAGTGCATTTGAGACAAGTCAAGGGGAACCAAATGCTTTTAAGCAAAATACCAACAAATATCATTAATCTCAAGCTTATTTGGGAGCAGGGGTGAAGAAGAAACTAGTAAAGGTTGTATTGCACTACAGATACCAGGGATATCTTTATCCAGCTACTGTCCAGGTTAGAGCACTGCTACATGTGGTTCCACTGCTGGTTCCTCGCAGATGTATTGGAGGAAAGGTCTCCAGGCTAAACAAAAATGATACACCTTCACATAGAAACTTGGGCACCAGGGAGTTTATAAATTACAAAAGAGAAGGTACTTCCTTTTTACACAAAAAGTTCATGGCATAATATCCAATGACACACCTGGTTCACATGGGTAATACACAAACCCACAGTGTCTGCCAACAGTGGGCATCTTCTGCTTGGTGAGCTTACTAGGTGACATGGCCTATCAAACACTTCCATTATATCACAGGGGCTACCAGCCATAAAATTTACTTCATTCAGTGTCCCTTATCCCTTAGGGCAAACTCTGCTTTAGGGCAGAGACACACGCTCAGATTCGGGGAGATTAGTCGCCCAGCGACAAATCTCCTCTTCTTTGGGGTGACTAATCTCCCCGAACTGCCTTCCCCTGCCTTCTCGCCAGCTAGAATGAAAATCGCCGGCGGGAGAGCACTCGGAGCACTTTGTTTTCCGTAGTCACCTGTAGTCATCCGAAGTTTCCTCGTGAGGTGACTAATCTCCCCGAATCTGAGCATGTGTCTCTGCCCTGAAGTCTTCTGCCTCAGGCTATCCAGCAGCATCTACCCCCTCCACAGAGAGGAGTCCAAAGAGAAAGAGACATATGCATATATTGTATAAATCCCCTTTTATAAACTAGGAAACCATACATTCCCACACTACCCCAGTACCAAATGGGAACACCAACCTCCCACAATGTTTAGGTTACACTTCTTCACAACCCCTACGCTTGTATTTCATTAGGGGTCAACATATTCTGTTGGTTCTAGGTGACCCTTAAACCTAATTATCCAAACCTTTTCTCTTGAGCTTCCAGCAACAGTGCAAGAAAAAAGGATCCTTGAAGACCACTGATAGCGACTCGCAAACAATCTTATCTCCTTTATCCTAAACATGAATTTGTTACAGCAAATCAATTATCAGAACTGCAAAAAAAGCATTGAAAATATTTAAAGAAACAGTGATATGTTAATTAGAAGAGATAAGACATCAATAAATCTATATACAGTATACAAAGTAGGCATGCCGCTTCAATAAATTCAATTCACATTGACCTTTAATGGCCTCTGCTCATATATTGAACCATTCCGTACTGATATGTAAAGCCACCATCATTGGGTTTCACTAGCTATATCTTTTGTTCTGTGATAACATAAAAGTAGGCCTCATTTACAAAGTGTGGGAGATTGATATCACTTCCATTTCCATGGCATCAATAAAGCGATTGATGTGGGATTATCTAGGTGCAAATCAGTTGCATGTGTAGGCTCAACAGGTTCCTAACACTTCTTGCATTTATTGCCTTATATAATCTGCCGTTGTCTCAAATTGGCTGGCCAAAACCTCCTTTTGATAGTCCCTTGTTTTGCAGCCACTATGTTTGCCATTAGCCTTTACATAGCGGTCCCATAGGTCTCTGCCAGTTGAATTATATCTCCACCATGACATCTGCAAGACAATTTAGGGCTCATCTATAATTGGACAAAATCCACCAATTTTTTGCCCACTGGCTTCCTCTCAGTCCTTGCACCCCTCAGTGCTCTTGTACTTCAGCCTGGGAACATCATAATTTATACCTTTTAAAGCATTTCACTTATGGAAATAATTGATCAAAATGAGCACAAACAACACATTCTATGATTTTAATGCAGTTTTTATTGTTGTGAAATGTCTGGCTGGATATAAAATATTCCATTAAGCTGATCTTTCCAGTGTGTTCAGTTATCCCCAATAAGCATGCAGATCCTCTCAAGCAAAGCTAAAGATGGTTTAGCCAATATCTATTCCAGCACTGCTTGGTTCATGTAATAGCCTTTTCATGTAATAGCCTGATTATCCATTAAACTACACGTTTGTGGCCAGAGTTTAATCAAGTGATGATGTCATTGTTAGGCATTAACATAGCCATTGGGCAGAGTGGATAAGATCACATTGAGCTTGAGTCCAAAACAGAATACATTTTTGAAACACAGACCTGTCCCAGAGCCACACAGGACAAGCTGTATTTTTACTCACTTAAGCCCGCTACCCGACCTGACCTGCAACTGCCTTATCTGCGACCCCATCCACTATCCACTGACCACCATTTAACTGGAAGTGCTGTTGTCACAAGCTGGAAGTGACATCATCAGACGTTGTCATGGCAGAAAATGTTTTAAAATGTGTAACGGCGTAAAACTTGCTATAGATAAGATCCAGAACCAACCCATGACCCGCAAACCCACAGACCCACCAACCCACATCTATAACTGCATCCAAAAGTCCTACCTGCAACTCACTTTTACTTTTACTCAGTTTTTTTGCAGGTAACCATCGGCTATCCAACCCGTTGCAGGACTCTTCTTTGATCTCCTTAAGGCTGGTTGGTTATCCCTGAATTTATGTAGTAGACAAGCAGTCAGCACAACGATTTTCACTCCTTTAAAGGTTGGTGCACGTCCACCAGTGGCCACTTTCCACTGGCACCACAAATCAACAAGAACTTCAGGACAGCACCAACAAAATTCTTTATATTTAAAACGCCTTTATTCGTGCTTCACATGAGGCATCACGGCAACATTTCAGGCCAAATGGCCTTTTTGTCAACTCACTTTTACTTTTACTCAGATTTTTTGCAGGTAACCATCGGCTATCCAACCCGTTGCAGGACTCTACTTTGATCTCCTTAAGGCTGGTTGGTTATCCCTGAATTTATGCCATTTTCTCACTTTCAAATGGGTTCCTTTCTTATTGCTTTGCTAGAGGCCCCATTTACACTAACTGTGACCCTGGGTATTGTAAAAATACCACTCAGATGATCATCTCAAACCCCTTCCATCCCCAGCAAGATACCATCCCGAACATTGATGGCATTATACCGAACATTGATACCTTATATCCCTCTAAGCTCTGTGTCATCATTACAGAGCCACAGTTCAATGGTTCTAAGCAACAATGTTAAATTCTTGTAGTGTTGGGTTCATTTAAGGGTTGCGTGCAAATGAGAACTCCATGAGATTCCAATTAGCACAAGGGGCAATTTACTTCTAATATATAATGGGATTGTGCTTCAGGTATCATTACGTTTTATTCTGAATGTGAAAATTGCAGCTGGAGAGAGTAATTTCTTTCTGAAGACAAAGCTGCAATCATGGAGAGAGGTGTTTCAAGCTAACACTGGGCACATGTTTGAAATAGCTGGACCAGAATAGTTTCCCGCAGTCCAGCACTCATTGTGAAACTTTTCAGGCCTCCCTTGAAGGTCCAACATTTGGTCAGGGCTTCCATTAGCTCAGAACTCTACCCTAACCTGCTACTCCTCAATTAGCACCCAACCCAGTGTCCCCTTCTACTTTATGATCTGCACCCAACTTGACTCTCCTCTGATGAAATACATGGGTGGGATCAGCCACCGTAGGGGAGGGAGTCAGCGCTTTTACATCACCAAAAGGGAGGAGCTCTGCTTTAGCTGTGACCTGCCATGATCCTGAACCCAAACCTGGGGCTCGCCTCTTCGCCTAAATCTGCCCAACCCCAGTGGGTTTTGGGTCTGACAATTTATCAGTAATATTTACCCATCATGACCTTAAAGTTGGGCTTTCAGGCTTACCTGGTAGAGAAAATGATCATTCCTTTCAGTTCTAAAGAATCTTTAGGCCTTATGGCAGAGCCCCCTCTCATCCACTACTCTAGAAAAACAAGCCTATATTTATATTATTCCACTGTTTCTGCATAATATTAGTACAGGAATAAACACCTTCATGTGCATTATTCTTACACAATAGAAGTCAGAAGGTACTGCAAACTGAATAGGAAATAGTTTCTAATGTGCAGAACATGTACTTGTTTCTTTATGTTTCTTTATGTAGTATGATGTTTTGAATATGGAATTATTATGCCTTATTAGGAAATGCTTTACACTGGTTATTTGCCATAATTAGAAATGAATTGGTGTTCTTTAAAACCCGGTACCTAACCAAGGTCTTTATACATCAGCCAGAGTTCTATCTACATTGTGCATCTACCTCTACCAACCAATTATTTTGTTTTCTAAGGTACCCAGCCTTTTTTATCCATGAAAAGTGTTGGAGAGCAACACAACCATAAAAAAAATCCCTGGGCTGCCATCTAAGAACTGTGATTGGCTGTTTGGTAGCCCCTATGTGGTCTGACAGCCTACGGGAGGCTCTGTTTGGCAGTACACCTGGTTTTTATGCAACCAAAACTTGCCTCCAAGCCAGGAATTCAAAAATAAGCACCAGCTTTGAGGCCACTGGGAACAACATACAAGGGGTTGGTGGGAAACATCGTTGCTTGCGAGCCACTGGTTGGCTTTTTCTAAAGAGTAGTAGACTGATCAAAATGAAGTGCTAACTGGATGCTGTAGGTAACTGCACTTAGCTCCTATGTAGGTAGGACTCTAGTTGACATATAAGGACCCAAAGTTGGCTATGTAGGGCCCAGAGTGTACACCTCCAACATTGATTTCCTATCTGGAAACAGCTCTGGTATCAGTTATTTTACTATCTAGAAATAAAATATTGATGAGAACTTAGTTCCATTCATCCAGCCATTTCCCAGTAAGAGATTATAGATCGTTTTGCCTCTGAGTGTAATTGTGACACTGCATGACGTGCATTATTCATGTGTGCTTAGGAGAGTCCCATTTTAATACATTACTGAATGGCATTGTATCAACATGCATATCAGAACTGTATAAATATTTGGCAGTGGTAGGAACCAGTTGACATAAAAGCAGAGTTACGCAAGGGGTTCAGTAGGAGAACGTTTGCTGCCAAGTTTCCCTGAAGTGAAACCATGCCGTTACTGTGCAACCAACTCAATGGGATGATAATACGTGCAATTCTGATGTAAGTGGACCTGGGAAGATTGGTTTCCAGGAATGGATGAACCCATGAAGTGTATGAATCCTGTGTTAGCCTAAGAAGGAAAGTATAATACCGGTAGGAAATGTGCCTTCTTGTTGTATAGATAGTGGGAGAGTCTAGAGCTGCCCTATTGGAAGATCCGGTCATGAAGTACTAAGAGTACCCTCCTGTTAAGGTTTCTTTCCACGGTTAAGATCAGCAATTAATGGCTCATGAGCAACATTTTGCTCATCAACCCCTTAAATGTTGTTCCCAGTGGCCTCAAAGCAGGTGCTTATTTGTGGTTTGGAAGCAAGTTTTGGTTGCATAAAAACCAGTTGTACTGCCAAACAGAACCTCTTGTAGTCTGCCTGTCCACACAGAGGCTACCAAATGGCCAATCATAGCTATTATTTTGCATCCCCATAAACTGTTTTCATGCTTGTGTTGCTCCCCAACACTTTTTTCCATTAGAATGTGGCTCACACATATAAAAAGTTGGGGACCCCTGGTTAAGATGGATAGTACACCTGGGTTGGGAATGCAGTAAATGAAGCATCACTTGAAATAAAGCATTCAGCCTGTAGCTTGGTGCCTTGCCCTACAACCTAATATTACAATCGGAATCCCAAACCCAGAAGTAACACCAAGGTCCTGGTTGTGGCTCACTCTTCCCCTATAACAACCACCCCTAGCTTCGGGAGGAGCCCTCCGCTGCGTGGGTGCCGCCAGGACTTGACTTTAGGGCTCATTTATTGTTTCCCCAAGTGCAAAATTGCACTCCATTCCCTTAACACTTGCATCTGGTGAAACAACTCCTCTCTGCACCTGCTATTGGATGTGTTTGGAGAAAGAAAATCCTGGTGCAAGGTGCAAAAAAGAGGGTAAGGGATCTTTCTGTAATTTGGATCTCCATACCTTTTAAGTCTACAAAAATAATTTGAACAATAATTAAACCCAATAGGCTGGTTTTGCCTCCAATAAGGAAACATTTCACTTACCACTCACTAGCCGTGACCGAGTACAAGCTACTGTCATTAAAATACATTATCACTGTTTTCGTTAAAATGTGTATATATATATATATATATATATATATATATATATATATATATATATATATATATATATATATATATATATATATATATATATAAAAGCTTAGACATGGTGCACGCGGACAAACATAAAACAATGCCTGTGTGCTGGTTAAAGACAACAATAGTAATAATCAAAAAGAAAACCGTACCAAACAGGTCTTTATATGAAAAAAACGAAAGGTTTTATTTGATCAACGTTTCGGCTCAACAGCTGGAGCCGGCATACAAACAAACAAACTTAAATACCTCCATTACCCACCAAACAGGAAGTGACAAGTGAGCAAGTGGGAGTGTACATACTTGGACCTCTAGTGACGTGTTACCCTTCCCCTTCAATTAAACAATAACAAATAATAAACAATACCTAACCAGAATGTGTGTTATTGGCTGCCAGTGATATGTGTGACTTCATGTGAAAAATAAAAGATTTAAATTCGTTATAGCAGCGAAGGGTAACACGTCACTAGAGGTCCAAGTATGTACACTCCCACTTGCTCACTTGTCACTTCCTGTTTGGTGGGTAATGGAGGTATTTAAGTTTGTTTGTTTGTATGCGCAATTTTTAGTTCCTGAAGACGGCCCCAGCTGTTGAGCCGAAACGTTGATCAAATAAAACCTTTTGTTTTTTTCATATAAAGACCTGTTTGGTGCGGTTTTCTTTTTGATTATTACTATCTATATATATATATATATATATATATATATATATATATATATATATATTCATAAAACAGCAGAAAATAGCACTCTCCTTGGGTAAATATGAGCATCGTGGCAGCACTCACGTTATGCAAAAAGTGTATTAGGTGAAAAATTTCCACATTAAAAACAGGCTACATTTCGGGCAAGCAACGTGTCAAGTCAAAAGTAGTATAACATACACATATACAAGGTCATACGTTTTTAAGAGGATTCACAGGAAGTGACATCAGTGTTTCATTCATGGTTATAATGTATCCATATCACTGTTCCCATAGTAGTCTATACATGTTGCCTATATTCCAAAGGAAAAATTTGCTATTTCTCTCCATGTTTTCCTTAGGTTTTTCATACTACACTAGTGATGGGCGAATTTGGGGTGTTTTTCTTCGTCGGAAAGAAAATAGTTTCCCGCAGTCCAGCACTCATTGTGAAACTTTTCAGGCCTCCCTTGAAGGTCCAACATTTGGTCAGGGCTTCCATTAGCTCAGAACTCTACCCTAACCTGCTACTCCTCAATTAGCACCCAACCCAGTGTCCCCTTCTACTTTATGATCTGCACCCAACTTGACTCTCCTCTGATGAAATACATGGGTGGGATCAGCCACCGTAGGGGAGGGAGTCAGCGCTTTTACATCACCAAAAGGGAGGAGCTCTGCTTTAGCTGTGACCTGCCATGATCCTGAACCCAAACCTGGGGCTCGCCTCTTCGCCTAAATCTGCCCAACCCCAGTGGGTTTTGGGTCTGACAATTTATCAGTAATATTTACCCATCATGACCTTAAAGTTGGGCTTTCAGGCTTACCTGGTAGAGAAAATGATCATTCCTTTCAGTTCTAAAGAATCTTTAGGCCTTATGGCAGAGCCCCCTCTCATCCACTACTCTAGAAAAACAAGCCTATATTTATATTATTCCACTGTTTCTGCATAATATTAGTACAGGAATAAACACCTTCATGTGCATTATTCTTACACAATAGAAGTCAGAAGGTACTGCAAACTGAATAGGAAATAGTTTCTAATGTGCAGAACATGTACTTGTTTCTTTATGTTTCTTTATGTAGTATGATGTTTTGAATATGGAATTATTATGCCTTATTAGGAAATGCTTTACACTGGTTATTTGCCATAATTAGAAATGAATTGGTGTTCTTAAAAACCCGGTACCTAACCAAGGTCTTTATACATCAGCCAGAGTTCTATCTACATTGTGCATCTACCTCTACCAACCAATTATTTTGTTTTCTAAGGTACCCAGCCTTTTTTATCCATGAAAAGTGTTGGAGAGCAACACAACCATAAAAAAAAATCCCTGGGCTGCCATCTAAGAACTGTGATTGGCTGTTTGGTAGCCCCTATGTGGTCTGACAGCCTACGGGAGGCTCTGTTTGGCAGTACACCTGGTTTTTATGCAACCAAAACTTGCCTCCAAGCCAGGAATTCAAAAATAAGCACCAGCTTTGAGGCCACTGGGAACAACATACAAGGGGTTGGTGGGAAACATCGTTGCTTGCGAGCCACTGGTTGGCTTTTTCTAAAGAGTAGTAGACTGATCAAAATGAAGTGCTAACTGGATGCTGTAGGTAACTGCACTTAGCTCCTATGTAGGTAGGACTCTAGTTGACATATAAGGACCCAAAGTTGGCTATGTAGGGCCCAGAGTGTACACCTCCAACATTGATTTCCTATCTGGAAACAGCTCTGGTATCAGTTATTTTACTATCTAGAAATAAAATATTGATGAGAACTTAGTTCCATTCATCCAGCCATTTCCCAGTAAGAGATTATAGATCGTTTTGCCTCTGAGTGTAATTGTGACACTGCATGACGTGCATTATTCATGTGTGCTTAGGAGAGTCCCATTTAATACATTACTGAATGGCATTGTATCAACATGCATATCAGAACTGTATAAATATTTGGCAGTGGTAGGAACCAGTTGACATAAAAGCAGAGTTACGCAAGGGGTTCAGTAGGAGAACGTTTGCTGCCAAGTTTCCCTGAAGTGAAACCATGCCGTTACTGTGCAACCAACTCAATGGGATGATAATACGTGCAATTCTGATGTAAGTGGACCTGGGAAGATTGGTTTCCAGGAATGGATGAACCCATGAAGTGTATGAATCCTGTGTTAGCCTAAGAAGGAAAGTATAATACCGGTAGGAAATGTGCCTTCTTGTTGTATAGATAGTGGGAGAGTCTAGAGCTGCCCTATTGGAAGATCCGGTCATGAAGTACTAAGAGTACCCTCCTGTTAAGGTTTCTTTCCACGGTTAAGATCAGCAATTAATGGCTCATGAGCAACATTTTGCTCATCAACCCCTTAAATGTTGTTCCCAGTGGCCTCAAAGCAGGTGCTTATTTGTGGTTTGGAAGCAAGTTTTGGTTGCATAAAAACCAGTTGTACTGCCAAACAGAACCTCTTGTAGTCTGCCTGTCCACACAGAGGCTACCAAATGGCCAATCATAGCTATTATTTTGCATCCCCATAAACTGTTTTCATGCTTGTGTTGCTCCCCAACACTTTTTTTCCATTAGAATGTGGCTCACACATATAAAAAGTTGGGGACCCCTGGTTAAGATGGATAGTACACCTGGGTTGGGAATGCAGTAAATGAAGCATCACTTGAAATAAAGCATTCAGCCTGTAGCTTGGTGCCTTGCCCTACAACCTAATATTACAATCGGAATCCCAAACCCAGAAGTAACACCAAGGTCCTGGTTGTGGCTCACTCTTCCCCCTATAACAACCACCCCTAGCTTCGGGAGGAGCCCTCCGCTGCGTGGGTGCCGCCAGGACTTGACTTTAGGGCTCATTTATTGTTTCCCCAAGTGCAAAATTGCACTCCATTCCCTTAACACTTGCATCTGGTGAAACAACTCCTCTCTGCACCTGCTATTGGATGTGTTTGGAGAAAGAAAATCCTGGTGCAAGGTGCAAAAAAGAGGGTAAGGGATCTTTCTGTAATTTGGATCTCCATACCTTTTAAGTCTACAAAAAATAATTTGAACAATAATTAAACCCAATAGGCTGGTTTTGCCTCCAATAAGGAAACATTTCACTTACCACTCACTAGCCGTGACCGAGTACAAGCTACTGTCATTAAAATACATTATCACTGTTTTCGTTAAAATGTGTATATATATATATATATATATATATATATATATATATATATATATATATATATATATATATATATATATATATATAAAAGCTTAGACATGGTGCACGCGGACAAACATAAAACAATGCCTGTGTGCTGGTTAAAGACAACAATAGTAATAATCAAAAAGAAAACCGTACCAAACAGGTCTTTATATGAAAAAAACGAAAGGTTTTATTTGATCAACGTTTCGGCTCAACAGCTGGAGCCGGCATACAAACAAACAAACTTAAATACCTCCATTACCCACCAAACAGGAAGTGACAAGTGAGCAAGTGGGAGTGTACATACTTGGACCTCTAGTGACGTGTTACCCTTCCCCTTCAATTAAACAATAACAAATAATAAACAATACCTAACCAGAATGTGTGTTATTGGCTGCCAGTGATATGTGTGACTTCATGTGAAAAATAAAAGATTTAAATTCGTTATAGCAGCGAAGGGTAACACGTCACTAGAGGTCCAAGTATGTCCACTCCCACTTGCTCACTTGTCACTTCCTGTTTGGTGGGTAATGGAGGTATTTAAGTTTGTTTGTTTGTATGCGCAATTTTTAGTTCCTGAAGACGGCCCCAGCTGTTGAGCCGAAACGTTGATCAAATAAAACCTTTTGTTTTTTTCATATAAAGACCTGTTTGGTGCGGTTTTCTTTTTGATTATTACTATCTATATATATATATATATATATATATATATATATATATATATATATATATTCATAAAACAGCAGAAAATAGCACTCTCCTTGGGTAAATATGAGCATCGTGGCAGCACTCACGTTATGCAAAAAAGTGTATTAGGTGAAAAATTTCCACATTAAAAACAGGCTACATTTCGGGCAAGCAACGTGTCAAGTCAAAAGTAGTATAACATACACATATACAAGGTCATACGTTTTTAAGAGGATTCACAGGAAGTGACATCAGTGTTTCATTCATGGTTATAATGTATCCATATCACTGTTCCCATAGTAGTCTATACATGTTGCCTATATTCCAAAGGAAAAATTTGCTATTTCTCTCCATGTTTTCCTTAGGTTTTTCATACTACACTAGTGATGGGCGAATTTGGGGTGTTTTTCTTCGTCGGAAATTAGCAAAACGGTTGAAAAATTTGCAAATCGGCACCAGTGTCTCATTTTTGACCCATGCGTCCGTTTTTCACACCGGCGTCTGTTTTTTGGACGCTGGCGTCCGTTTTTAGGACGCCGGTGCAAATTCGCTGGCGAAAGGGAATAAATTCGCCCATCACTATACTACACCCTTAATATATAAAGCGATCTCCAAGCTATCACCCTAAACATGTGAAGAAACCTATCCCTGTGAGCCAACTGACTAGTGTAAATAGATGAAAAACTTAAACAGCAAAAGCTTATGTGCCAAAAATTTCGAGAAAGGGGGTATCCAGAAGCAGTTATAAGTGAAGCTAGAGGTAGGGTTGACCGTGTAAGAACTAAAAGAAAGTTTGAGAAAGGCTAGAGTGGTAGCCAAAATGTTAGCAGTTTCCTCGCTGAATAAAACACCATTTTCATCTTGCATAAGACCTGTGAGTGCATGCCTTCTTTTGGTCAGTTATTTATACACATTATCCACTTTGATGTGTTGTGCCGGCTTCCAGCAGTTCCTTGTATATATATATATATAAAAACATACATGGAATTTCTCTGACATAAATTGAAAACAATTTTAGTTATTTTGAAGGAGAGATTATAAGGGAGATTTTGCTTAATATATACACATTTCCAGACAATAGAAATGTATTTTATTTCGCAAGTAATGAAGATGCCCATTGTTGTGATGACAATGACATAAAGTGAGCAATCACGCAGACACAATATGCGTCAATAACACGCCAAAGTAATTTGTAATCTCTGGCAAAATCCCTTTTTAACATAGTTTGTTCAGGGCTGACTGGAAAAGAGTGCATATGATATATGACTGTCAATCTATCTATCTATCTATCTATCTATCTATCTATCTATCTATCTATCTATCTATCTATCTGTCAATTATCTATCTATCTAACTATCTATTAAGCTATGTGTCTGTCTGTCTGTCTATCTATATGTCTATCATCTATATATTATCTATAGTGATGAGCGAATTTATTCTCTCTCTCTCTCTCTCTCTCTCTCTCTCTCTCTCTCTCTCTCTCTCTCTCTCTATCTATCCATCCAGCATTCCATCAATTGATGTGGAATGTGAATATACATTGAGCCTCATCTACTAACTGTGAGCACAATAATCACCAGTTTGCATCACTTCCACCATGTCACTGTAAGATTTATCCTCATATGTAATATGAATGGCTTGGTCCCCTCTTCCCAGTCGAGACCTGCAATATTCAAATACCACCCCAAGCACAGCTGTAAATCTGTAGAAAAGTATCATTCATCATGGGAGCAGTTGTGCCAAGCACATAGGACTGTAAGTGAAACTGTGAGTAGAGTGTGTACAAGACCACAGTGGAGGAGGGTTGAAGTAGACAGGTACAGTTCATATCAAGTAGCATGAGATTCCATGAATGAACTTGCATGTGTGTGCACCTACCCCCTTACCTGAGCTAGAGAAATGCTTTGAGCAAATCAATGTGCCCTTGAAGCAGCACAGAACAACCCTATTATTAGTTTAATATATTACAAACCCTTTGGCATGGAATGGATCAGTCCTAATTAGAAGTCAGAGCGAAACCGACTACAATGGATCAGACTCACTGGCATGCAGTAACCCTGCCTATAATTCCACCGTCAGGTACATAAATATTTTAGGGTAATGTAAAAATTATTTCAGCTTCAAGAAATAAAAAAATAAAAAACATCAATTTATACGCGAGAGGTGCCTTGTCTGACTAGAGATCAATTACGGGGCCCCTGTCCATCACCAATTTTTCCTTTTGAATAATGAACACAGAAAAGAATATTAATCGCCCCTTTGCTTTCCTTGTGCTCTACAATCCTCTGCAATTTTATTGTGCCTGGGCCTCTCCAGTGAAGACTTCATATCTCTTCCTAAAGGGGAACCAAATAAAGGCAATTTTCCTGGAAAAAAAATGAAATCTTGAAGCATCTTGGCAAGGCTCCATGCCTTGTGAAGGCTCCATGTGCCTCAGATCTTTCCATCAAATGACATTACTTCCCCTTTGTCAGAGCGGGTGAAAAAGTGTCACCCCCAGAAAGGGTGTTACCTGTGTCCCCTGCTTTGGTCTTTGGGACAGAGGTTATAGGGGTCATTGATAACCACAAGCATAGTTTGCACAAAAATATGATTCATTGTTACTTTTGCCAACATGCGATCCTTGCACTTCCATATTGAAGTACGCTGCCTTCCTCCTGCCCCCACTTATTGACTAGTGATGGGCGAATTTGCGCCGTTTCTCTTCGCCGGCAAATTTGCAAATTTCGCGTGAAATTCGCGAAACGGCAAAAATTTTGCGAAACGGCCCCGGCGTCACGTTTTTGACGCCGGCGCCCATTTTTGACGCCGGCGCCAGTTTTTTGACGCCGGCGCCCGTTTTTGACGCCGGTGTCCGTTTTTTCGAAAGACGCCAGCGAATTTTTGCCGCGAATTTTCGCGGGTGTTTTGCGAATTTATTCGCTGCCAGCGAATCGCGCAAATTAGCCACGAATTCACGCCTGGCGAATAAATTCGCCCATCACTATTATTGACAAAGGGGAACCCTTGTGCAGCCACCACCTCCGAAACAAGTTATAGAGTCAAGGTTCCCAACGTGACCTATGTCACGTGAAACATGCCACTAGCACACTGAGCACCAGAAACATACCTCCCAACATTTAGGAAAGAGGGATAAAAAGATTTGTTGCGTGTATCATGCCAATTTTTTTGGCCACCCCCATTTATGCGGCCACACCCCCTAATTACCATGTTCATTTTACATAATTTGGCAGGTTATGAAAGTTTAAACACATTTCTGTGGTTTTTATATGTTGTTACAGTTTTGCAAATGAAGTTGAATTGCCCTTTAAGCTGTGAGTCTAAGTTCTTTTCTTATCAAACTGTTGCAAAAGTATGTCAAGTATCTATTCTGCCAAGACACAATTAATTAGATACTTTGTATCTTTTCAGTTTAGCGGATTAAAGAGAAACCCGGGATTTATCAGTACAAATCCGTGACAGCGGGTTGAGCTGTTAAACGCGGGACTGTCCCCCTCAAAACGGGACAGTTGGGAAGTATGCCAGAAATGATGGCAGTCGGACAAGTGCCAGTTCAACTGCATCATGTGGGTAAAAACATGAGGAATGTGTACGAAATTGCACTTTGCAAACTTTGGTGTGGAAGGTAAATGACGCCGTATTTTCTATGCACAGAGATACTGTGAGGCACAATCTGATCCAGGTGCAGCCCTACATTACTGACCCAGCTAGTGGTGTGACTATAGACGAAGCAGGCCCCATGGGTGTTTGAAATAGCTTCAGGGCTGGATTCCTAACAGGCAGGGCTGCCATCAGAAATCATAGGGGCCCCCTGGGCTGCGCCCACCCCCTCGCACGCCCAACCCAAAAGTTAGCCCTCACCCCACAGTAGAAAAAAAAAAACATTGGTGGCTAGGGTCCCCCACATCCATGTAAATACATTTTGGCCAGCCTGCCCACCAGAAGTTTAAAAATAAATTGGTGGCTAGGGTCCTCTCCATACAATTACAGGGTCCACAAATGGTTAACTTTAGGGGGGGGCGCTGCCGTGTTGCACTAACTTGATTAGCAGGGCCCACCTGCTGTCAGTGAGCTGCCACCTTTGGAATTTGCATCTTCTTCCAGTGACAGCATTTTCTTCCCTTATTGGTCACAAAATTTCAAGTCTCGGTAAAGCTGCATGGCGATTGGATGAGTTGGAGGGGAAGTTTTAACCTCAGCTATCCAATCCCTGAGCTCAACCGGGGCTTAAACTCTCTGACCAATAAGGGGAGGGAATGGACCGAAGATGCTTCCACCTGTGCTCCCACCTTCCCTTACGAAGTCTCTCAAAGCTGGGGGCCCGGCTAATCAAGTAATGCAGCATGACCGGACCCCCTTACCCTTCGGGCCCGGTACAGAACACCCCCTGTCCCCCCTTGATGGCGTCACTGCTAGGTGCACCCTATACCCCTTCCCTCCACTCCACTCACACACCCCCCCCCGGAAAGTCACCTTCATTAGCAAAACTGTTCAAAATTTCATAACCTGCCAAATTTTGGATAATGAACATGGTAATTAGGGGGTGTGGTCACAAAATGGGCATGGTCAAAAAAATTTGCCTCGCTCCACGCGGCAAATCTTTTTGTCCCTCCTACTATTTCCAAATGTTTAGGAATATTTAGCACAGGAATAATTAGCACAGGTATGGAGTCCCTTGTCCAAACAAGGGACTCTATACCTGTGCTAAATATTCCTGCGCCAGTATTTATTAAAGAGGTTGTAATTCAATCCTTAGTTTTCTATAGAAGTTGCAGAAAAACGTAATTATAGATGCAAGAAAATTCACCAATGAGAATTCTTCTGATCAATGACTTCATTATAAATGCAAAAGAAGTGACCAATGAGAATGCTGATTCCCAGCACCATGTCAGGCATCTTGCTGTTATCTTACATATAGAGATAATGATGTCATTTATTTCTTCATTATATGACACTGGAATCAAACATGGGGATAAAGGACAGACTTGTTCAGTGCTGGGAAACTCTGCTTTAAGCTTCCAACTCCAGTTGCAGGAACAAAGAACATGGAGCCAGATTGATACAGATCAGCTGGGATTCTCATTGGAGGATTTTTTGTATTTAATAGCAGTCGCTGGCTGTGGAGATTTCAGGGAAACTTTTGGTAAAGTTTTATTGTGCAATATTGCTTTAAAAATACAACCCTGATGTTGTCAGTCTACAGCTCCCAGCATGCCTCAACCTTCTTTATATTTTACATTATTCTGGGATTTGTAGTCCAGCAACAACTGAGCAACGTTTGGTTGAGCAGTGCAGCAGGGTTTACTAGCCCTTTAAATAATATTTATTTAGCTTTGATCAACTTTGCACTTTTTCCTTTCTACATTTAGTGAGAATGCCACTTCCTTGCATTTCCTCTTTAAACATTCCCTGAGGTTGTTTAAGTTATTCTTTCTGAAAAGCCATTATTTTTCCAATTCAATTCCGTTTATTACAGCTTTTTTTGTGATGACCGATTGTATCTACTTTGACTTTCTTTGTGCCATTTATTATGCTGTGCTGATCCTAATATATACAGTATTACTGTGGTTAGCCTTTATGTGAATAAATCACTCATTTTCTTTATTAAGCACTGCTGGCACCCTGGGTAAATTAAGGGTCTGCATTCCTGAGTTAATTCACCTGTATAGCTTCCCAGATCTACCCGGTAACCGGCAGGGCAGAATTCTGAACACCTAATAAGTGAATGTGATAATAATATTTAATAAAAACATAAAAAAACAAAAAAACATCCCTTACTATGGATCGACACAAGCACTAAGTTGCTAAGGAAAGTATGGTACCTATGGATTAGAGGAAAGCTGATGTAATTCCTATATTTAAAAAGGGATTACGATCTCAGACTGGCAATTATAGGCCAGTAAGTCTGACATCTGTGGTGGGCAAATTATTTGAAGGCTTGTTAAAGGAAAACTATACCCCCAAAATGAATACTTAAGCAACAGATAGTTTATATCAAATTGAATGACATATTAAAGAATCTTACCAAACTGGAATATATATTTACATAAATATTGCCCTTTTACATCTCTTGCCTTGAACCACCATTTCGTGACTCTATCTGTGCTGCCTCAGAGATCACCTGACCAGAAATACTACAACACTAACTGTAACAGGAAGAAGTGAGGAAGCAAAAGGCAGAACTCTGTCTGTTAATTGGCTCATGTGACCTTACATGTGGTTTGTATGTGTGCACAGTGAATCTTACGATCTCAGGGGGCGGCCCTTATTTTTTAAAATGGCAATTTTCTATTTCTGATTACCCAATGGCACATACTACTAAAAAAGTATATTATTATAATAATGGTTCATTTACATGAAGCAGGGTTTTACACATGAGCTGTTTTACTCAGTATCTTTTAATAGAGACCTACATTGTTTGGGAGGTATAGTTTTCCTTTAAGGGATCACACTCAAAATGTTGTCCTAGTGAATGGCATTATGAGCAGCAATCAGCATGGCTTTATGAAGGATAGGTCATGTCAGACGAATTTGATTGCATTTTATGATGAGGTAAGTAAGATGCTGTACAGTGGGAGGGCAGTAGATGTGATCTATTTGGATTTTGCCAAAGCGCTTGCTACCGTGCCCCACAAACGACTGCTTTCTAAACTAAGGTCTGTTGGGCTTAATGAAGTCGTTTGCACGTGGATAGGAAACTGGCTACAGGATTGGGTACAGAGGGTGGTTGTTAATGGGACATTCTCTACTTGGACTAAGGTTCTTAGTGGGGTCCCCCAGGGCTCGGTATTGGGTCCACTTTTATTTAACTTGTTCATTAATGACTTAGGGGAGGGTATTGTAAGTAATGTATCAGTGTTTGCAGATGACACAAAATTATCCAGCCCAATTAATTCCATCCAGGATGTGGCATCCTTGCAACACGATCTTGATAAACTGGCAATCTGGGCAGCTAAGTGGCAGATGAGATTCAATGTTGATTGAATGTTGTCATTGGTTATAATCGCAGCTTAGTGATGTCATTTCTGTCACATGACTCACTGAAACTTTTGTATTATAATAAATACAAAAAATGTTGCAAAATATGAGGATATTAGAAGTTACTTCGGAGTTCCATTCGGCCTTGTGTTTTTTATATAGTCTTGTAACTCCTCGGTAACTTATTATATCCTTATATTTTACAAAAGGGGGTACTTTATTCTCTAATGCTTTATTAACCAGTAGTTCCTTCCAGCTGAAAAGAGGGAGGGCATAAAAAAAAAAATAAAAGTGATGTTAGAGTGAAGTCGGTGCTGGGCAAGATGGGAAGTCTTGGTCTCTAATCTGAGTTGCAACAGCAATACAAATAAGGGGTGTCCTATATGTCTTAATTCTTGAACAACAAACCACTATAAGCACTTCACTGGGTGGTCAGCCCTTCTTTCTCTTTCCCCATTCCTCCTGTTTCCCTACTTCTACATTTTGATTATGTGTGACATCCCCTCTTTGCTACTTATTCCTACTGGCTAATTTAGGTGGGACAATCTAGAGTTGAGAACCCCAGATGGGTTGAGGCTGATATGGATGTGAGTGCAGGCCCGGATTTATGGAACGGCCACTTAGGCCTTTGCCTTGGGCAGCAGGATTTTAGGGGGCGGCATGCTGCCCAACCACACCCACATTGGTTCAAAAACACTGTTGATGCGCAGGAGATACAATCTCTATGAAAATTTGCACGAATACAGGGGAGGGGACAGGGGCAATGAACGGCAGTGGGCCTAGGGGCGCCCGCTATGTAAATCCTGCCCTGTGTGAGTGGGCGTTTTAGTCTTGTAAAGAGGTTAAATAGTTTGGCAATGTGCAGGTTTGTCCAGCAGTTGGCACCAACTCCACCTCTGCAACCTATATAGGGCAGTGGCTTTCTGAGGCATTTCCTCTTTTGCCTAGGAAAATCCAGAAGCAGAATCAAGACAAATGTGGCCAGACCATTAGTGGGAGGCTGATTGCTTTAGGGCAGAGGTCCCCAACCTTTTGCACCTGTGAGCAACATTCAGATGTATAAAAAATTGGGGAGCAACACAAGCCTGAAAGATGTTCCTGGGGTGCCAAATTAAGGTTCTGATTGGCCATTTAGTAGCCCCTGTGTAGACTGGCAGCCTACTGGAGACTCTGTTTGGCAGTACCCCTGTTTCTTAAGCAACAAAACTTGCCTCCAAGGCAGAAATTAAAAAATAATCACCTGCTTTGAGGCCACTGGGAGCAACATCCAAGGGGCTGGTGAGCAACTTGTTGCTCATGGGCTATTGGTTGGGGATCACTGCTTTAGGGGTAGCCAGTGAAAGATAGGCTAGTGAGAAAGGACAGTCTGTTGTCCCAACAAACCCCTGAGGTGAAAATGTGTCAGGTAGGGAAATTTGGTGTTTTGAGAGAGAGAGAGAGAGAGAGAGAGAGAGAGAGAGAGAGAGAGAGAGAGAGAGAGAGAGAGAGAGAGAGAGAGGGAATCTGCAGAAGTATTGTGCAAAGTGTGATTCATATTCTCTAATAACAACCAGTGCCCCAGTCTATAAACCTGCCTCCCTGCAAGAAGCTGTCAATAAAGTGTCCTATCGTAAAGGCCATGCTTACCCACCTGTCACGTGTGGCCCCTTTACAGGCTGATCTGGGGGTGTGTCTTGTCTAAATACTAGGTTAGATGGGTGGCCACGTCTAAAATGTCCCTATTGGGGGGGGCTTTACTTGTTCAACTGCATTTCCGGGGCTTCTGAATATATTACATTTTTTGATGTTAGTTATTTCTAGGGATGCACCGAATCCACTATTTTGGATTCAGCCAAACCCCTGAATCCTTCACAAAAGATTCGGCAGAATACTGAACCTGAACCCTAATTTGCATATGCAAATTAGGGGTGGGAAGGGGAAGACATTTTTACTTATTTGCATATGCAAATTAGGATTCAGTTCAGTATTCGGCCAGGCAAAAGGATTCAGCCAAATCCGAATCCTTTAGAAAAAGGCCGAATCCTGGCTGAATCCCAAACTGAATCCTGGATTCGGTGCATCCCTATTTATTTTCCAGTTTTCTGTGCTGAAACATGTTTTTTCTGTTTTCTTAGAGAACTATCTTTAGAGATAATAATCCTGCATTCTGTTGTGAAATGATTTATTCTGCGCACCCTCGGTGTGGTATATTCCCCACGCAGTCTCTTGCCCCCAACTGTAAAGATCCTACAGTATGTTCTGCTGCTGATTTATTTATCAGGAATGGGAGAAGATTCCATAAAGGAATACAGGGAAAAAATAGATCTTTCCCCAGCTTGAGAGAGACCTTCATGCACAATGGCCCAGCAATGAGACACAACCTTGTGCTATTCATAGCTCTGCTGAACAAGAACCAGGAATATAAATATATGTTTTCCCCAAACCATCAATAAAATAACAGTCTTTTCATCAATACTAAAGGGAAACATCACCTGTTTGTGAGTGGGAATAGTTTTCTAGCAGGCTGAAAACATCACAGGATCACCTTTCGTGGCTTCCATTAACCTCAACTTGAGCACAATAAATAGGACTTATTTTGAAAACATATTCCGCCTGTACATTTAATTTGAAAGAAATTCATATTGTCCCTTTTTATATTATAAAGCTCCACTAGAGTTTTTATTTTTCATAAACTCCAACCCCATCCCCTGTAAAAGAGATAATTTTTTAAATGAAGACAATGAGCTCTCTTTAAACAAACCCTTTCCTTCCCTAAGCTGCAGCATCCGTTAGGCTTTGTAATAAGGAGCAGCTCCTTTTATAAATGGATTATATCTGGACTCGTAATTTGTAGTACTACCTTCTTTCTTTGTGAACAGAGGCTCATTAGAACCAGGAAGTGAATCACAGTGAAAATTATTTAATTTTCTTGTTTAGAACAAAAAATATAACATAAACCATAGATGTGGACATCTATGTACAATCCATATCCTTTACTCCAGGCCTGGACTGTCAATCTATTGGTGCTGGTAAATGCCAGAGGGGGCCATAGACAGTCACTATTTAGTGGGCTGGTAGGGTGCTGTTTGGGTCTCTGTGTACTTGAAATACCAACCCAGATCTCTAGGGTGGTGGAAGTATAGAAGAAAAAGAAGAGGGAAGTTGATATCTAAAACTCTAACCCCTCCCACCTATCAGATGGTACCAAATATCACTTGTCATAGTCCAAAGACCAGGACAATATTAGATGGGAAGCCTTGGGTCTGGAGGCATCTGAATAAGGTTTCCAACACCTGCAATGCCATTGATGATCTCCAAAAATTCAGTGGAATTAAAATTAGTTAGAATGTTTGCCCCAAAATGTAGGGAACCCCCAATGTTTTGGATTAACAGACAGCCCTGGGACTACTGTTATTATGGGTAAACTTATTGCTTTTCCAAGGGGGGCAAAGTATCTCTCTCTCTTAGCCTTTGTGTTAAATTTGAATCTCGATTCGCATCTACAACGTGACAAACCCGGCAATTCTAAAAAGGATAACATACAGTAATTATAATGAGGTTTTGCATCCGCTTAATACAACACAGCACGATTGCTTTGGCATGTTAACCCAACATGTCCAAGCAATAACAGTTAAACAAAGATTCAAAATGATGGAAAAGTCCTCTTGATTTACTTATGAAGACAATCCGCATGCTGTCTACTGCCTTCAGCAATTTGTAACGAGAAAATGTAAACTGACCTTACATGAAGACTTTCAGCAGATAGCTTACTCCCAAAGGACAAGAGCCTTCAGTTGAAGTTGAATGTATTGATCTTTGATACAAGAAATTGTAGTGCAAAGAGAATTCTAAGCTAAAGCACATGGATGGCTATTAACCAGATTTTGCTTTACTTGAAAAAAAATGTAGATATACAGGAATCACAAGGTGGCAATAAATACGTTTATACTAAAACAGTTTTACAATATTAGATTGTAAATTATCAATATTAATGATAACCATACCCAGGGGCAACAGTTTTTCCAATGTTTTAGAACTACTGCTAAATGGATGATTCATCATCACTTCTTTTATATGTTGAAACTGGTTATCGGTTAATTGTGGACCTTGTGCAGATTTTACTCTGTAAAGTGGGGCTTGAACCAAATTAACCCAAAGACCAATGGGTTAAGCTGTCCATAAGGAACTTTATGCAGGGTTAACCCTTGCGTTTATTAGGTGCGGACGTTTATTAGGTGCGGACGTGGTTGCACGTCCGCACCTAATAAACGCAAGGGGTAACCCTGCATAAAGTTCCTTGTGTGCCAGTGTGTTTACCATTTGATGCTATATCGGAGGTCGCCGGACTCCTAACACTGGGCACCAGGGGTTCTCGCTACCCAATCTCCAGGAGTGTGCTCTGCCTCATCTTTTGTCGCTTAATCTGTCCATACACAAGTTGATACTTGGGATATAAGGGTTAAATCGGGTGCTTTGTGCTTGATCCAAATACACAGTTGCCTGTGTGTTTGGATCCAGACAAAGTAGACTCACATTGGGGTATATTTATCAAAGAGTGAAGTCAATAGTGAAGTTCCGCCACTAGAGTGAAATTCTGCCACTCTCCATTCATTTCTATGGGATTTTTATAGGCGTATTTATCAAAGGGTGAACTTTCACTTTCACCCATTGATAAATACGCCTTTCAAAATCCTATAGAAATGAATTGAGAGCTGCGGAATCCAGGATTCGATTCGGCTGAACCGAATCCAAATCCTAATTTGCATATGCAAATTAGAGGCGGGGAGGGAAATCACGTGACTTTTTGTCACAAAACAAGGAAGTAAAAAGTGTTTTTCCCTTCCCACCCCTAATTTGCATACGCAAATTAGGATTCGGATTCAGTTCATTCCTACTGCTGCACCACCGCTGTAAATTTTGAATTTCTGTGCAACTATATGCTGGGAGTCACTGCGCCAAATTATAAATGATTTTTTAGTAGATTTAAGGTATGCTGAGCCAAATTAAGGAAAGATCCCTTATCCGGAATAAAGCTCATAATCTTATAAATATATAACAAATAGCCCCCTAAGCACCTCATTTACATAATTTCAGGAGAAGACTGACCTTCAGCCAAAATTATACTTTATATTAACTCCTCTGCATTATCAACTGATCTTGTTATGCATCTCCAGATGTTCATAACACAATAAGAAATCAGAAGCATTGTGTGTCAATGTTGGGAAAATCACCATAAATGAGATATTTTCCTTTTTTTTAAAAAGTTGTCTACATACGAAATATAAATCTGCCCCTTGATGGCCTAATAGGATATCAGTAATGCTCCTGGTGGGGCCTTCTGGTCCTAACCATTTGGCCTATTCTTTGGTCATTGCCTATTTCTGTATGAGAACTAAGAGACAAATAGAAGGATAGATTGTAATAGGATTGTGGTATATAAGGAGAGGAAATACAATTGTTTGGAGAGTGGGTCAATGGTCTAAGGTTTTCTGGTGGGACCCTGGCATTCCAGTTCTATACTGAAATCATATAATATTTGCCACATGTACAACTTTTAAAATGTTTTTCTTGTGTTTCTTACCTTCCATACCCATATCACAGTAGTAGGGCTCCGGAGGAGTTAAATCGACCAATCGACTGTTTTAGTAAAGCTCAATGGCCACTTCAGAGTCATGCAGCATGTGGTCAAGCTAACAGCCAATCAATATTGAGTTCAGTTCACAATTTAGGGTGTTTACAAATGGCTGAATGTGCGGTGGTTCTCATCGGCACGCCAGGCTCAGTGATGCTTGTCTTGCATCAAATCACCAGAAGAACCATTTCTTGCTCGTTTAATTTTAGTTACAGCCCCTGTTTGCATCAAGGCACCCAACATCAACCCATTACTCATCCAGAAATTGCTTTTTTCCCCATTAAAAACTGCTCGGTTCACAAAATACCCACTACATTCCAACAGCATTTTCGAGGCAGTATAATATCGCTGTTGAGGAACTAGACAAGCAGGCATCTAACTCATGTGCATATGGAATGGATATTAACTTTTAATTAACATCAACCTCTCAGTTTTAATATTGTTTGCCTTAATGAAGGTTTCCTATTAATTCTTTGCTTGAAACAATGAAAGTGATTTCTTGCCCTCTCTTCTAAACAGCGCGGCGACCTGCACATTAGCATAATTAGATATGCTAAGTAGGTCTAGATTCATTTGGGCAACAGATGTTGTTGATGCAATTGATGAATGACTGTTGCAAATGATGAGCGGACATCAGGGCAATGACAGCGGCTGATTAAGCAGTATGAGCTAATATAAATGTTGATTTGTCAGCCATCTAATGGGTACAGTAGAACCAAAGTTGGGAGACACTTGATGGCGTGAAGAGGTGCCAGACCATAATCATATGAGAAAATTGAACCAATGGATTGTGCTAATAATCAAATGTGGAGCTGCACTTGATTAAACTGTCATTCACCCCTTTAGTGCCACAGGGTGCTGGAAGTATGAATAAACATGCACTATTAAAAGGATAATATATCATATTTAAAATGAAGGTTCTAGTTTACTGTTGTAACAGGTGGATAGGTCAGGGTCTTCCTAAACCTTCCCTTGGGTTAATATCAACTGGTTTCGGTACTCGTGCAAGGTGTCCAACTCCCAGCAACTCCCGGTAGGCACAATATAATTCGACTCTTTATCTTCAGGTGGGGCCCCCGCTTATGGTATGGAGGAAGGGATTACCAGGCTGGTATAAACACACAGCAATCACTCTTGATCAAATAAACTGTTGGCTCCAGTGGTTCTTTAAAACAGTCAAACGATTTATTGAACTGGTGGTCCACTTCTCAATTGTCAGTCACATATTCAAGGTGTGTGCTCAGATGGTCCACTTCACAAGCATGCAGTGGCAGCAGGTCATTTACACACAATTATATTACTCACGGATACTGTCTGATCCCTTGTTAGTCAGCTTTGTGAACTGAGCCGCCTTTCCTGCCTTTGGTGCACAATTCCCATTGAAGGTGAATCTCACAGCTGATCTTACACTCTATCCCTGAGCCTAACCACTTGAGTCCCTAACCTGACGGCCTTCATCGCAGGGTGCTAAACCTTCACTAAACTCCTCGTTGCAGCCTTTGCTGCTCACTAACATTCCTGAACTTATCTGTCACTCCTATAGTGAACTATTATAGTTTCTGACCTGACACCTGCTCCTATACTGAGGCCTACCTCCACCTCAGGCCCTCCCAGCTACACACTACCTCCTCCAGTGGGTGGGTGTACTAGAAAAAAAAACACAGGACAATATCCCTTTTATAACCTCTGGGGAAAAAGGATGCAGCCTAGCTAGCTAACACATGGGAAAACCTTTACCCTTATATAGTGACATCTACTGGCCAGTCACTGAACTGCCAGCAGAATACAGTCACATAGGGAAAAGGAAACAGCTTTTCTTCTAGAACTGAGGACCCAATCTAGGTGTCTAAATTATGCCCAGGGACCAAAGAACCTAAATTTTAGCAAAACCTTTACCCTCTTACACAGTATTTTCCCATAAACTCTTGCTTCTTATCCTGTGAGTGGCTTCAGGACTGCCATGTAAGAGAAACAAGCAAATGTAAGTTAATGCGAGTGATAGCTCTGGAAGGGGCGGTCCAACAATAAGCCACACCCTCGAGGAGCCATAGATTCACAAATAGTCCGGCAGTATGGTTGAAATTGCCCAATGTGTGTAAACAAATTTAAACGTGTTAACCTTATAAATGGCCAGTAACTGCCCTCCAAAAATAGAAATGGAAAGGGTTTTATATATATATATATATATATATATATATATATATATATATATATATATATATTTATACCATTGATACACATGGCTTGAGAAAGGGCCAATATGGCTCGAAACGTCGCCGAATGATATGTGCACATATATGGTGATGTAAAGTTTTTTATCTTTTAATACAGAATTTAAGCATTAACAAGTGAGTGCTGTCCATCTTTTCGTCTTAATATCTATATATATATATATATATATATATATATATATATATATATATATATATATATATATATATATATGGTTCTATATTGGAGTGC
The DNA here is from genome assembly GCF_017654675.1 of Xenopus laevis. Taxonomy (NCBI): domain Eukaryota; kingdom Metazoa; phylum Chordata; class Amphibia; order Anura; family Pipidae; genus Xenopus; species Xenopus laevis. The sequence continues at coordinate 120,366,194 of NC_054387.1, read as the reverse complement.
TGGGGTTAAACTTTGTGTAATTTGTTTATCAAGCCTCACCCATGTGCACCCAATAAAAAGGGATGAGCTGCAGTTTATTGTGTTTTATTTTATATATATATATATATATATATATATATATATATATATATATATATATATATATATATATATATATATATATATATATATATATATATATATATATATATGTAATGTATTGTTAGTCTGAACTGGTAAATATTGGGTGTTTGGGCCAGGAGTTCTGATATAGTTTAAATCAAAATATTAATAGTCATATGAGCAAACTTCCACCCCTCCACTCACCCACCACTTTTATTGCTAGTCATGGGAACAAGGGTGCCACGCTGGGGTCTGGGCAGACAGGAGATTTGACAGTTGCTCAATTTTCCACCCAGTCCATAGTGTTGCTCCCTTGTTTTTAAAGCCTACAATACAGTATTAGCATTGCTGCAAAGGGGCTCAAGTAAGTTGGATGGGGCCAGCTAGCAACTTTTTTCCTTAGGCCCAGGCCTTTGTGACATTCATACAAATGAGGGCCTTGGGGCTTTAAGGCCCACATTTGCATAGTATATAACAAAGGAGTTCAAAGTGGGATGGTTCTCACATACCTCCAAACATTTTGGAAGTAAAAAGAGGGACAAAAAATTTTTTCCGCACATAGCGCAAAAATTTTGTTGACCACACCCCTTTCTGTGGCCACACCCCCTAATTACCATGTTTGTTTTACAAAATTTGGCAGGTTATGAAAGTTTGAAAATATTTCTCCTTATCTAAACTGTGTTTTTGTGTCTCAAAATTGTTACAAAGTATCTTATTTGCACCTGTTACAAGTTCTGGGCTCTCTGCTAAAAGCCAATTAAGTGAAAAACTTTGTTTCTTTTTCTGGCTGTTCAGTGCAGAGAAAATAGGGACTTTCCAGTACAAATGAGGGACTGCGGGTTGAGCTGTCAAAAGAGGGACTGTCCCTCCGAAAAAGGGACAGTTGGGAGGTATGGTTCTCATATTTAACTGGCAATAAACATGGGTCAGGTGTCCTTCATGGCTTTCTACACAACTATAGGATGAAACCTAATCTCATATAAAATAGAACTGTTGCTGCGTGTATGCGTAGAAATGTGCTTAATCTATGCGGTTACTGGCCCTTTAAGAGATAGCGTAGAACTGTAGAACATCCTAGAATAAATGTCTGCACCTAACCGAATTTATAATGGTTTTTGGTCTTTTGCATTTTGTTTTGTCCTCATGGCTATGGCTTATTTAGTGTAGATATACCAAATATTGCATAACAAATGAAATTGTCAGCAGAGATCATCTCCTGATTGAGACCGTCAGGAAGGTTATCATTCTTTGATTGGGCCCAAAAAAAATCTCTTTTCAACAATAATTATCCCATTGCATTGAAGGTGGCTGCTCTATGCAACCTCATCACTTAACCTTTCTTATTGGTAGGTTTAACCTTTTTTATTGGTAGGTTTGTAATGTACCGTTGCTTTCAAAGGCACACCATCATGAAAACATGTTTGTATTGGAACCTGAAAACTAATGCTTAAGACACCAGATATTTTGTGCCTGGGAAATAGATGTGGTTGTGTGTAATGTGTACATGGGCAAAATAACCCAGATTTGGTTCCCAGGAAGTCAATGTCTATGCTAAATGGAAGTGTAATTTAGTGATTATGGTCATAGGGGTGAGCCAGGGTACAAGGGTTCCACAGCTGCATTAAAATTCAAGCATGCCACCCACCCGCTCAGTTGTTTGTGGTGACTAGTAATGGGCGAATTTGTCCCATTTCGGCGAAAAATTTTCTTCGGAGAAAAATTAGCAAAACACAAATTTTGACGCCCGCATCAATTCTGACGCTCGCATACATTTTGGCACTGCCGTTAAAGTCAACGGGTGTCCAATTATTGGTGACGTGCGATGGTTTTGCCACAAGCGACTTTTCCGACGCGCTTCCAAAAATTTTTACGGCGTCTAATTTTCGTGGCAGTTTTGCGAATTTATTCGCCGGCAGCGCAACGTGGAAATTTGCTGCAAATTCGCGCATTCCGAATTTATCCACCCATCACTAATGGTGACATCATTAGATGTGTGGTATGGTTGGGGTCAGGGGCCTGCAGGTGAGTGCTGGGCACCTCCAAAGATTTTTTGCGGGGTGCCTTGAAGGTACACCAATGGCCATCTCCTTCTACTCTAAATCCTCGTTATTGTGATCACCAACACAAATCCTGTACACTTGAAGCCTAGTCTGGTGAAGATGGTGCTAACTGCCAACCCTTCTGCATAACTCTGGGTTTGTTGTAGGCCTGGGGTTCCCAGTAGACTTTTATTTTTCTTTCATTGTTACTGGCTACTTCCTCTTACTAAGGAGGAACTTTTAGGTTTCTTTAGGGCTTCTATGGGCATCCCAGATTATTGCAGCAGCGAGAAACAGAAATCTGCCAATTTTAATACTTGCTGGAGTGAATAAGTATACACGATGAGTGCGGACGTGTCCAGAGGTGCGGTGGAGTAGAGTATGCTTATTGCAGTTATCACTCACCTAATGTAACCACTGCATATTAAACATGGTGACTTACTCAAAGCGGAGACATTTGCCTGCTTAAACAAATGATTTTTGAAAACCGGCTAAACTCTCCACTTTAAGCACATAAAAGTGACTTTCAATTTGGCAACAGCGCTGTTTCAAAATGAGTCTGCATGGAGGATCAAAATTAATTGATTCCCATTACAGATAAAGGGGGTTATTTACTAAACTCAGAATGCAAAAATCATGAAAAATTTGTGATTTTTATAAAAAAAAAGCACAAATTTTTTGGAATTTATTAAACCCCGAGGATGGAAAAGTCAGAATCTGAAAATCCGGCATATCAGACCTGTCGAGGTTGCATATAAGTCAATGGGAGAAGCCCAATAATTTTTTTGATGTGCACTGGGTTTCGTACAATACCCTGAAGTTTTCAGAGTTTTCGGGCAAAAATCTGAGTTTTTGGGTGAAAAATCTGAAAAAACGTGAAAATCTGATAAAAATCCTAAAAATTCGTGAAAATCAGATTTTTTTCCTGCAAAGCAAATTTTCGGGAAGCTGCAATAATAAATAAGCATAAAAAACCCTAGTGGATTTGATCAGAGTTTGTAGCAAAGAATATTGAAACTTTGATAAATAACCCCCAAAGTATCTGCAATCGTTCTGACTTTCCCCTTTTCATGCAGATTCTTTCCATCAAGTTGGGAAATCGTCACCTACTTAAACCTTGGGAAATTCGCCTCATATTACTTCCTCCAACACTTTTTAACAGGAAATCACTGGTTAAAAATGAATACCGATACAATTGATTTTAATTGGGTTCCACATGAATTTATTTATCTACACAATATATTTTGACAATGAATTTGAAATTGATTGTTTAAAATAATTTATTATACATAAATTGTTATGTATTATGAATTTGATGCTATAGATACATGAAATTGGTGTTGTTGGTGTTTAATTGAGAAGACTAATTTTTTGAATAACATTTAATGAATTGAGATTTATCTACTGAGTGTGAGTTGAGATTCTGTTTAAATATCAGGTCTAAGCAAACAGAATCTAAACCTGAAAAGTTATGTGCTGGTCAGCAAAAGTTGACAATTTGTTGAGATTATTTTTTTTTATAGATTTCAATAGGTAAATTAGGGTCCAAATTTTGGGTGAAGGATTTAGTATTTAGCCAAATCCACAAAACGATGGATTGAAATGCTGTAATAAAAGTTACCCTTTACCCTCAGACAGCAAATGTTAAACTTTTGCCTTAAAACTGTGTTGCGACCCTTAATAATAAAAGTCATTAATGACTACTCAAAGTGCAAGTGAAAACGACTCTCCTTTCCTTATTATCTGCGTATTGGATCTTGTCTGGTCTTGTTGCCTTTGTTTGATGAGGACAGGTCATGCCTCTGGCTTTCCATTAACTGTCACTTACGTATCTACTTTCCCTGACTTTGTGTTGTTCATTTTGCACTTAGCAACCTCAGGTCACTGCTTTGTAAGAACAGGATAGAAACACGGCACCATTATTATAGGGTTGGAATAATCAACTGTCAGGTATTGCTAGGATTAGAGCCAGGGACCTTTGGGTTTCTGGCTCGATGTCTTAACCATTTCGCCAGGTGAGCAGCCTGTAGGGCTGCTCGCTATATGTTACCTGGACTCTACAGCCCCAGCCCAGTTGCTGCCTGATTAGTTGCAATCAGCCAATCAGGGCTGACAGAGCCGGGCCAACCCTGTCAGGCGCCCTAGGCAACCTGGTGGGCCACGGCGCCGGCTCAGTGCGCGCGAAACTGCGCTCCAGCGCGCATGTGCAAAACTGCGCTCCAGCGCACATGCGCGAAATGGCGTGCGTGCATGTGCAAGAGCGCATTTTCGCAAACGTTACACTCGGCAGTCTGGGAGAGACGGGACCGGACACGGGGTAGGCAACAGAGCAGGTACGTGTCTGGTGCCCCCTCAGCTTTGTGCCCTAGGCACGTGCCTACTCTGCCTACCCCTAGTTCCGGCCCTGAGGGCTGACTCTGCCCCATTTAAGGCCAGCCCTTAGAACACTCCTTGCAGGAGCATTACATGGTCTCCCTAATAGTGTGGCAGCGCCCCGAACTAGGTTGTGCAAACTCTTGCCCTTTTCCTATTCCTCCTTGCCTTGGTCTGCCTGTCCCAGCCTTGACCTTGATCTGACCCTTGCCTGTTCTCATTTCCTATTCCACCTTCTACCTTTCCCTGACTTCACCTTGTACCGACCTTGCCTTGCCTGTTCCTGCTTCCTGTCCTGTTCTGCCTTGAACCCTGTCTTATAGCTTCCCTTGTCTCTCTCTCTCACTCTTCAGTGCTATCCGCTCCTCTTGCTATTCTGCTCCAGTCTCCCTCTGCTCCAGTCTACTCCTCGTTTTTCAGTGCTCTCCTGCATTTCAGTTCTCTCCTGCTATCTTGCTATCTAGTCTCCATCTGCTCCAGTGTCCTCCCACTGTCCTGTCCTCCCAATGTCCTGTCTTCCAAATCTACACCCGCACTGTCCAGTCTCATCCTCTTAGTCTGCCCCCGATCTACACCCTCATCGTCCTGACCTTCGCCCGCTCCGTCCTGCTTCACTCTGCACCTGTTCCAGTTCGACTGCGCCCTCATCTCCCTGTTCCTGCCTTTCCCTTTGTGTTCTGTGGACACATCCAGTGCCTGCTTAAAGGACTCGCCTTCTCCCTTCAGTCTCTGCTGCGCCCCCTACCTAATCCTTGACATCAAGCCAACAAGATACTGTTCTGGATATAGTTTGGACTTCTTGGCTAAATGAATAGTGGGGTATGTAATAAAAATGACAAAGCTTGCACGGTCTAGTAACCCATAGCAACCAACTAGATGTTTGGTTTTAAGTAACTGGCCAGTACATGCTGCCTTTTTATTGGCTGCTATGGGTTACAAGAGCTTTTTCATAATAAAGAGTTTACCAAATTTACCTGAAAGCCAATTAGAGTGATATTGGAGGTGAATGTCTGTTTGTTACCCCCTAAAGATATAGCAAGTTTCCTGTTAAAGACAATCATTGTATAAATCTGTAACTTTTTTGCTTATGATCTAAGGCATGTATTCTTAACTTATGCTACAGTACCCAAAAAGGGTACTGCTTGATAAAGCTTCATATAGGTGAAATGCGTCACAGCATCTAGTTGATGTGTCACTCCTAAGGCTGAAATTACATTTTTGTTGAAATTACCCCAAAATCGTGAAAATCGGCAAGCTCACGAGACCGTGAATTGTGAAATCATGAAAATCTGTAAATTGCTGATTCGGTGTGAGCAAATGTCGAGTTTTGTGCTCCGCAGTGGAACGCACATGCTGAGATACATCAGGTGCCATCTTGGATTTTCGGAAATAGTTATTTGTAAAGTGGAGACATCACGAAAAGGCTATTGGATCCAGCGCTAAGTGACCTGTCACCAAGTGACCGTGCCCAACTGTATCCTTGAGGAAAGACCTGAAAGCAGGATCTGGTGAGATCAGTTCATTATTGGGGGGGGGGCTCGTGTAGCTGGAAAGAGAGGGGGTGTGTGGGATGCCCCATTTAATCTTACTTGATTACCAAATTGGAGAACTATAACTCACACCGTAATACTGCCAAGTTGGAGAACTGTAACTAATCTACATAATTGTTGTTGCAAGACTGGGGGAATCATTAACATCAATACAACCTATGAGATTTGGAAAACTTCTATTATTGTGATTTTAAGTGACCACCTACCTGAATAATTAAAAAAAATCTTTTTATGCAACTATATTGTTGTATGTTGGGTTCCAGGCCGGCCAAGTTTTAAATGGAAAATTCTTAAAGCCAAATGAAAATTCTTATACATTTAGATTAATTTGGTCTCCAAATACACCTTTAATTCATTTATTAAGGTTTTGTTATCCTCAAAAGGACCTTGGGGATTTAAGTAGTGATGGGCGAATTTGGGGTGAATCTGGGAAAATGCGCCAGCGTCCATTTTTTTTTGACGCGGCGAATTTTTGCGGTGGTTTCGCAAATTTATTCTCCATGAATTAGCACCTGGCGAATAAATTCGCCCATCACTAGATTTAAGGTGTGTTCCAGACCAAGTAAAGAGTTTTATCCTTACTGCCACATTAACTCAATTAATTCTCCATAAATATTCTCAAATTTGTTGATTTTCATTTAATTAATTTTAGAATTTGACCGAATGCCAAATCAACCACAAAAAAAACACAGGAATAAAAAAACAAAAAAAAACAAACCCCCACCCAAAAAACTAAAAAAGTGTCAACTTCTGGTCTAAAGGCGCATGATAATTAGGGGCAAATTCACTAAGCCGCGAAGCGCCGAACGCTAGCGTTAATTCGCTAGCGTTTGGCATTTTCACTACTGCGCAAATTCACTAACGAACGCTGGCGTAGTTTCGCTAGTGTTACTTCGCAACCTTATGCCAGGCGAATCTTCGCTAGCGACGAAACTACGCAAATTCACTAACTTGCGCAGTGTACTGAACGCTACCTTTTACGCTAGACTTCCTTCGCCACCTCAGACCTGGCGAAGCGCAATAGAGTAGATAGGGATTGTTTAAAAAAAAGTCAATTTTTTTTCTAAGTCCCAAAAAACGCTGGCGTGTTTTCTACATGATGGCTGATAGGCTGAAAAAGATCGAAAATTTTTTGGGGCTCCCCTTCCTCCCCCCTACATTTCCTGACTCATGGCAACTTACCTAGACAGTGGGCACATGTGTAGGGCAAAATAAAATTTTTATTTGCTGATTTGAAGGTTTTCTAGGCATTTGTAGTGCAGATACGTGTTCCTCCATGGAAATTTGAATTTCGCGCCGTATGCAAATTAGCCTAGTAACTTTGCTTTATATAGCGAATCAACGCTAGCGCAACCTTACGCTACCCCTGTGCGCAACTTCAGATTTTAGTGAATTTGCGGAGCCCTGGCGAAACTACGCCTGGCAAAGTGCGGCGAAGTGCGGCGAAGTTGCGCCTGGCGCAACTTCGCATCTTAGTGAATTTGCCCCTCTGAGTTTGCTTGTTCACTCCTGCAATTCCTGCATGGATTCTGCTAAATGTGGAAGTGAATCCAATATTCAGAGCCTACCTATTGAACATAGTAAAATGTCCTTCTACAATATATTTTAGTAGTTAAAACTGGTTTGGGTGCCTATCAGAATCTGCATATTGATTTTGTTTCTGAGCAAAAAAATGTAAGAAACATTGAACTAAGGTATGATACTCAAAAACATTTCTTAATACCTACAAAATATTGGATAATGATAAAAAGAGGGGGGGGGAGTGCTGTACCCCTGAATGAACCAATACATTACAGACACCTTCAATTTTGATCACTTCAATTCTATACTATAATTTCACTTTATGTTGCAATACAAGCACATTCAGATTACTTTATATGAACATCATGTTTCAGGCAATTATATCCCTGAGGAATGTTACTAACTTTTACTTCATGTCTAAAAGAAAAGGACAAGGATTAGTTCTACATAAAGATATTTTAAAACAATTAACGCAGCTCCAGAAACCAATGAAAGTGGTTTCGAAGAATTTTTTAAAAAGGGTAGTAATATTACAGAAGTTATAACACTATATTTATTATGCAGCATGCATTACCATACCTGAGTAAACAGCTCTAGATTCTCTCTGTTTGTTTAGGATAGTGGCTGCCATATTACCTTGGTGTGACATCACTTCCTGCCTGAGTCTCTCCCTGCTCACTCATGGCTCTGGGCTCAGATTACAGGAGGGAGGGGGAGAGGAGCAAACTGAGCATGCTCAAGGACAAGACCTGGAGGTTTAAGCTGAAAACAGGAAGTCTGATGCAGAAGCCCATGAGTACACAATAGAAGGAAAGAAATGGGGTGTTTCTTTTGAGGACTCAGAGCAGCATTACTTTGAGGGTTTACTGGTGTATTTATATTGACCTTACTGATAAAGCTAGACTCCATACATTTCCCTTGATTTCTGGATTCATATTTATTTCCTACAAATGGCAGGTATGATGGATATTTTTAATATTAGGTGTATGTTGTCTTCATCTAACATTCAACATCTCCTTCAACAAGGAGGAAAATAGTGTTTGGATTTTTGGAGCAGCATTTAAGGTGGCCATACTCGGGCCTATTAAAGTAGCCGACAGACCAGATCGGCAGCTTACTGGCCCATGTGTGGGGCCCTCCGACGGGCTTTCCCGATCGATAAAAGTCGGCAAAAGTCGGCAAAATGTCTATAGGGCAGGGCTAAAAATCCCGTTGAATCATTCTGTTCGTTGATGCGGTCCCTCAATCCAACTGCCCATATTGGCCACAACCGGATCAGCCCGATATCCCCACCTCAAGGTGGGCATATCTGGGAGAGATCCGCTCATTTGGCGAAATTGCAAAACGAGCGGATCTCTACGTGTATGGCCACCTTTAGGCTAGATTCTTTCAGGTTAGTCCCCAGACCCCAAAATATGAGAAGTGATAAGTGATAATCTCAACGGAGGTTATAATACAGCGAAAGCACAATCAGTAGGTGATTTGCATAATTGCTTCATAATGCTAAGTATCTTGGTTTGGAGGATATAATAAAGAGGTGTTGCATTTTAAATAGAGACAGGAATCTTCTAACAATTATTTCTTGTGGGTAAATTAGATTACTGCTGCCTGACTGGGGATATTCGGACATTGGAATGCTGCTTTTTGGAAGTTTTTTTTTATCAAATAGTTGGTATTTTTGGTCTAGTCTCAATGCCAGCCTGTTCATTTTGGGCATGTGCACCTGCACCCCCCATTGTTCATTGGGAATCCACGCCATGTTGTATCTGGTTTCATGAGGATTTTGGAAGTCAGCACTGGGGTCAAGATGACTGTGTATGAGTTCAAGTCATAGCTGAGATTTAGGGCCAGATTTAGAAAGTTTTTTTTGATTCTTCCTGGTGAATCACATATGAGAGAAAGGTTGAGGAGCATTTATTGACTTTGCTTGTTCTTGGGCATTTTTCATGAAATCACCAGGTAAAATCGGCTTGGATTGCCATGCACTTTAATGGTCAAGCAAATAGAGAATTATCAAGAAATTGTCATTCAAACAAATACAGAAGTGTGGGGTTAAGTTCAAGTATCACAAATAAAAACTGATAAATAGAAAAAAACTGATCATTGAGAGAAAAAGTCTTTATTGTGAAGAACAAATAAAAGTAACATCTTGACCTTCAGTCATTTCAAATCAGTATCAAAGCTGAGACCACAGAGGGATACAAGGAAGAGTTGAGAACATAAAGTCAATATTGATAGCATGACTGAAATGTTGTTACATAATAGCAGAGTTTTTTTCCATTGGTTTTATTTAGTCTTGAAAATTCTATTGATCTTGATAAGACCCAACACAAGAACAAGACCTACAAACATTACACCAAGATTTTGTTCACTGCTAAGAGTAATATTTCAATAATATGTAGACCTGACATGGCTTAAGACAATGTGTCCAACATTTTCCATGTGGTGAGGCAATTACTCACAATAAAATATGTTAAGGGGATTGGAATAAAATATTAAAGTCACACAAAGAAGATAAACAGCAAAGTCTCCTGGAGATCCACACCCTACCTAAAGGCCACCAGGTGGACATCAATGATGTTGAGATATTAAGAATGCCTACTAATTCATTATAACCCAAAAATATCTGCTAGCTCAGGTTCACCTTCTGGTTTTCAGGGGAAGAAAATAATTAAGAAACCCACAATCAAACACATTTCTCTGGTCCTTTGCCCCAGACACACCCCGTTCCACCAGCATAAATATTTTAATAATATTTATAATAATAATATAATTAAAGCCCAAACTATGAAGAAGACAAAAGTTCCACCAAAGACCAAAGAGTGGGGCTAGTACCCTGGATGAGTAATACAACATAGTGTAGGGATCCAAGGGCATTGACTTGGTATAGAGGTATGCCAATATAATCTATTGAATTTGTACAGTGTCATGGTCGGAACCCAACACCAGAACAAATGCCAAGCACCCTGGTTTTGGCTCGTGCTTCATCTGTAGTGTGACCACCTTTGGCCTCGGGAGGAGCCCACAGCTACTTGGATGCCACCAGGACTTAAACGAGAGGTGCAAGGCTAGAGGTTCTGGATAGACAGAGGGGCACGACTGTTAGCAAAGTCTTTGGGCAGAAGATCGTGGTGCAAGATGTCAGACAGAATCGTAGTCGGAACAGGCCGGGTCGAGGCAGACAGAAAGTGAGCGTAAACAAATCAGGCCGGGTCTGGGCAGGCAGAGTTTGAAGCGTGGTCAGGCAGGCAAGGGTCAAAACCGGGAGATCAATAAATGGATTAAGCAGAAGAGATCAGGCAATGGATCAGGATACAGACGTCAGAATTGTCACAACAGGTAGTCAGAATCGAGAACAATCACAGAATAGCAAAAGTTAACAGCACCAGGAACAAATCCTATAACAGGCAACGATTCTACACATAGATGTCCCCTTTAAACATTTGAATTTTGTGCCATTGCGGGCTGGCGTCACAACGCCAGTTCGCATGCTATTAGAATCAAATTGGGAGCAAAATCAGTAAATACTATTAGTGAGCATGTCGGAGACCTCTAGTGACCAAACAGAGGTAAAACCACAATTTCAATAATTTCTCCAAAACATGCTATTAAGTAAAAAAATATATTTTATTCACATCAGTAGTTAAAAAACATGTATAGTATTCCCTCTAACGCCTAACGCGTTTCATGCTTACCCAGCACTTAGTCATAGGCAGAATTGTCACAACAGGTAGTCAGAATCGAGAACAATCACAGAATAGCAAAAGTTAACAGCACCAGGAACAAATCCTATAACAGGCAACGATTCTACACATAGATGTCCCCTTTAAACATTTGAATTTCGCGCCATTGCGGGCTGGCGTCACAACGCCAGTTCGCATTCGCCTTTAATTTCAGGAGACGCGCGGCGCGCGCCTTGGCAGACAGCTTCACAGAGGAGGAAGACAACATGGCGGGCATCCCTGCCGTCCCCCCCACTAGACCACCAGGGTGAGTCGCTCTCCTTACATACAGGTTGTTTTGGTAAACTTTACAGTTCTGCTGAAAATGTTGGAGATCATTTCACAGAATATACTTGCAATAATTTTATACCCTAGGCCTAGGTAGTCTAATTATCTAGATAAGAAATTGGCAATTAGGGATTAAACTACAACTTCCAGCACCCCCAGCGAGCCTGTTGACACATATTGTGTCTAATTGGGTCCACATGATGGGTAGCATCTTGTATTGATAACCTCCTCTACTTTTTCATTGTTTAAGGCGAATTTGCAATATAAATTTTCATTCAATTACCTCCACAGACAGTGAGGAACACAGAATATTAAGTAGAATATGAAAGGAAACCTCTACCCCAAACTGATTTATTGATATATTTTACATCATACAGAGCTGAACAAGACGCCAATGATATAAATAAATGACATGAGTAGTCACTTCGCCTGCATAAAAGATGAAAATATATCTTTGACTCAAGGAGAGCTTTATTGGCACATCTGAAGTGCATTTTTGACAGAATCCTAATGATTTTTTAGAGAATTTTCTTTGGACTTCGAAAGCAAAATAAATGTTTAGAGAAATAAAAAAATGTGGTTTCACTGGGGAGTAGGATAATTTGTAGTTATCTTGACTGCATTTGTTTAGGATAGCAGCTACCATATAAGCTTGGTGTGACATCACTTCCTGCCTGAGTTTCTCCCTGCTCACTCATAGCTCTGGGCTCAGATTACAGCAGGGAGGGGGGGAAAGGGAGGGGTAGAAGAAGAGAGGAGCAAACTGAGCATGCTCAAGCCCTAGCCCTGGAGGTTTAAGCTGAAAACAGGAAGTCTGATACAGAAGCCCATGAGTACACAATAGAAAGAAAGAAATGCAGTGTTTCTTTTGACAAAGGACTCAGAGTAGCATTACTTTGAGGGTTTACCAGTATAGATATACCTTTCTGATAAAGCTTACTTAATTTTAGCCTTCCCTTCTCCTTTAAGTTCCATATCTGGCATAAACCTGCTTACCCACTTGCAGTCCAGCAAAGTAGTTCAGAACCTCTGCCTGCCTTGCTCCAGATGTAGGTATACACTATGTTTATTTCTCCATAGTATGGCCTTTCTAGCCCAGTCATTGCCCCTTCCCCTATTGCTACTAGTTGGAGCAAAGTTTGCTGTAGTTATAGTAAGCCATCGAAAGCAATGTGCAGGTAGAAATTACTGGGATGTCAATATGCTAGAGACCTTAGATTAGAGTCCTGCACGGAAACAATTTGTTAAACCCAACCCGCACCCGGACCCACAACCCACATACTTACCACTTGGGCCCGCTACCCGACCCACAAGTACCTTATCTGCAACCCGAACCCTTACCCGCTGACCATCAAGAAACAGGAAGTGCTGTCATTGTAGACCGAAAGTGACATCACTAGAAGTAGGCGTGATCAGAAAAAAAGCAGTAAAACAGGAAGTGCTGTCATTCTAACCAGAAGTGACATCATTAGAAGTAAGCGTGATCAGAAAAAAAGGAGTAAAACAGGAAGTGCTGTCGTAAACCAGAAGTGACATCATTAGAAGTAGGCGTGATCATAAAAAAAGAAGTAAAACTCGCTATTGAGAAGACCCATGACCGACTCTCGACCCGCAAACCCGGACAACCACCAACCTGCGTCTATACTCGCCCCCGAAACTTCTACCTGCCATCCGCAGGTTTTTGCGGGTAACCCACAGGTACCCAGACCCGCTGCAGGATTCTACCTTAGATTTCTACCTTTGGTTATTTCCAAACTGCAGTCTTTACTTCACTGTCTTGTTGGCACTGAGCAGTGGCAGGGGGCTTAGCCTGAACAGAGCCGTTTCTGGGGAAGGAGCCGCCCCCCGCACCGACTTACCTGTCGGGAGGGGAGGGAGGAACACGATTGCGGAGAGCGCAATTGCGCTCTCTCGCAATAGCGCAGCCGAATTTCCGGTTTAAAAACCGGAAATTCGGCTCTTAAAGGTGCAGGAGCGGCTTTTTGCCGCCCCTGGAATCCTCTCTGGCGCTGCCGCCTGAGGCGAGCGGCCCTGCTCGCCTCATTGGCGGAGCGCCCCTGAGCCTGAATGCCAATTAGGGTGAGATTTGCATTATAGCTGGAATGTCTATTTGCTCTTCTCAGTACACTTGAAAGTCCAGCTTCAATGTGAATCTGGATGAGATTTGTGGTGCTGCATTAGATATTCTTGGAACTGCGGCTGAATGGTTGATACATTGATACTGCCTATATAAGTAACACTGTTAGGAACTGAGGGGGTTTATCCAACATATTAACATAGTAAGTGTGGTTGAAAAAAAGACACACGTCCATCAAGTTCAACCTTTTAACGCTATTTCAACCTGTCCAACTGCCAGTTGATCCAGAGGAAGGCAGAAAAAAAACCCCATTTGAAGTCTCGGCAATTTGCCTCAGAGGGGGGAAAAAATCCTACCTGACTCCAAAATTGCAGTGGGGCTACTCCCTGGATCCTGACCCAAGGTTGGACCGCCAAGCGTTGGTTTGAACAAAAAAAAGACAGACAATCACTCCATCGGGGTGATAATTATACAGTTCTGGATTTTTTAAAACCTAATAACTCACTGGGGACATGAACATACAAGTGCAGTGGTACGTAATAGGAAAATCAATAAATAATCAGTATGTCTGTCCCTCACTCTTCAATTGGTTTAGGAGAGCCAATAGAGGACCTGCATTAACTGCATGATAAGAACCTTCCCAGACATGAGAGGGCTATCAAATTCTTCAGCACAGACAGAGTAAATAAGGGATTGTTATCCCTTTAACTTTTCATTTTTACAGGATTTCTGCATAATGAACAATGCATAACATGATTCCACCACCCTGAAATGTGTAAATAACGCTTGCCAAAAGCATTTACCACCAGGTGCAAACGTGATTATTTCCATTCTATTTCCATTCCAGGCTGCTTTCCTATTCAATTATTATTTGAAAATCTGCTCAGTAAATATTTGTGAGGCCTTTCTAGATCACCTTGAGCCGAGTAAAGTGCCTTTAATGTGCAGTGCTGCAGTTGCTGCCTTTCAGAGATAAATACATTGTTTTCTCTACCCCTGGAAACCAGGTTATGAATGTTTCAGCAATATAAACATACTACAGACAAATATGTGCAGTATTCTTACCAGGATGAAAAGCATTAAAGGGGATGTAAAAACTATTTGCTCAACTAAACTATACCCAGATTTTTCTAGACTACAAATTCCAGACTACTTTAACATATTATCAAGGTTATGGCATGCTGGGAGCTGTGGTCCACCAACACTGGGGACATTCAGCAGGACCAACAAGGGTCATCAATCAAGGTCTTTGATATTTAATGAAAAGCCATTGTTTAATGCACCTTTCCACGTGATGGGTACTTCCCAAGGTTAGAAGTAATGGTAGAGCTTATTGTAGCCCACTAATGAAATAATTCCTGTCTCCTGACAGACAAAGCTATGTGTCTAGATCAGGGGTCCCCAACCTTTTTTAACTGGGAGCAACATTCAGAAAAGAGTCGAGGAGCAAAACAAGCATGGAAAATGTTCCTGGGTGGTGCTATGATTGGCTATTTTGTAGCCCCTATGTGGACTGGCAGCCAACAGGAGGGTCTGTTTGACAGTGCACCTGGTTTTTATGCAACCAAAACTTGCCTCCAAACCAGGAATTTATAAATAAGCAGCTGCTTTGAGGCCACATGTTGCTCACGAGTAGTGATGGGTGAATTTGCGCCATTTCGCTTCGCCGAAAAATTTGCGAAATTTGCGAAACGGCGTCTGCATCAAAAAAAGGGACGCCGGCGAATTTTCGCGGCTGTTTAGCGAATTTATTCGCCGGTGGCAAATCTCCCAAATTTGCCGCAAATTCGTGCCTGGCAAATAAATTCGCCCATCACTACTCGCGAGCCACTGGTTAGGGATCATTGTCTAGATCATATTTTTAGTTTGGGATGTGCAGTTGTGTGTCTGTAACCTCAGGAACAGGACTGGACTGGGATTCAAAATAGGCCCTGCCATTCCTAATACACAGAGGCCCAAACAACTCCCACCATCCCACTTAATAGTCACTTTCTTACATCAGCCCCTCTGGCATTTTCCAGAACCCACAGATTGCCAGTCAGGGCCTGCTCCGGAAACTCCAGTTAGGATCATAAAAAGTTAGTAACATAAAGCAGTTTATGGGCTAAGCATCCAACCAAGCCTGAAGTCCTCTCTAGGGTCAATGGTTAGCACATCAACGGCAGCAGGCCCGGACTGGTAATGTATCAATTCGGGCAAATGCCCGAGGGGCCGCTCTATTCTGTGTTGAAGTGGGCCACACTCTTCCTTATTAGATGCGGTGCTTACTTTAGAAAAAATGCCTGCCGTCTACTTTAGGTTTACGGCAAGCATTTTAGGACAGGGGGAGGGCTGAGCCACGAGGGCGGAGACTGGAAGATCTGTGGGCAGCCTCTTCTGATTATATGCTAAGAGTGCACGCAGGAGCGTGCATTCTCCTGATGCCTGCCCTTGCAATTAGCCCAGCCCACCTCCTACGAGATTGATGACCTGCTTGTGTTTGAGCGAGCAGCGCTCTACTCTTCAAAGGTAAACATATTCATGTAGGAGCAGTGCAGCAGCGCTGACCTAAACTTCATTCTAATAGCATGAATCTTTTAATCAGCAATACATTATGATCCGTCTTGTGGCTTTGGTCTGCTGTACCATTTAACTTTAAACAGCACGGGACAGGTAAGAGTGTGCACGTCTCTCAATAAAAGAATGTGGGAGGATTGGCCTGCACTGAGCGCCTGTTCTCTGCTGCTCTGGAGAAGTGCACACTCTTATTGGAAGGCTGCTGTTTAAAGTTAACGTGGGTCACAAGAAGGATCGTAAATTCTCTAGGCATACTGGCTGCTGGAAAGGGGGGGGGCTTTAAGGACACAGGACAGATGGTATTGTTGGTTATGCTTGCTGCTGTTTATAATTAACTGTTTCAGGGGAGTAGAGACAGAAGACAATAGCATTGTTCCCTATTCTGCTGTTTTAAAATTAACTGTCACATTACAGGGTATTGAGGCAGGAAACTGTCCTATTGCTTGCTGTATATGTGGGTGTATATGGGAGGTAAATATCAGGGGATAGTGTAGGTAAGTGCAGCACAGAGTGTATATGGGGGATGGGAGGTATATATAAGGATATTAGAAGTCACTGAGGGGTTGTTCTGTGACCATATAAAGGCACAAGGCTGCAGGCTGAGTTATACAGGGAATTCTGAGTATCACTCATGTATTATAAGGGATAATGTACCCCCTACTGTAAATGATAAGGATATTAGAAGTCACTGAGGGGTTCTGTGATCATATAAAGGCACAAGGCTGCAGGCTGAGTTATACAGGGAACTCTGAGTATTACTCATGTATTATAAGGGATAATGTACCCCCGACTGTAAATGATAAGGATATTATATATATATATGTGTGTGTGTATAGGTAAAAGACTAGCACGCATTTGTGGGCTGCTTTGATTTTTTTTGCCAGGGCTGCTTTTTACTCCCAGTCCGGCCCTGAACGGCAGAGCCACCAGTATGGGGATCCCACGTGTGTTTAAATTACCTTTTTTTCAAGTGCAGCAAAACCCTTGCTAATCAAGGTGAGGATCAAGTGACCTTCCTGCTCAATAAGTTGCCATTCGAATATAGGGCTCTTCTCTACTATGGCCATGGACCTTTGCCTTCTCTACTGACTGCCTAGGATACAGCTAATACCCAAAGCTCATTGTAGCATCAGTTAGTGACACCGGTTCAATAGATATGTTCAGATATATAATACCCTGAACCCTTTGGGGATTCATTTTATATTTTCAGATTCCAAGTTGCCTAAGGTTAATTCTGTATGCACAAGAAGTTTAGCCTTAACATGGCACACACTGTGTTCTTCCAGGCTTTCAGCAACCTCTGTAATTATTATTCCTGCTTCCTCTTTATCCTTTTCTGACAAATAATTCAGCCCCATCAGAAAATATAATAATTACAGGGCACACACAGGTAACAGAAAGCACTGACCATTCACCAGGGAAACCATCCATACAAAATGCTTAATTGTAGTCTGCCTGAGTAGGTTTGTCAGGCTGGCCCAAAGCTATCATTATCAATGGTAAGGTTCATTACACAGGCTCCGAGGAACACCGTGCATGTTCCCATCAGCAATTCATGTGAGGAGCACGTCTACCGCAGCAGAAACTTCCAGACTAACAAGAACTAGGAAAATTGTTTATTAAAATGGAAATACAAAATATCCAGTTTTCTTAATGCAAAATGATAAAATAGTTTCTTAGTGGCACCAGAGAGGGTCCTGGGTATTGAAGCAGCAGAACCTGGCTGCCCCTTACCTGATATTTTTTTCAACCTCAACCTCATTTTGGTCAATTCATTTTATACAAACTGGGAAGCGTAGGGGAATCTTTCCCTGGATAGAGTGCTGCTGTGCCTTCAGATACATCAAGAACCAGATCCAAATAAAGCCCATGGAGGATTGATTGGGCATCTGCTGAACATGTTTTTTGCCTATTATTTCAATTTACAAAAAATCTGTATATTTTTGTTAGTTTTTAACTTCCTGGTTCTTGCAAGGAAGATAATCAGATTACCAGTGTGCAGATAACCCCCCTGCATAATAGCTTTATGCTTATCTGTAAGGCAACACAGTCCCCACAAAGGGATGAAGGTATGGGGGTTGTTTACACAGAGCTCAATAATTCTAGTTTAACTGGCTCAGCTAATTACAGGTGATATAGTAAGTGTGAAGTCAAAACATATTGCTCCATTACTGCTTTAAGAGTAGGTAGATGTTTGCTTGTGCGACAGTACAGCACTACAAAAAAGAGTGAAGTTTTGCCCACCAGAATCATATAATTAACTACACTATGGAAAGGCGACATCACTGTAATGTGACATTGAGCTGTTATTTAAAAGGCATGCCAAGCAGCCGTCCATAAGTCTGAAAAAGGCAGAGAATGAACAGCCAGAGGGGTTTTTTTTATATTAAAGGAACTTCTATTATAAGTGGGGTTTGATTAACTTTGAATAGTGTGTTGGATCTCATGGCGCTGCTCTGTTTGATGTGCCGATCTGCAGTACTCAGATCCTTATCATTAAAATCAGTTTATACCAAATGACACCCAGAGATTCTTCATGGCTGGATTGTAGTTTAAGATCTAAGTCTATTATATGACAATGATAATGATGTTCATTATATAGTTAAGTCTATAATTCATTTAAAGGAGAAGGAAAGTCACAATTGGGGGTGCCAAATGTTAGGTGAGAAGAAAGAAGAGGCTGGAAGAGGATCGCTCCGTGGTGCTCGCTGTAATGACCCAGGGCCGGTGCAGTTTTCTGCTGATAGGAGCACTGGCCTGGGGTTCCAGGTAAGTAAATACATTCACTTGGGGGTGCCTAACATTTGGCACCCCCAAGTGTGAAATGACTTTCCTTCTCCTTTAAAAGTTAATATAACCATTAACTCAGAAGTAACAACCAACAAGATATTTAAGGGCCACTCATCCCACCAAAAGTTGGGGAAAAAATTCAGTTTATGTTGAAATTTTTCATTACTCATGGTCTTATGGTGATGGGCCACCCAGCAGTCATTGGTTCTTCTTCTCTCTCACCTGATCAAGGTCAAACTGTCCCACAAGGGTACCAGAAAAAATACTGTTGGGCTCCAGGCTTGTCCGCCAGATACTTTACCTTCACCATACGGGTGCAATCAGTCATACCCTGCTACTTTATTAAGGTCCTGTGTTCCAGCAGTCCGTCTTGAAGTCAGGTGCTCAGTTGGGCCCTTGGTGTCCCAGTCTGACAATGCCCTTAAGGAAATGGAAACATTGTGTTTAATGACCAAAAAAATCTTGAAATTGTAGCCAAAATTATAAGTCAGAATTTAATAAAAGGAAAGCGAAGGCAGCATTTGCTGAAAACCATCTAAAGCATCTCTTGAGAAATTCCAGTGCTATCTGGTCTGCTTGGGTAATCTTCCCCATTTTCACTGCTAAAATATTTATTTTTCTTTGTTGGTGGCCAAATAATTTGTACTCTTGTGTAACATGCCTGACAGCAAACCTGTATCATGAGCAACTGAGGCCTCTAGCAACCCCAGGGCAAGTACCTATTACTTGGCTAATGGTACTGTCCATGGGACTGGCTTTAGTAACTCGCTCCGAGAGGACAATAAATGCCAATTCTCACATATCAAGACAGAAAAGGGACCCCAGGAGATGAAGTAACAGACATTTAGTGGATGTAATGGGTAGCTGAGTAGCCTAACGCTTCAACAAGGTTTGCTGCAGTGGTAGTAACAACCCCTTTTTGTAACCCAAGAGGCACCAAGTGCATAGATAGATTGTCTGAAGGGACCAACTCAGATTAGAGGCCCTGTTAATGGAGCAATGGTTGGAAAATTTGGTCTAAAGCAACTCCTCTGGTCAAACAACACTGTCATTATTTGTGGGGAACACTGACTATGTTACATATACTTCCCATAAAAGACCACCTTTAATTGTGGTGAGGCCCAGGACATAATAAAACTGTGTGGGTCCCATGGTTTAGAAACCAGTAGTGTGGCCAACGTACCGTACTGTGGCCATCTTGTTCTGATATATCCACTAATTATCTCTCTTCTAACTGCTGATCTACTAACTGTAGGGCCCAGTGTCCCTAATCTTTACTACCCAGGAGACAGTTCTGTTCTCAAAATCCATCCTGTAGGCACCACTGACAGCTGGTGTATGCTCCAAGATGAGGATTGTTGTGTTGTCAGTTCGGAAGTTAAGAGCTTGAAAAAAAAAAATAAGTTCATATTATTCTTCAAGTGATGGTGACTCACTCAACAATGTGTAAATTAAAGGTATTTTAGATTAATAAAAATTGAAAATATTGCTGGGAAACTAATTTAAAATAATGTCAGTACTATAATGATGGCAACATGATTAACTTATGCAATGCTGTGATGGGCATGTACGCATTGTCTACTTCTCTGGCGTGAGAAGAATACAGACCTGTGCATTACAAATGCCATTAAAATCCCAGGTGGCTAATGGAAATAGGAAGCAATAGATTCTAACCCAGGGGTCCCCAACCTTTTTCATTCGTGAGCAGCGTTCAGATGTAAAAAGAGTTGGGGAGCAACACAAGCATGAAACAAGTTCCTGGGTGGTGCCAAATAAGGGCTGCGATTGGCTATTTGGAAGCCCCTATGTGGACTGGCAGCCTACAGAGACTCTGTTTGGCAGTACACCTGTTTTTTATGCAATGAAAACTTGCCTCCAAGCCTGGAATTTAAAAATAAGCACCTGATTTGAGGCCACTGAGAGCAACATCCAAGGAGTTGAGGAGCAACATGTTGCTCACAAGCTATTGGTTACGGATCACTGTTCTAAACCATAGCTCAGTTCTTCTACTTATTTCCCTACTCTAGACAAAAAAAACCCCTTAGTACAGTGTTGGGCTGCTGGCAAACTATAACTTTCAGTGGGACAATTATTTATGTTATGCTGTCATACACAAACATCTATGGAGTCCTTGAGCAGAATATAAGCCCTCTTACAATAAATACTGTATAAAGCACCATGTAGCAATTTGAAGGAGATTTAAACCTTTCAACTATTCATTGACCACCATTCTCCAGCATCTTGATAAAGCATGATGGGAGCACCTAAACAGCATTATATCCACCTTCCTATAAATTGTACTCTTACTAGGCTAATTGACAATGGGTTGATGGATTTAGAATCCTCTTGCATCTCTAGTAGGTTTGCAACTGAGAAGAACCATCCATGGATTTATCACTTGCAACTGAGAACAAACATTTGTGGTTCCTCCCAGCTGCATCAGTAATTAAGTGCTTCTCCCATTGTAGTTCTTCTCAGTTGCAAACTAACATAAAGAACAAATGTTCTTCTCAATTGCACTTTTGCAAAGTTATTAAATGACAGATGGTGCTTCTCAGTTGCTCTCAGCTAAGAAGAACCATTTGTGTTGTTGTGTACGAACCCCTTTCAAACCCCTCCACTGATCTACTTGTGGTCAGCACTGCCCCATACATAGAACAACTATCTATTTCTCCAGTTGTGTAGATCATATGGATCACACAAGGGTGTTGCATAGAAACAGAGACTTTGATGGAAGCAAAAAAGATGGCAGATATAAGACATCGGCCCATTGTGTGTTTCCTTTATCCTGGTCAAGTCATTAAAATTGCTGTATCCATCTTTCTTTCTCCTGACAATGTCCTTGACTACTTGGTGGTCAGACTGATGGGAAAATGACCAGCAGGTGGTGCTCATAACATCAAAAAATTGTTTTAAAAAGTTTTTTACAATACATTGAAAAAAAAAAAACACTAAGAGAAATTAAACTTTCAAATCGCAAAGTCTTTATTAAGAAATAACTTACCAAAACTCCTCTCAATTCTCTCCAATTTCTCCTTCCTGGCTATCGCCTATAAGGAAGGCTGGGAGGAGAAAGCAAGCACCACACGATGGATCCACCTGATCGCTTTCTGAAGAGGAGCGCAAGCGGAGTTTCTGTAAGTTATTTCTTAATAAAGACTTTGCGATTTGAAAGTTTAATTTCTCTTAGTGTTTTTTTTCAATGTTTTCTAACTTTTTTTTTTTTTGATGTTACTGGTCCTTCAACAGTACCTCTATCCCTTAATATGAAGGTATAAATGTACATTGCTAAAGTGCTTAGAATAGCACCCTCATTCATTTTAAATTCACTTATTTTTAAGGTTTACTTAAAGGGATACTGTCATGGGAAAAAAACATTTTTACAAAATGAATCAGTTAATAGTGCTGCTCCAGCAGAATTTTGCACTGAAATCTATTTCTCAAAAGAGTAAACAGATTTTTTTTATATTCAATTTTGAAATCTGACATGGGGATAGACATATTGTCAATTTCCCATCTGCCCCAAGTCATGTGACTTGTGCTCTGATAAACTTCAATCACTCTTTACTGCTGTACTGCAAGTTGGAATGATATCACCTCCTCCCTTTCCCCACCCCCCCCAGCAGCCAAACAAAAGATCAATGGGAAGGTAACCAGATAACAGCTCCCTAACACAAGATAACAGCTGCCTGGTAGATCTAAGAACATCACTCAATAGTAAAAACCCATGTCCCACCGAGACACATTCAGTTACATTGAGAAGGAAAAACAGCAGCCTGCCAGAAAGCATTTCTCTCCTAAAGTGCAGGCACAAGTCACATGACCAGGGGCAGCTGGGAAATTGACAAAATGTCTAGCCCCATGTCAGATTTCAAAATTGAATATAAAAAAAATCTGTTTGCTCTTTTGAGAAATGGATTTCAGTGCAGAATTCTGCTGGAGCAGCGCTATTAACTGATTCAGTTTGAAAAAAACATTTTTTCCCATGACAGTATCCCTTTAAGGTTTACTTATCCTTTAAGGAGAATTATGGGAGCTCATGGGCTCATTACAGCTGGATGGTCCTTTGTTTGCTTTTACTTCTCCAGAAACCATGGAAATTTACAATAAAGCAGAGCTCAGCATGAGAAGCACATTATTAATGGACACTCACAGTACCCTGGCGGCAGCCTCTATGGATATTGCTCTTGCCTTCATTGACTTAATAGAAATGTGGCTGTTGAGATTCTTGATGCTGCTCCATTGCCTGCGAACAACACAACCTAGTGGTAACATCGATATCAGTAGGAGCAGTCAGCAGTGGCCCAATCCATTCCAGCAACATAAGTAAGTGCTCATTTCAGTTTTGCATTGGATACCAGCTGTCTAAATACACTCTTGCTTGGCCTTCTCATCAAAATGGTAATATTTTCTCCGTAAAAGCAAATCTTCATAAACAATCAATAAAAAAAAAAAAGAAGCTGAAAAGCTTTCTTCTAAACAACCCGGCACAGAACATGAATTGTTAATAGCAATAAAATTATAATGACAAAGCAGAGCCAATTAGCCTTTGGAGAGAGCCTTTGTAAAAACACAAGTTACAAAGATAATAGCAGAGCAACAATAATTTGCTTCTTAAAAGAAATAAGAGATAGGATTTTTGAAAAGGCTGCATTACATAACTGTTATCAGCAGGAAGGTGCATAGTTGTGCGTTGCATTGGGGTAAAGGACTTTCATTCTTCCTGTGTCTTCACCTTATATCTTTACTCTATATACAAGTAGTGCTAGAAATTTTGGGACCCAATAAATATATATATATAAATAAAAATAAATATATGTATAAACATATAAATAAATGAATGACATCTCCAAAAGTAGAGGTCCTTTGTAAGTGACACTGTTGCTCGGATTTTAACTTACCTTAACTATACAGGTGGATCAAAAATGTCAAAAAAACAGGTCTAAGCTTAACTGGGTTCCCCACAGCAGTTCGGGCTGTGCCCCTCTAGTCGTGACTATGAGCATAGATACACAGGGTCGGACTGGGTGGGCAGGACACTGGGAAAAATCTGGTGGGCTCCGCTGACCCAGACCCACTCCCCACTCTGCTCCGTGACATCCCCTCCAGGCCCAATTGTCTTGTGTCTTGATGGAAAAAGGTATGTGCAAGGTGGGGGGCAGTTGAAGGTAAAGTTGTGGCTAGGGCAGGGGCCATTGGAAGGGGGTTGAGTTGGGTGGCCGTGGGCTTGACATGGGGACCCCTGTAATGGAAACACGGTGAGCCCTGGAACCCCAGTCTGACACTGTAGATATATAAAGTATACATCTCCCTGTAGAGAATTGGTTGTCAATCTTTTACCCATTCAAACTTGGGCTGGAAATTCCACTTGAAGGTCTAATCTCCTTTAGCTCATGAAAATGAGTATACATATACTTCCAATAATATCTAGCACAGCAAATAAATGTTTACCCCAAATCTCAGTCAAACTGACCTTCAAGTTGAGCTTTCAGGTGTATTTATGAAAGCCATTTTCCACAATCTCACTGGCCTTCAAGGAGAGCCCTCTACCACTTATCCAAGACCTCAAAAGCAGCCAGCAATTATGCATTGACTGCTTAACATTCCCATTAAATATATTCAAAGGAAAAAATTAGAACTGAAGGAATAATAGCTCTGTATAGATTTCTTTTTTTTTACCTTATACAAGATTGTCCTGCCTGTGGCAATCCAATCATTATTATAGTTTGACGACATCTTGAGGGCTTCTAGTTTCCCACCGCTGATCTACTACGTGCACATATTTCTGTAGCTTTGGCTCATCATGGGAAAACAATTGAAAGAAAGATACATTCAGGCAGATGAACTGAATAGTATTTGAAGAACTGTTTAGGAGCAAATTGAAAAGAAAATGAAGAATTGATCCAAGGCCGTGGAAGGTTATGGGCATTGTATACAGATGCAGCTACAGCAGAAGTGGTTCCATTCTATCCGAGTCTAGTTTCCTCTTCAAGGAAGTGGGGAGGAATTAGGGCACACCACATCTTATTTAATGGAAACCCTGAAAGTTCCTATGGACATAACCATAAAGGGATATTGGGCAGATGGTGACATCCAGGCGTTGTCATGTGTCCCATGAGTTAATGGAATCTGTAGCTTTCATCGGAGCAAGAAGAAAGATATGTAATGCTTTCCATCCTAGCAGCAGTTTAGTTGTAAATAAAAATGTATGAATGAAAAAAATAATTTTGTGATATACAATATTGTCACTAAAAAACAATCCAGTTATTTTCCTTATTAGGGCCTACTAAAAAGAAATTCCATTTAGCCAGTATAGGGTCCCTCCACAGGTCTCTCCCCCAATAAAACTGCTGCAACTTGCTTAATAAAATGGCTTTGGTTCCACTTGCGAGTGTTTCTAAGGCAGAATTGTGCAGCGGAGTTGGAGGTCACCATGTTCAGTGGCTTCACTTCTCTTGCTCCCTGAGACTGCTAACCAAGAGCATGCACTCTAGATACCAGGCCCTGATTAGTTTCTAGTATGCATACTTCTTTTGGGGATTGGAGGACCTGGATTACCTGGACAACCCCACTGCTCCACTCTGATTTTAGGAAGACTATTATGATGGACCAGAGACATAATTTATAATATTTATAATATTTATATAATGGGTATTTTACAATAAGTGGGGCAGGGTGCAAAGTGGAAAAAACAGGAGCACTTTGCAACCTTTCCCATGTAGGGCACCTATGGCTGAAGAACCTGTGGTCGCCACACAACACCAGAACAAATGCCAAGCACCCTGGTCTCGGCTCGTGCTTCACTTGTAGTGTGACCGCCTTTGGCCTCGGGAGGAGCCCTCAGCTACTTGGATGCCACCAGGACTTAAACGAGAGGTGCAAAGCTATAGGTTCTGGATAAGCAAAGGGGCACGACTGTAAAGCAAAGTCTTTGGGCAGAAGGTCGGAGTACAAGGCGTATAGGCAAAAGAGTAGTCAGATCAGGCCGGGTCGGGGCAGGCAGAGAATAACGTAGTCAGGCAGGCAAGGGTCAAACCAGGAAGTCAATAAGAGGGTGAATCAGAAGATGTAGTCGGAATTCAGGCAGGGGTCAGGATCCAGAAGTCAGAAAAATTGTTGCGGGTGTCAAACTTGAAGCGCGTCAAAATAATTTTGATGCCCATTTACTTCGATGCGTTTCGCGAACGGGACAAATTCGTCCATTACTACTTATCACTTAGGGAACATTTACTATGGGTTGAATACCAAGGGTTAATTAACCCTCGATATTCGACCATCGAATTTAAATCCTTCGACTTCGAATATCGAAGTCGAAAGGATTTACCGCAATTCGTTCGATCGGATGATTTTCCTTCGATCAGAAATTGCTAGGAAAGCCTATGGGGACCTTCCCCATACGCTAACATTGGTGCTCGGTAGGTTTTAGGTGGCGAAGTAGGGGGTTAAAGTTTTTTTTAAAGAGACAGTACTTCGACTATCGAATGGTCGAATAGTCAAGTGATTTTTAGTTTGAAGTTGTAGTCGAAGGTCGAAGTATTTTTCATTCTAATCCTTTACTCGAGCTAAGTAAATGTGCCCCTAATTGTCATATATGCAATTTGCACTCGTTTAGTAAATAAGCCCTGACATGTTGGCCAGTTGCTCTTTTCACACAAACTGAAAGCTGGATTCAGGCACTTTCCCTTCCATTAGCACACTATTTTCCTGTCAGCCACCAGTAACTCTGTTGTTCCATTTCTACTCTCATGTCTACCTGCAGCGTTCTGAGTTCGAGCCCCCGAGACAGGAGACTTCTGATTGACAGCTCCAAACTCAGAAATAGCATCAGGCACAAATAAACTGCAAGAGCAGCACATATTCTAGGGAATTTATACCCTTTCCCTTCAAGTGTAAAAAGCAGTAATTATCTAGCGGAATCAGCTCAGCCTTGTCTAGAAGGAACTTCCATTTTCCAAATAAACCGCAAATAAACCGCTGTACTTAAAGGGGAACTAAACCCTCCTAAATAAGTAAATATGCTCTCATCACTTAGAATTTCCTTTTCTAATCTGGACACGCAGTTGCTCATAGCAACCGCTGAGATGTTTGCTTTCATTTTTAATTACATTTTTAATCCATTTGCAGTAGGCTGATCAAAACAAATTGATTGTTGCTATGGGCAACTGCAGTACAGCAAATTATAACCCGTGCCAGCAAGTTCACCCAACAGAATCTGTTCTGTGCAGTTTTGGTGATGCACTGGGAACTCTGTAAGGCAGAATAAAACTAAAAGAAATTGACACAAGTGACATCACTAAGTCAAACTGATGACATCACTGTGCTTTTATATTTTTTTTTATATAGTGATGGTCGAATAAATTTGGCAGGTGCAAATTTACGTGTTTCGCCGTCGGCGAATAAAATCGGGAAACTGGTGGGAAAATTCTAAAATTTTAACACACGTCGGAAAAGTGGCTCTCGTCAAAACCATCGCGCCTCAACATTATTTGGACGCCCATTGACTTTAACGTCTGCCGTCAAAATTGACACGAGCATCAGAATTCGAGGTCATTTTTCTCCGTTTTGTGAATTTTGCTGGAAATTTGCAATTTTTCAGTGAATGAAACGGGACAAATTCACTCATCACTTTTTATATGTCTATTTTTTCCATCGTTTCTCCCCCACACCTTGCTCTTTTCCTCCATCTCTTTCAGATCATAAGTCACTGTGAAATTGGTTTAGACTATATAAATGTTAGAATACTAATGACACGGACATCCATGCCAAATGTTTTACTGCAAAAGTAATTATAATAAACGTAATGCATTTGAGCAATTCATTACATAGTAATGTCAATAAATCACTTAAAGCAACATGGGTGACAGTGCTGATTGGCTGGTTTGTTACTGGACCAATACCAGCTATAAATAAGTTAGGGTCACCTAAATTAGGGAGTCATGGGTGCAATAGGGTTTACATCCTCAGTGCCATACTACTGGTTGCTGAACCACTGAGAATCCCTTGGCTAAAAGCTCTGCTTACAGGGAACTCATCGGTTCTTGATGCTTAGGAAGCAGATGCTTTGACGAGGTAACGGGGCAGAACTTTAATTAGAGAACTGTCAACACATTTGGCTTCCTGGCGATGAGGCTCGTGCCCTGATTTAATTGAAGGGCAGATTATGTAACATTTAGATTTTAGATATTAATATAAAACGGATACAACAAAACAACAAGGCAACAAGCCGGCTGACCTGGCACATTCTTATCGCAAATAATAATTATAAAAACAACAGCCCCTGGGCAGTCGCTTAGCTCCATGTAGATATTGAAGAAGACACGTGTTAAAAGAAAAAGCCTAGATATATATTCAAGGGATCAGCGTTAAAAAAAAAAATGCCATGCACAAGTCTCTATTAACAGCATAAAGAATCAGCTACAAACGTCCAATGCCGATCGTAACACAATCTTACAATTTCCATTTGATTTGACACACTGGGTGCAACTCCCTGGAATTATACTGGAATTATGGAAAAATTTGCATACAAAATATTACTGATTTTTACCATGCCTGGTATTACAGGTTTTTCTTTGGACATAGAGATGTAGAAAGAATATAGATAACAGGCAAAAGTTGCCACGCAGATTACTCGCTTGCCTTACAATGACGTTCATTCATCAAGTGGCGAGCCTTGTATTTAATGGCAGCACATCAGCCTCTGCTGGCACTTTGGGAAACACGTAATTAAGTCGGAAATTTGGTCGCAAATTGTGTGTAATAAATAAAAATGACAACTTGTTTAACAGTTCAGGTTTAGTTCAGGTACATAAATAAATCATTTAATGCGGCTCTAAATTCATGTGTTCCGGGGTTTTTTTCAGACTTTATCTTAAATTTACTAAAGCTACAATTATAAATATTTTATGAAGCACCCACAAAATGATTTCCTTACCTGAAATGCCCACTAGTTTCTCTGAATCTGACCTGTCTTTGGGGGCAGACAAATAGGGTGCTGTATACAGGGCTGGTCCTATCAAATGTGGGGCCCAATTGGGACCATGTTGGCGGGGCCCCTAGACAAAGTGTTGCTGGCTACTGACACAGCAAGTATTTAGGAAAATAAGGGCATACAGGCACAAAATAGAAAGGAAAGGGGCAGTGCGGGGCCCCCAGAGGTGCGGGGCCCAATTGGGCCCAATTGGTCCAATTGGCCTAAGGCCGGCCCTGGCTGTATATATTGGGGCTCTGTAAAGTAGGAATGATGAGTATGGGGTAATTGGCATAGCAGGGCAAGGTGGCAGCAGTAGGATTAGATAGAGTCCTGCAGTGGGTCAGGTAACCGCGGGTTACCCGCAAAAACCTGAGGTACCCTGCAGGAGCGGGTATAGACGCGCAGGTCGGTGGTTCTCCGGGTTTGCAGGTCGTGGGTCGGGTCGCGGGTCTTTTCAATAGCGAGTTTTTACTCCCTTTTTTCTAATCACGCCTACTTCTAATGATGTCACTTCCGGTTTACAATGACCGGACTTTTTCCTTTCAGTTTCTTGATGGTCAGCTGGTCATGGATTGGATTGCGGATAAGGTACTTACGGGTTAGGTAGTGGGTCCAAGCGGGTAAGTATTCAGGTTGCAGGTCCGGGTGTGGGCTGCTGGTTGCATCCGTGCAGGACTCCATCTACCATTCCCATCTACCATTCAATGGTGGGAATGGTAGATGGAGGCAACAACACAGCCATAGCAATGATGGCCCTAGAGAGTCCGTTAAGGCCCCCATAGACAGGCCGATAAAAGATGCCGACAGACAGAGCCGGCAGTTTATTGGCCCGTGTGTGGGGCCATCTGATGGGCCAGATCTCGACCGGGCAGGTTAAAAAATCCCATTGGATCGCAGTCGCATTTGTGTATTTATGCGGTCCCTTGATCCGACCGCCCGTATCGGATGAATTACGATTCGATTGTTGGATCAGCCCGATATCGCCCACTTCAATGTGAGCATATAGGGGAGAGATCCTCTCTTTTGGCGACATCGCCAAAGAAACGGATCTCTGGGTCTATGGCCACCTTTATGATGTTAATAGGGGGCAGGCCAGAATGCATGTGCTAAGGAGGCATGTAAGGGAGTAGACTTAGTAACTGATTGTGACTATGAAATGAAGTAAACAGAAAATGTTGATGTCATGTATTTTATGTTGTAATCTAAAATAATGAGAATAGGTGTAATGTGTTAGGTTATAGTGTAGAGCAGAGGGGCATTGGAGGAACCCTGGACTGCTAGGACAGGAAAGTGGCACACTTGAAATTCCTAGCTGGAGTAGGGCGAGGGGCATGGAGCACACTCCGGACTGCTAGGACCAGAAGGTGGTGCACAGTCCAAGAAGGGGATGAGTGGTCCATGTAAATTGGGGAATATCAAACCACTATTGGATGTCAATTGAACTGGATTGTGCCTGTGTGTATACACCCCTGGGATGTATGTACCACTGACACCTGCAAAATAAAGCGTTTCCAGTTATTGACTGGTGAAGTCCTGCATTTTAGTGTAATCTACTCTTGTGGACTGAATAACAAGCATAATATGAGTGATCCTTGGAAGAAATGAGTGCAGAGTCCAAGGAAATCGTTGAGAGTGCAAGGAGCATCAGTGGGCAAGCAAAGGTGGAGACCAGGGAGGTCTAGGGAAGTTTCTCCTCCTCAAAAAGAGGCCAACTGCTATTTATCCTCATATAGTTATACTTTCTTCAATGGAAAGACTTGTATTGGCAACAACCATTTCACCCTTCTCCCCTGCAGGCAAGAAGATGTCAGATGTCTTTTCTGAGAAAGAGAGAAAAATAATAAAAGAAAGTTGAAGGAAATAGGAGACAAAGAAAACAAAGCTGATTTACACATCACCTGTCCAAATACAGGTATAGGATCTGTTATCCGGAAACCCGTTATCCAGAATGCCCCAAATTACGAGAAGGCTGTCTCCCATAGACTCTAATTTATCCAAACAATCCAAATTCTTAAAAAGGATTTCCTTTTTCTCTGTAATAATAAAACAGTAGCTTGTACTTGATCCAAATGAAGATATAATTAATCCGTATTGGAGGCAGAACCAGTCTATTGGGTTTATTTCATGTTTACATGATTTTCTAGTAGACTTAAGGTATAAAATTAAAATTATGGAAAGATCCATTATCCAGATAACCCCAGGTCCTGAGCATTCTGGATAACAGGTCCCATACCTGTAGTAGCAGAGAATTGTCAAAATACCATTCAGTAAAGTTTACCTATACTTGTGCCATGCACCGATATGCCAGTTGCACCTACTTTGTAGGATCCTGCATTGATACACATTGGCACAAGGCTTTGGAATTTACACCAGGCTTGTGCAAGTCATAAGTAGGGGAGAACAGAATATGCTGCATCTTAGCAAAGACAGTGCTGTTTTATGGAGCACAAGGACCACCTGTCAGTAGTGATGGGCGAATTTATTCGCCAGGCGCAAATTTCTGGCGAATTTGCACGATTCGCCGCTGGCAAATAAATTCGCGAAACGGGCGCGAAAATTTGCTAGTGAAAGTTCGCCGACGTCAAAAAAAATTGTTGCCGGCGAGGAAAAACGGGCGTCGGTCTCAAAAACGGGCATCGGCATCAAAAAACGGGCGTCGGCAGCAAAAAAACGAGATGCCGGCGCAAATTCGTCCATCACTACCTGTCAGTGCTGCACCTGTAAATGATCCCCAATTTCTGTTTTCTTTCATTTTTGTCATTTATTTTTTTTTACATTACAGAGGAAAGACTAAAATGCCAAATCTATATAGGTTCTATTCTCTTGTCATTATAAAATATGTTCCAGTGCCATAAACTAAAATCCCCTTCCTTCCCATGGCAACATCTGTCGGGGAATTTCAGTTCAGCTCCTCCGCTGCCCATTACCCGTTCCTGACTTCCATTATTGTGACACAAGCAATTTCTAAGACTTTCAGCGGAGCTCCTGGGAGAGAGAAGGTGATGCTCAGGATACTAAGCCGGAGCATTTTTAGCGTGTGATAAGGCACGGGGATTAAGATCAGACTGACAGCTCACTGATTAAACTGTAATCACTACTAGCGCTGGTATTGCAGACTTTAAGGGTCGCCGAATAGAATAAATGCCTTGTTTATAACAGCAAATTCTTTATTTATCTGTTATATAATACACAAAAGTCATGAATATCTTGTAAATTATATCCTTATAAACGGTGAGTTCTGATGTCATCAGTTATAAACGGTGAGTTCTGATGTCATTTCTGTCACATGACTCTGAAACTTGTGTATTATATTAGAAGTCACCTCGGAGTTCCATGACCTGTATAAAAACACTCAGCCTTCGGCCTCGTGATTTTATATGGTCATGAAACTCCTCGGTAACTTATAATATCCTTATATTTTACAAGAGGGGGTACTTTATTCACTATATATAGGCAAAACATTATGCAACCATAGCTAAATGCATCCTTACAATATTTATACTACTATACTTTATTCAAGGTTCCACTTGCTGCTTGCATCCATGGGGCAGATTTACTAAAGAGAGAAGTGGCTAACGCTAGTGAGAAGTCGGTAGCAGTCGGCATCCAGGGCGCAACTTCGCATATTAGTGAATTAGCGCAGTGGTAGCGGATTTGCTCATGTGAAGTGGTGCGAGGGGTGCAAAGCTGATGCTGGCGATAATTTGCCCGTTAGTAAATCTGCCCCATGACTTGCTCCCAATGAAAAGGATGCTAAAGGGATTGTTCACCTCTGAGTTAACTTTTAGTATGATGTAGAGAGGGATATTCTGAGACAATATGCAATTGGTTTTCATTTTTTATTATTTGTGGTTTTTAAGTAACTTTTTATTCAGCAGCTCTCCAGTCTGCAATTTCAGCAATCCAGTAGCTAGGGTTCAAATTACCCTAGCAACCATGCCTTGATTTGAACAAGAGACTGGAATATGATTAGGGAAGGGATTAAATAGAAAGATGAGCAATAAAAAGTAGAATTAACAATACATGTGTAGCCTTACAGAGCATTTGGTTTTTTAGATGGGGTCAGTGACTCCCATTTGAAAGCTGAAAAGAGTCAGAAGGAGAAGGCAAATAATTCAAAAACCAAAAAAATGAAGGCCAGTTGAAGAGTTGCTTAGAATTGGCAATTGAAGAATTGCTTATTGGCCATTCTATAACATACTAAAGGGTAACTTAAAGTTGAACCACCCCTTTAACACTAACAGGCCCCGGATTTGTTGCGAGCGAAAACAGCTTGAAAGCAATATAAATTTGTAATTTGAGAAAACTGTTTTGCGAATATTTTCCCCGCCACCAAAGTTCTGGCGTAACTCAAACACAGAGCGTGGGCATAAATATATGCGATTATACAGGTATGGGACCTGTTATCCAGAATGCTCGGGACCTGTGGTTTTCCAGATAATGGATCTTTCTGTAATTTGGATCTTACATAGTTACATAGTTACATAGTTAAATTGGGTTGAAAAAAGACAAAGTCCATCAAGTTCAACCCCTCCAAATGAAAACCCAGCATCCCTACACACACCCCTCCCTACTTTTAATTAAAATTCTATATACCCATACCTATATTAACTATAGAGTTTAGTATCACAATAGCCTTTAATATTATGTCTGTCCAAAAAATCATCCAAGCCATTCTTAAAGGCATTAACTGAATCAGCCATCACAACATCACCCGGCAGTGCATTCCACAACCTCACTGTCCTGACTGTGAAGAACCCTCTACGTTGCTTCAAATGAAAGTTCTTTTCTTCTAGTCTAAAGGGGTGGCCTCTGGTACGGTGATCCACTTTATGGGTAAAAAGGTCCCCTGCCATTTGTCTATAATGTCCTCTAATGTACTTGTAAAGTGGAATCATGTCCCCTCGCAAGCGCCTTTTTTCCAGAGAAAACAACCCCAACCTTGACAGTCTCCCCTCATAATTTAAGTCTTCCGTCCCTCTAACCAATTTAGTTGCACGTCTCTGCACTCTCTCCAGCTCATTTATATCCCTCTTAAGGACTGGAGTCCAAAACTGAACTGCATACTCCAGATGAGGCCTTACCAGGGACCTATAAAGAGGCATAATTATGTTTTCATCCCTTGAGTTAATGCCCTTTTTTATGCAAGACAGAACTTTATTTGCTTTAGTAGCCACAGAATGACACTGCCCAGAATTAGACAACGTGTTATCTACAAAGACCCCTAGATCCTTTTCATTTAAGGAAACTCCCAACACATTGCCATTTAGTGTATAACTTGCATTTATATTATTTTTGCCAAAGTGCATAACCTTGCATTTATCAACATTGAACCTCATTTTCCAGTTTGCTGCCCAGTTTTCCAGTTTAGACAGATCACTTTGCAAAGTGGCAGCATCCTGCATGGAACCTATAGTTCTGCACAATTTAGTATCATCTGCAAAAATAGAAACAGTACTTTCAATGCCCACCTCCAGGTCATTAATAAACAAGTTGAAAAGCAAGGGACCTAGTACAGAGCCCTGCGGTACTCCACTAACAACACTGGTCCAATTAGAAAATGTTCCATTTACCACCACTCTTTGTAGTCTATCTTTTAGCCAGTTCGCTATCCAGGTACAAATACTATGTTCCAGGCCAACATTCCTTAATTTAACCAGTAACCTTTTGTGTGGCACTGTATCAAATGCTTTAGCAAAGTCTAAGTAAATCACATCCACTGCCATCCCAGAATCGAGGTCTCTACTTACATTCTCGTAAAAAGAAATTAAGTTAGTCTGGCAAGATCTATTACGCATAAAACCATGCTGGCACAAACTCATAGTATTATGATTTGCTATGAAGTCCAGTATCTTATCCTTTATTAACCCTTCGAAAAGCTTTCCTAATACTGACGTCAGACTAACTGGCCTATAGTTTTGAGGCTGAGAACGGGATCCTTTTTTGAATAGAGGCACCACATTAGCAATTCGCCAGTCTCTTGGCACAATACCAGATCTCAATGAATCCTGAAAAATTAAGTAAAGAGGTTTGGCAATCACAGAGCTAAGCTCGCTAATTACCCTGGGATGAATACCATCTGGCCCTGGACGTTTGTTAATCTTAACCTGTTCAAGTCTCTTTTGAATTTCTTCTTGTGTGAACCATGCATCATTAGTTGTATTACTAGAATTGGGAGTGTTAAGAAGGAAACCTTCACTTACTGGTTCTTCATTTGTGTAAACAGATGAAAAATACGAGTTCAGAATCTGCGCTTTTATTTTGTTTTCATCAACCAGCTGATCCCCCTCTGATAGTAAGGGTCCCACCCCTTCCTGCTTCATTTTTTTACTATTGACATATTTAAAAAATAATTTGCCTTAAATCTACTAGAAATTCATTTAAACATTAAATAAACCCAATAGGCTGTTTTTGCTTCCAATAAGGATTAATTATATCTTAGTTGGGATCGAGTACAAGCGACTGTTTTATTATTACAGAGAAAAAGGAAATAATTTTTAAAAATTTGGATTATTTGGATAAAATGGAGTCTATGGGAGACAGCCATTCCGTAATTCGGAGCTTTCTGGATATCGAGTTTCCAGATAAGGGATCCTATACCTGTACCATATTTAAAAAGCCCCTATGGACATTCGCAGTGCGAATAAAATTTTGTTTGCGCATTAAATACACCGCTCTTATCCAGGTTTATAAATATAACCATGCGTTGGGCAAATATTTTCACTGTGCGAATCAAAGTAAAGTTTATAAATGAGCCCCCTTGTGTTTTCTCTATGCACAGTGTTCTTCAAGGTTCCCAAGATGTGTAACTCCCATTAGAAATCTTTCTTCAGTCACCTTTTGCACGACTTATTATAAGGCTTTAACACATAAATAACTCCATGGATGAGCTTTGTTCGTGGGCTCTGCTGTGTATTTGTGCATATTTATATCTCACAGAACAGTTAATTCAGTTGTTCCAACAACAAAAATAAATCAGCCGAGGGAACAAAAGCAGTCATGGCCCACATTAACCTTCACACTGGGACTTTCTATTCCATCACGAGGTCAACGGTGTGTTGCTATGACTTCATCATGAGATGCGTTTGTTGTAGGAGAGATTGTCAAGATAACAAAGTCATTTCTGTGTTTAGTCCATCCTATTGGTCATTTAAACAACGTCTACCAAACACAGAATAATCACAAATTGGTCTTACTGCAGGACAACAGTCATGGAGGGGTACAGAGGGTACAGCTAGAGTTGCCACCTCTCCAGATTTGACCCAGAAGGGCTGCCTGGGTCAAGACAGGCTGCACAGTTTTCCAACTTAGGGAAAACTGGGCAGGATCTCCCCTTATTGACATGGCGATCAGCCAATCACTGATTGACATGGCAATCAGCCATTTGCTGACTGGCTGATCGCCATGTTATAGCCCCACCCATGTAACAATGTCACTGACCCGTCCCTGTGACATCATGGCCCCGCCCCCTGTCTGGATTGTGAGCCGCACAAAGGTGGCAAACCCTAAATACAGCCGAAACGGGCATTAGTGGGGCTTTTCAAACTAATCTTTAGCACCAGTAAGCCACAG
Organism: Xenopus laevis; assembly: GCF_017654675.1. Lineage (NCBI taxonomy): Eukaryota > Metazoa > Chordata > Amphibia > Anura > Pipidae > Xenopus > Xenopus laevis. The sequence goes on along the minus strand of NC_054387.1, from coordinate 120,329,634 downwards.
GGAGCCCATTTTTAATGGGGCCTGATAATGAAACATGAAGGTCTCTCTTGAGCCGAGGAAGGTCCAGGTTCAGCCCTGGATCAAAATTATGGTACAAAGCTGATACAGGAAAATATATGTATATAATGAAAAACGTCGGTTTTACATACCATGTAATAACAGTATATCATATTTATGATATTTATGATAAAAATAATGGCTGTCTGAATGAATCTTGATCTGGCTGGTCAACTTAAAGGAGACATAGCATAATTGAAAAAAACCTCCAATCTTGTAGGCAATAATGAATAATATATGGTGCTGGTTTCACTTTGGGCTAAGAATTCTATATTATCTTTAAAATGGCCCCTTTATTGGAGCTCCCTATACATCTGCTACTGTCCCTGTTTCAAATGATCCCTGCCAGAAGCCCAGTAGGAGGGGGACAGCCAATCACAGCCCTTCAGTCACACAAGCAAAGACAGGCTTCAGTTCCCTATCAGGTCAGCCTAGCTGCTGATTGGCTCCTATCCTACAGTGCAGTGTGCTGAGTTGCACTGGCTCCCCTGCACAGCCTGGGAAAGGAGGCAGCAGGAAGTGGAACAGATGGGTGAGACTAGTAGGGTTTTTGCAGACATTTTCAATAAATTCAGCACATTCCTTCAATAGTTAAAAAAAATATAATGCACAGGCACAATGTGGTTTTACACAATATGTCTCCTTTATTAAGCATTGGAACTGGTATTTAGTAATTGCTGACCGTATTACATGTAAACTTGGCAACTATTGACCAGCATGGCTGCCTGGATCTATAGGATTTTGAAACAGATCTGATTTTAAAACATTTGACTGTGACCTACTTAACATAATACCTTCACCTACCTCTTTATTTGAGTATTAGGGATTCCCCTAATTATAATCCTGAACTGGAATGAGTTCAAAGATTCAGTTCTTCCCTGGAGAATTTGTGTTCGTTTCTAGGGACAGGGGAAGAACTTGTGTGCAAAGTAAGAGAAGTCACATCATCAATATTTTAGCACCCATCAATAATCTGGTGAAAGTGATTTTCATCACTCCATTACTACAACTACTTTAATTCCCTGTGACTTTGCCAAAAAATGTGGCTTTCAATAAATAAGCAAATATCGTAAATATTCATAATGATGCCAAGTAGTGAGATCACAATTTAATCACATTAAAGATGGGTCCATAAAGGGCTTTACCCTAAAATATAGACTACTATCTATGAATTGTAATTCACTTTAACGGCTATCCACAATTCCAGTCGAGATTGTTCCACTGTAAGCAGAGCTGCTAGTAGCTCTATAGTATATATACAATTTCTCAGTAAGTCCAAGATCGGAGGTGTCTGATGGTCCAATATAACACTCATTTGCAAGACTCTAACATGGAAATTAATATTGCAAAAATGTAATGGAACGCCAGACTTTCACAGCAGAAAATGGTCTACAGGTGCATATTTGCAATGGTAAATCTGAGACCTAATATGTATTTATTCTTTGCCCTTTAAACATACCATCACTATTTGCTGAGAAGATGATATGAAGAGAGGGGATTTTCAGGCTTCTTACTTGTTCTTGTCTAATACACGAAGCAAAAGTGTTTGCAAAACTTGAAGCTCCCAGCTCCTGACGACAAATATGCCACATGAGTATTCAACTGCTTTGGTTGAGATACAAGCACATAAAGAATCCACAGCCCTACCCAACAAAACTACCAAAAGAATATACCAAGAAACTATATTAGAAGTGTAAGGGACTGGAAAATTAGCCACTCATGCGGTCCCCTAGTGTTATAGACTCCTAAACTGGGTTCTAAAATACAGTAAAGGAGGGGGGAACTGTTCCCGCAATTAGCTATGACCCCTGTAGTTCAATAAGTGTCCAGTAGATAGCACTGTTCTAAAGTATATAGGCCAGAGCAGCCATGCGCTCAGGGTCCATTTTGTTAATCCCCTTACCCGAGGACAAGAAGGGTGAAGTGGAACCTAGACAAGGTCAGGTGTAGTAAGGATAGGCTAACTCACTTTCATAGGTCACTCTAGGAGTGATAGATAGTAAGGCTATTTAGCCAAGTAGCTGAGGCTCCACCAAAGAGTGTGCGTGAGATTATGATCCCGGATACCATTTGCCCAGAAGTAGATACTAAGGGGAGATTCATCAAGGGTCGAGTTTTTTTTATGCCCAAAACTGTCAAATTTGACTAGTGAATTGTTAAAGTTTGATTTGTCTTTTTTTTAAAAAAAATTTATCATACAATGGCCCTTTAAAAACTCAAATTCGACTATTCACCACCTAAAACCTGCCAAATTGCTGTTTTAGTCAATGGAAGAAGACGTCCTGGGATCAATTTGGAGTTGTTTGCATCCTTCCTGACATTCAAGTTTTTTTCAGAGAAATAACTCAAATCGAGTTTTTAAAACTCAAATCGAATTCGATTCGAATTCAATTCGAGTTTTCGGATCGATCCTATTCACCCGAGTTTGGAAAATAAGATTTTTTTTAAAAATATATTTCGATTGGACAAATTTCGAGTTCATGGGAGTTTATGGGATTTATTAATAATTCACATGAACGCGAAATTCGACCTTTGATAAATGTGCCTCCCAGTGTAAGAGTGCGCTCCATTTAGGGTAAAGGTTGAAAGCTTTGAAATTTGGGTGGACCTTCATAGACGCTGTTTATGCTCTTTTCCCTGTGGGTACTTATACTGACCATTGGTACGAGTATATGACTATCCACTGTTGTTCCATGTTCCTGCCCGTCTATGTGAACTCCCTAGTGGATTATTCTCTTTAATAAATATATTCTTTGTTTAAATTGCAAGATTCACTGGCGCCCAGGCCTGGACTGGCAATCTGTGAGTTCTGGCAAATGCCAGAGAGGCTGCTGTAAATTGCCAAAGACACTCACTATTTATGCCAGGGCCTATTTTTAATCTCAGTCCAGACCTGCTGGCGCCCAATTATTATGCACGGCATTCATTCAACACCCTGCCTCCACATTGTTGAGAGGCCTCAACCCACGGGAATTAAGGACTCATACGGAGCACATTATTGGGGTAAAGCTCATAGTTAGAGAAATGTTGCCACTCAGTTTATTATAACGTAACACAAGGTTATTACATCTATATATATATATATATATATATATATATATATATATCTGTCTATCTATATTACATCTATATGTCAGCCATAGTGATGGGCGAATTTGGGCCGTTTTGCTTCGCCGAAAAATTTGCGCATTTCACACGAAATTCACAAAAACTGAAACAGTGCAGGCATCTAATTTTTGGAGCTGGGATCCGTTTTTGGTGCCGGCGTCTGTTTTTTTGACGAAAATGCGCCGGCGTCCAAAAAAACTGATTTTTCATGGCCGTTTCGCGAATTTATTAGCCGGTGGCGATTTGCACAAATTCGTGCCTGGTGAATAAATTCGCCATCATTCCAACTATATTTAGGGCATCAAAAAAAGTGTCTAACCACATATCTCAGTCTAACTGGCCTTCAATCTGGGCTTCCAAGGGGATCTTGGAGATCAAATAGACATTCTTCTCATATCTCACCCAAAATGTCCTTCAGCCTCCCCGTCATTTGCTCTCAGTGTATATATATATATATTTCTAATCTGTGCAAAGCATTGACCCAAACCATCTGCGGTTTGTAGATAAAGAAACTGCTGAAATATAATGGAGCACAAAAACGTTTAAAGGACCTCTATACACTTGAATTGTGCTTGGTACAAGAAATATCTGAATTTTATGGCATCTTTCAGCACAGGCCAGGGGAAATCTCTCCTTGCTCTGAAGAGTTCCATTTACAACCAAGTTTGACCACGCCCTTAGCAATGGCTAAAAATCAAAAAGGAAATCTTTACATATATCACCTTTATACAGCAGGCCCATACTGGCCCTTTAACAACACGACAAAGATGGATCAATAGCAATTTGTCCTGTTATAATTCTACTGTCTGATCTGACCTCTGCCATGTTATTCATTATGATCAGTACCATCACTGCCTGGAGTGGGGGCCCCATTATTATCACTAGAGTCCTGAGCTGCTCAGACACAAACCTCAGATCAGTGCATTGGCTCATGTTCCTACTAATAACCTGTCCCTTATTGCTCTGGATAGATAACTCCTGATAATGAGATCCTGTAGAAAACGCTGCTGAGAGAATGCAAAAACCTCTTATTACTTCTACTGCAGATATTAAATTGCTGATTGGAAGCTGTATTCCCTAAGCCTTGGGCTAAGATTGATAAACGAGTCCCAGTGGTATGGCTCAAGTAAAACCAAGACTTTTAGTACTAGTGCAGATATTTGAGAAATCTAGGTAGAAGAATATTCTATGGGGCTATTCTGGGTCTTATGTGTTATGGATAAGCACTGCTTTTCCTTTTCTCAGGGACATACCCAAGAAAATAAAGAATAGGGTTCAAGATGAATGTCTAGTTCTGACTGTTGAACATTTGCCAAATGTTGAGAATGCTGGCTGTAATGGGATCCAATGAGCACATACAAAGTAAATCATGGAGGAACATGTCAAACTGTAGGGGGCAGACAGGGGGTCTATAATTAAAGGACCCCTTATACCTACCTTTTCATATTTTCCCTACAACATTGCGTAATGGAGATATTGAGGGCTGAATGCATATATATATATATATATATATATATATATATATATATATATATATATATATATATATATACACACACAAATGCCATTTTAGTCTTGTCTAAGCAGCCGCAACATTCCTTATCACCTCCCATAAGCCTTGTGTTGTGTTGCGATCCCATCATAAGAAACCAGAAGGGCCATGGCTTAGTGGGGTTGTGATCTAGAGTAAATGTTCCATGAAATGGGACTGTTGATGTAATTCTGACCAATGTAAAACATGCTCAATTTGGATTTCTATATAATCAAAGGACTGATGTTGATGCACCTTTTCTTTAAATAAAGCCTTGCTAATCAGTAATAATTCTAAAAAAGCAATTAATTCTATGGTGTCTAACACCCAGATTTTAAGATGACCCGTGTGTCCAAACCCCATGTCCCGCACTTGGATTTGTAAATTCTTCAAACAAAGTACAAAGGTTTTGTAACAAAGGGCACTCACCGGATAAGTCGAGTGGCTCGGGTGCATCGCCTCGAACCCGTAGCTAGAGGTGAGTCACAGTCAGAAGATAAAGATGAGGAGCACTCCGTGTCCACTCATAAGTTAAAAGTAATGAACTTTATTTTATCTTGTTAAAATCATCACATAACCTGACGTGCTTCGTATCGAACGATACGTAGTCATAGGTCATAGTTAATGTAATTCTCCCTAAACTCATAGTTTATACAAAATAAGCCATACAGTTATGCCAGCGTAGATCACAGTTCTGATGGACCACAGACCTTACTCCTTCTCATAGCCAGTGCAAGTGTCCCATCCATGGATGCCACAGGATTTATTCTTCTTGCCACCCCCTTTTCAATTCAATTGATGCACGAGCATAGACTATTGTGCAGGAACTGATTGGTTTGGAGAGGCCTACCCACTTCAGCTGAAGTAAGCAGAGTAGGTGGCTGCCTGGTGCGCAATGTCATGGGGTGGCACAACTTGGAGAAGGTCAGTAAGTAAATCACTGGTGCAGGGGATATGAGTGAGCAATCTGTGGGTGAGCAGTGGGGTCGATTGTGAGCCATTAACAGTGGTGGCATGGGTGAAGTGGTGCTTGTGAGTGACTGGCAGCATGGTGGGGCAGAATGACTGTGCATAGGGCCTGGGGCAGGGCCAGATACCACTAGGACCCTAGGTATGTACATCTTCTGCCTCTAACTCTGGGCCTGCTTTGATTTGCCGATCAGGGAGGGTCACTGGAGGAAGAGGTTGGGGGAAATGGAATGGGTGTGGTGGGTAGGTGGAAAGACTGATAGAGAGTTGTCGAGTGGGGGGGAGAGTATGGATATGGAGAGGCTGCGGTAGAGTGGAGCAATTTGCCAAGGGTGTAGGGTGTGTCAGATGAGAAGGGTCCTGCTTTGGTGCCATTTACCTGTAACTTGGTTCAGCACTGGTCAGCTCCATTAGCAGATTTCCCAGGAGTTGACTGTCGGTGAACTTTTTATCTATATAGGCAGCCCCTAGGTCCTATGCACAGGACCTAGGATGTCAATATAGAAAATACAACCCTGCTCATAGCCTGCATGGAGAGGTCATACATCTATATCAGTCTAGTCGGGTTTTCCCCTGTAGCAAGACTGGAAAGAGAGATTCTCATTGGACAATCTTCTTTTACCCCCAAATGCCTGCTTTAGAAAGATAAGGGGTACACTTCCCTTTACAAATGAGATAATCATCAACTTGACCTCTACCATCCATCAGCTTGACCTCTACAAATCCATGGGGGTTTGTGGGATGTTAAAACAGGGTCTGTAGAAACCCCATGGCAGGACCCTCCTCTTCTAGAGAATTTGGGGTGAATGAGCCCATTCCCCTTGACTGGTGGGATTCAACATGTTTATGGACATGTCCAAGGTTTAACATTGTGTTATCATTTATGAAACGAAGTCCTAGCCCAATAAAATTAGAACATTAATGGAAGTTAGGAGATGTATTTTGCTGACATTGAAGTAGAATGACAAAGTCAATAAGCCCATAGTGTATATAAAAGTGAAGTCTCTAATGGAAGGGTACTTGCCTTTGTACAGTATAAGGACCTTAACTATTCCTCAGCGAGTATTGGCTTTGGCTTTTTCCCTGGTTATATCCAGGATGCAGCAGCAGCTTTATTACTCTATGTGCTTTGAATTCCTTTGTGTGAGATTTAATTAGGCGTCTGGCAAAAGCAGTGTTTTTTCCCCGTCCTAAAGTTAAATAAAGAGAATGACAGCCAGTGAAGGAAGCCGTTCTAAGGGTACAAGGGAAAACAGAAAAATTATTCCACTTATCGATTCGGACAAAGGACAAACCACTTATAAAACCTATCACGTCCGCATTGAGATGAGAAGAAGTTCTAGTCAAGGTGTGTCACTGACAATTGCTCCCAAGGCGATGGAACCTGCTGTAGGTGATACGGAAAAACGAACCTTATTTTATACAATGAGCCAAAAAGGAAATGTCTCGTTTTATTAAAGGGGATATAACTCTAAACAAAACATTTTGCTTAATGAAAGGCATTCTAATTATAAGCCATGTACAGGTACAGTATACACTCATTCTAAGTCATAATAAATCGAGAGGTGGGGTATCCAAATAGTAAATAGAAACTCACCACAACAAGGAAGAGGCACAGGTGTACCCTCAGCACGGGGAGCGGACAAACCAAAATTCTTTGGAGCAGGCACTAGTGATGGGCGAATTTGTTCCATTTTGCTAAAAAATTGAACGAATTTCCAGCGAAATTCGGCAAAAAAGTAGTGAAGCGCAAATTCTGACGCTCACGTCAATTGGTCAATGGACATCCAAATAATGTTGATGCTTGGACACACTTCTCCGACGTGTGTCCAAATTTTTTTGTGTACACAGCCTTACGCGTTTCGTGTTACAAACAAAAAGTCATAGGCTATCTTTACCGAGCCGTACCTCAGACATTTCAACAAGTGTCACATTAACATATCCGTTTACCAATAAAACCTTAAGCCAATCATAAGGCTATCCTCATATACTAATTTCTTTTTACAATTCCAGCTTATGTAAATCAGGGCAACACCCAAATAATGTAAAATAGGGTAACACCCTTATTTCTTTTGGGAGCCATATTGGTACACCTTTGCTAGATTTAAAGTAAGATTGTGCCATATTAGTACACCCAAAGTGCATTATGCATGAGAATATTTTAAAATAATAGCAAAAAGTTACATTTACTTAAATTTAGATTTACAAATATATTTGGATTCACAAATATATAAAGTGCTAATAGTTAAAGGTGTAATATAGACGAAAACAGTACAAAACGTGTAGTTTAAAAGTAGATGTATTCATTCTAAGCCCCCAACCCTACAGGGGGAAATTCTCATATTTACATTTTCAACAAATCTATTTGTTATGATTAAGACATGAACATGGGGCAATTTCCTTCATGTGTCAGGATTACATTAAAGAAGACATAACCCAAAATTCCTGGATAAAAACCTAATTTGCAAAGGTGTTACACATTATATCTACAGTAGCTCCGAAGTCCTGGGTAGAAGTCAGATGGGAGGGACAGATGAGTGGAGGGAAAGTAGCAGGGAGAGAGCTGCAGCAGGAAGGAACCCACAACCCGACCCCCAGACCCGCATCTATACCTGCTACTGAAAAGCCTACCCTCATTCTGCAGGGTACCCACTTTTTTGCGGGTAACCCACGGGTACTCACAGGTACCCAACCAGCTGCAGGACTCTAGCTTAGGGATGGTCATAAATTATCAAAACAGCACAAGTCAAATAATATTATAATTAGTGATGGGCGAATTTATTCGCCAGGTGCGAATTCGCGGCGAATTTGCGCGATTCGCGCCGAGCGAATAAATTCGCAAAACACCCGCGAAAATTTGCGGTAAAAATTCGCCGGCTTAAAAATTTTTTTTTTTAGAAAAACGGACGCCGGCGTCGAAAAAACGGGCGCCGCGTCGAAAAACGGGCACCGTTTCGCGAATTTCGCACGAAATTCGCGAATTTTTCGGCGAAGCGAAACGGCGCAAATTCGCCCATCACTAATTATAATATCTGCCAGAAGCCGATACAGCAAGACTGATATCATTTTTATAGTTTTTGTATTGTTTAATACAAACTTTCTCCAACTCTGCAGAAACAGTGGCTGCAGCAAAATAATCCCAGTTGATCTGTTTCTGCAGCTGGAGTTGAAAACATTAAAGAGAATGTAAAGGCAAAAATAAAATCCAATTTTTACTTTATTAAATGAAAAAAAAACCTATCCCCAATAATAAATTTGTACTGTTTTTTTAAGAAACCTGACTGTATGCAGTGAAATTCCCCCTTCATTTACTTGCTCTGACTGCTGCGGATATGAATCTCTATATGGTCGCTGGCTGCTCTACAGGGAAACAAACGAAGCTGCTTGAGGTCAGGGAAGTAAGGTGTAGGGGGCTCCCCATGCTGTTTGAAAGTATGATAGTTTACCTGCAGAGCAGTTAGGGACTGTCTAAAGTTTCCTATCCTCAGCAGTCAGAGCAAGTAAATGAAGGGGGAATTTCACTGCATACAGTCAGGTTTCTTATAAAAACGGTACACATTTTTAAATTAAAGTATATTGGAGATAGGTTTTTTTTTCATTAAAGAAAGTAAAAATGGGATTTTATTATTTTGCCTTTACATTGGGATGCATATTTTCAAGAGCTAGGGGGTGCAAAAAGGTCTCCTTTAGGCAAATGCCACCTGGAGGCCCAGCATGGCACGTTTCACCCAAAAAACTTCATTTTCAGTCTCCGGACTGGACCAGGGTTTATCGAGGTGGGTAGTGAATGGGAGGACCTAGGGTGGGGGATTGGGATGGCCAGGGGTGGAGACTGGGTGCACCAAGGGGTGTCATGGGTATTAGGTAGACTAAGGGGTGGACTAAGAGATTGGAGGAAGAGGAGGGTCTTACCTGGGCAGGCAAGGGACAAAACTCAGGTTATATTATACAGTATATCTGTTTAAAATAAACACAGCAACCAGTGGAAATGTGAAGAAATTGCCTCCTTTCCTTAACAGTGACCCTGGGGAAACCAATACTGCAAACTGTATATCCCATCATATAACCTACATTTTATAAATAAATTAACTATGTATCACAAAGAAATGCCAAGAGGAATTGAAAGCGTATAACCAGATCAGACCAGTTCTCCAAGATAGGAACTAAAGTCAATAAGTGGAACATGGTGGGGCAGAACACAGGATAATGCAGTTATCAATGTTCCATCTGTGATTTATAATTGTATAAGATAAAGCCGAGGGCATCGCATGTTAAAGACAGGAGGAAAAAAAAACTCCACTTCTCCCTAAGTTGAAACAAGCAGTGTAATTGAATCTGCGTTGTACTCAATTAAAATCCAAGTGGTCATGGTGTGACAGGGGACGTACACGTATGTATCTGATGTATGGCTTTAAAAAAGTCATTTAATGAGGACCCTGGAACACTGTATGTGCTTGAAGTGTAATAAATCAAAGAGAGTGTTGTTTGCCCAGCAGATAATATAAAATAAAAAACTCTCTACATGTTTGATGGTAATATAGATAGAACAATGCTCAGAGAATCCCCTGGGTTTTCCCTGGGTTAACCCTATTTCAACAGAAAGTTGGCTTAATCTTCCAACTATCTTTGAGCAATTAGCATTGTAAGAGAAGTGCTGGGCAGATAGTAGATGATGTGTATATTTCACCAAGGATTACACGGTACATGCACTAGTTCCAGGGAAAAATGTATAGTTTTCTAGCAGGTAAATGCTACATTTGGTTTGTCAGTTTTAGAAAGCTGGATAAGGGGTCCCTGGAGCGAATGGAGGAAGAGTAGGGTGAACCCTACATTCTATATATTGACCAGAGTTTGCAGCAGATCAGCCAAATAGCTGCTTAATTAGCATGCGGTTGTGCAGGAGAAGCTTGATCCCTGCTAAATAGGGTTTCAGTTGGAGAGTCTGTCTGTCTGTCTGTGCCTGGGGAAGCAGGAGCTGCAAACAAGTGAGAGAACTTGTTGGAAATTTAGGGGCAGTTGCGCCAGCGTTGGCTTTGCCGCACTTCGCCAGGTGTAGATTCGCCAGGACTGCGCAAATTTACGAAGATCCGAAGTTGCGCACAAGTTACCGATCGTCCTGCTCTTAAAGGTGCAGGAGCGGCTTTTTGCCGCCCCTGAAATCCTCTCTGGCGCTGCCGCCTGAGGCGAGCGGCTCAGCTCGCCTCATTGGCGGAGCGCCCCTGGGCGATGTTACGATCAGCGGTTCGAAGTTACGCTAGTGATGGCAAATTTGCATACGGTGTGCAGTTAAAGTACAATGGCCGGATATGCAGCAGCAAACACATTACATCACACAAGGCCAGGGAACCTTCATAAATGTGTTCTAATGCCCTACACATGTGCCCACTGTATACTGTTTACGTGCCAATTTTCAGCCTATCACCCTATAAAAAGTAAAAGACGCCAGCGTTTTTTAACTTTTTTTTGGACCAAGTCCTATCTACTCTATTGCACTTCGCCTGGTCTGATGTGGCAAAGTAAAGTCTGGCGCAAGAGGTAACGTTCACGAAAATCCGCAACTTAGTGAATTAGCATGGTTACATCCCTTCGCCAGAGCGCAACTTCGTCTGGCATAAGGGTGCGAAGTAGCACTAGAGTAGGTCCACTTCGCTAGCGAATTTACACCAGCACCCTTTAGTAAATCGGCAAAGTGGCAAAATTACGTCACTGGTGAATTTTCGCTAGCGTTAGCCACTTCACCCTTTAGTAAATTTGCCCCTTAGTGTTTTTCCTAAAATCTGTATTTTGTTTGGAAGGGCCGGGCACTAGCCCCCCTCCTTTATAGAGAGGGTTGATTTCTGTATTAGATAGGCCCAGGATTTGTTATTTTCTGTTTTTCCTTTTCCTGAATAAAACTGACTGCGGGTCAGTTGTACCCTATTTTTGGGACTCGTGTTATTTTGTGGGTGTCTGAGCAAGAGTGAGTCTGGTCTTCTCCAGGAGACTAATATCCCGCTACCTGAAATCCCTACAGCATGTATAGGTATGGATAAACCCCTTATCCAGAATGCTCTGAATTACGGGAAGCCCATCTCCCGTAGACTCCATTTTATTCAAATAATTCAGATTTTTTTTTAAAAAAATGATTTCCTTTTTCTCTGTAATAATAAAACAGTAGCTTGTACTTGATCCCAACTAAGATATAATTAATCCTTATTGGAAGCAAAACCAGCCTATTGGGTTTATTTAATGTTTAAATGATTTTTAGCAGACTTAAGGTCTGAAGATCCAAATTCTGGAAAAATCCCTTATCTAGAAAGCCCCAGGCCCCAAGCATTCTGGCTAACAGGTCCCATACCTGTATAATCTACCTACATACAGTGATGGGCGAATTTCTCCCATTTCGCGAAACAATAAAAAATTCACGGAAAAATCGTGAAAATCAAAAATTGACACCCGTGTCCAATTTTGGACGTGCGTCCGAAAAGTCGATTGCGTCAATTTTGGCGCTGGTGTTAAAGTCAATGGGCATCCGAATAGTGTTGACGGCGGCGATTTTAATGCAATCGACTTTTTGGATGTGTGTCCAAAAATGTTTTTGACGCAGACGAATTTTCACAGGAGGTTCGCGAATTTATGCGAAATGCAGAAATTTGCAGCGAATTTGTGACAGGCAAATGTATTCGCCCATCACTATCTACATATAAAAATACTTTTTTGTTTATTTACCTTTTATATGGTGAGTGGGAGCTCATATGTTATCCCATGATGTCCCAGGGGTGAGTGAGGCAGCCTGACCCAACTGGAAGTCCAACACCATGGGTAAACTGTCCTGTGATCCCATTGGATGTTTGCCTGTTGTGGATCTATCATTGGTACATGAAGAAGAACATTTTTTGTTCTGCAACTCCCTAGAATTTAATTGCTATGATTTCTAAGAATTTTTAACCAGAGAAATGCTTTATTGAATTTCACAAACAGCGATAACAAAAGAAAGGCTGTATGTCTGGAACACAATGCTCCGAGTGCAATTAAATAAAAAAATGCAATTTACCACAGAATCATAAGTCATTATTCCGGTTACAGTGAAATCACAATAAAGGATAAGCATGAAAACACATAAAAGAAAACAGAGGAAAGAACAGAAAAAAGAAAACGGTAAACTGTTATGCTCTGAACTGTTATGCTCTTTTAATGATCCAGGAGAAAACATATGCGGACCTAAGGGGTACTCTCCCTATCAAGGTGATATAGCAGTTGCACTAAGTTGGAATAGGGGCGTAGAGTGGGTCTAACGTAGGGTTTGCAGTGCGGTGGGGTTAGTCGCCCTAAAGAGCTTCCAAGGTGACCAAATGACCTCATGAGCTTCCCTCTTGTTCTCGTTGGTAGACGCCATCTCCTCCATCTGTTCATGAGTGGAAATTAGTGTAAATAGCTCCTGAAGAGAATAGGTAGAGTTCAGTTTCCACTTTCTCGAAATGATTGTGGCAGCAGCAGTAAAAATTTGGAACAGTAACTTCCGTTGAGGCGGCTTCACAGAAGAAGGAAGGGCATTGAGTAAGGCTATTTGAGGCTCAAGAGGTAAAGTCCAGTGTAATTCAGCTTGCAGGAATGCAAATATCGATTGCCAGAACAACAATACCTGAGGGCATTCCCACCACATATGGTATAAAGTACCAGGGGTATCGCAACCTCTCCAACATTTGTCGCTGTAACTAGGGTTAATATTGTGTATTTTCACAGGAGTAAGGTGCCATCGGAACAACACTTTTTTATTTATTTCTATATGATTAGTGCATCTCGTGGCCCCCTGGGATGCTAAAAATACTCTGTCCCATTGTTGAGGGGTGAGATGAAGATTGAGGTCTTGTTCCCATCTCATTTGGTAAAGAAGTTTAAGTTCAGGATCTTTCTGCAGGAGCAACTTATAACAATCGGATAACACCCCTTTTCCGTAAACACTCTCCCTACAGAGAAGTTCCATGAGCGTAGACCTCCTGAAGGATTTAGGGCTATAGAGATGCGACTGCAGTAGATGGTTAATTTGCATCAGTGGGAATCTCGCATTGTCTGATAATAAAAACTTTCTCTGGAGGTCTTCAAAAGGCCGCTGTGTATTAGCAAAGTAAAGGTCCCCAAGTGATGTGATGCCCTTAGTAGTAAACTCTGATAAATGTATATCTGGAATCAGCAATCTAATTGCAGATATTGGTGTAAGAGTGGACGGGAATTCCCCAAAGCCATAATGTTTGTGAAGTCTATCCCAACATTTCAAAAGAAGGTCCGTGGTCTGAAGTATGTCAGGAAGGGGCGGCCTAGCCTTGAGCGGTATCCATAATAATTCTGCTATGCTATACCCCGCTATATAAGATAGCTCGATGTCCACCCATTTCCTGCGGCCCAGAGCACTGTGTAGTCTAACCACATTTTCAAGGAGAGACGCCTTGTGATAGAGAGAGATATTGGGGATTCCCAGGCCTCCTGAGGATGAGGGGAGCTGAAGCGTTCGTAGAGCAATTCTGGGCTTCTTGCCATCCCAGATAAAGTGCCTAATAGTTTTCTGAAGATCTGCTAAAAAAGACTGGGGTATCTGTACTTGTAAGGTTCGAAATATGTAGAGAATGCGTGGCAGAATAGTCATTTTAGTGGTAACAATTCTACCTAACCATGAAATTTCCAACTTTTGCCATTTACTGCAGTCAGCCTTGATCGATTGCAGCAAGGGCAAGTAGTTTATCTTGAACACCTGGTGCAGGGTTTTAGGAATCTTAATACCAAGGTAGGTAAAATAAGTGGTTCTCCAATCAAACTGATATTGCAATTTAACCTGGGTTACAACTGAATGAGGCAGGCCTATGGAGAGGGCTTGCGTTTTATCCTGATTGATCTTATAATAAGAAATGCGCTGAAAAGTCTGGAGTTCAGTCATAAGGAAGGGCAATGACGAAGTCGGGTTGGAGATGGTCAAGACAATATCGTCCGCGAATAACCCTAACTTGTGATGAGAAGCTGCCACCCTAAGTCCCTCTATCCCCGGGTGTAGTCGTATTTTGGCCGCTAAAGGCTCCACCATTAAGGCAAAGATGAGGGGCGACAGGGGACATCCCTGTCTCGTGCCGTTGGTTATGTCGAAGGCATCCGACAGAGCACCCGGAATTCTGACCCTAGCAGACGGCTTAGTATAGAGAAGCAATATGGCTTTTAAGAAGTTACCTTGGAGTCCAATTTTTTCCAGGACCATATTCATGTAAGACCAATTTACCCTGTCAAACGCCTTCTCCGCATCCAACGACAGAGCCAGGAATGGAGTAGACTCCCGGTCAGCAATATGGATCAGATTTAATAGTTTCCTAGTATTGTCGGGGGCCTGTCTACCAAGAATAAATCCCACTTGATCATTGTCAATTAAGGTTGGAAGTAGTGGCGCGAATCTCGATGCCAAAAGTTTGGCGTAAATCTTGATGTCTGTATTAAGAAGTGCAATTGGCCTGTAGTTAGTGCATTTATCTGGGGCTTTGCCCGGCTTCGGGATGGTGACAATATGGGCAGCGAGAAATTCCGAGCTAATGTTGTTGGTTTCGACCCAATAGTTAAAAAGTTTAGTGAGTTTAGGTACCAAAATATGTGCGAATGTCTTATAATAATCGTTCGAGTATCCATCTGGACCAGGGGACTTGCCGTTTTTCAGGGTCTTAATCGTAGCCGAAACTTCTTCTTCAGTAAAGGGATCATTAAGGGTCTCTATCTGTTGACTAGTGAGCGAGGGTAGTGGGACCGAATCTAAAAAGGAAGCAATCTCCTGTCGCGTGGGGATATGATCATGGGAGTTTCGGGTCAGGTTATAGAGCCCCCTATAGTATTCCACAAAGGATTCAGCTATGTCTTTTGGACTAGTTAGAAGTACCCCCTTATGAGTAATAGATTTAATTCGGGCCTGGGCTTGCATACCTTTGAGTCTATGGGTCAGCAATTTGTTTGCTTTGTTACCTCTAGTGTAATATTTTAGTTTGAGAAGTTTGAGCCTATATTCCGTCCTAGCTAGTTGCACCTTATGGAGTTGTATCCTAAGATCATCTGCCTGTTGTTGCAAAAGTTTTTGCTTAGTAGGGGGGGAAGCAGAGAGTCGGGAGTTTTCAACGTTTTTTAATTGATCCTCTAGCATCACCTGCTGAGCTTCTCTAGAACGCTTCACTTGTTTGCTAAGATTAATTAAGTCACCCCTAAGTACAGCTTTGTGGGCCAGCCACACTGCTTGCGGAGTCAGTTCTGGGGCTTCATTAAGTTTAAAGTAGTCAGTCAGATGATCAGTTATCTTTTGTCTGTGATCTAGATTGGCCAGCAGAGAGTCATTGATTCTCCAAACTCCGGATCGGACCTGATCTTGGTGAGCCGTAAAATCGGCAATGACAGGCGCGTGGTCTGACCAGGAGCGAGTCGTAATGAATGCATTCAATAATGCGTTAGTGGTTTGGGAGTCAGCTAAAATCAGGTCAATCCGAGAGTAGGAGTCATGCCTCGGAGAATAGTATGTATAGTCTCTAGCATTATGATTGTATGCCCTCCAGACATCAAACAGAGCATTTTCTGAGATACATTCTTCCAGTTTATGGGCTATACGCAAGGAAAGCGGAGGGGGGGATTTCCCCAATGGTCGTTGGGTATCAAGCGATTGGTTTAAGGCCATGTTGAAATCTCCTGCTACCACAAGGCGTCCCCTTTTCATGTCATGAACCAAATTCAGCACCTTACGCACAAATGTGTCCTGATGTTCATTAGGGGCGTACAAATTTAGCAAGGTATATAACTGACCATTGAGCGAGCAGATCACCACCTGATATCTGCCATTCGAGTCCGATAAATGCTTATGTACATCTAGTGTGACATGTTTGGAAAAAAACATGGAAACTCCCTTAGATTTAGTATTAGCACAAGAATGGAAAACATGCGGGTAGTTTCTAGAATAAAATTTAGGGGGATTACGCTTAGAAAAGTGGGTTTCTTGAATGAACAGGATATCTGCCCGTAATCTGCTCGCCTCTTTCAGCATTAAATTACGTTTCTGGGGGTATTAAGACCCCTGACATTATGTGTAAGAAAACGAACCATCAGTGTATATAGGAAAACAAGCAGTAGTATATCTCCATAGTAAGACATCAGCATAGGGGAAAGAGAGAGTTGGGATCAAAGATACGAACACCCTGGTCTGGATTGTCATATCACCATGAGGATAAAGAGCATAACAGTACAGTAAAAACACAACCAAAAAATAACCTGAATCAGTAAACTGTAGTTCCTCAACCGGAGGAAAAGTGTCCAGCAACGGCAGCGGTCTCAGTGTTGTCATCGCTGCTGAGGGTCCTGTAAAACAACAGGGATAGTGGGGGGGGAGAGGAGAGCAGGTGTTGGTGTTCCTTCCCAGCCCAAACTCGGGGTCAAAATTGTCCCGTACGCTTCTCAGCCATCAAAAGAAGAAATGAGGGAGAAGTGAAGGTGGTAGAGATGTGGAATAGCAGGGACTAAGCGGCTTCCCAGTCAGTGTCCAGGCGTGTCTGAGGAGAAGGGGTCCTGCTAGGGTGAGAGCTTCTGGCTTGTCACCTGCGGCCGACTCTCTGTGGGTCCACTTGAACGTCGTTTTCTTAGCCTCGTCAGGTGAGGCAAAGGTGTAGGAGACTCCATTCCGTAGTACAATAAGTTTCGTAGGGTAGGCCCATCTGTAGGGGATTTTATGTTCCCTTAGGGACTTCGTAGTCTCAAGGAATGTCCTCCGTTTAGCAAGGGTAGCAACAGAAAGATCGGTAAACAGTTCCAGAGATTTATAATTATCTGGCCAAGTGTCCCGCTTCCTGGCTAGCATCAGGACTCGTTCTTTCGTCTTAAAGAAATGCAGCTTAGTAAGAACGTCCCTGGGCGCCGCCTCAGGCGCCGTCCTGGGCTTGGGGACCCGATGAATGCGGTCAACGGTCAGATCTATCAGGGGTGCCTCCGGTAAAAGAGCCTTGAGGAGATCCATAAAGTAGGCCTCAAGCGCCTCCGGTTTAACGTCTTCCGGGATGCCCCTTATGCGAATGTTGCAGCGCCGGGACCTATCTTCAAGGTCTGCAACCTTATCGGTAAGGCGCGCCACTTCCTTCTCCATAATCTGCTGCGTATCAGCAACCGCATTATGCGCAGTGGTGAACTCCGCCATCTTGCGTTCCAAGTGGTCGGTGCGTTCCGCGAGGTCCCGTACCTCACGCTTAATTTCAGCGGAAAACAGCTTAAAGTCATGTTGGAGTGTTGTTCTGAGCTCCGTAAGCATGCCTTTAATCTCAGCTGCTGTGACCGGGGAAGCAGTTAGGCCAGAGTCCGCATGCACATCAGCGTGATGGTCCAAGATGGCGCCCGACTGCCTGGTGCTACGTTCTGCAAAGAACTCCGACACCTTTTTGGAGTCCTTTTTCGCCGGATTCTTGGGACCCATCTGCTCTCGGGATAGTGGGCTGCAGTAATCGTGCTGAGTTGCGTCGGGATGTGCTCAATTTGTACACCTTTCTGGGCTAGGGAATGGAGAGCTCCTGAGCAAACGTACCACTCACATGGAAGGTTAGGCTCCGCCCCATCATGATTTCTAAGAATTGATTACCCTAGCAACTCAGCAGACATATAGAAGTCAGAATAAACTGCCTTCAATTAAAGGGGTAGTAAACCCTGCTGCACTGCACTGCTCAACCAAATTTGTTGCTGAACTACACATCCCAGAATAATATAACATGTTATCAAGGTAGAGGCATGCTGGGAGATGTAGTCCAGCAACATCATGGTTGTATTATTTAAGTAATATTGCACAATAAAACATTTATAAACTTTTCCCCAAATCTCCACAGCCAGCGACTGCTTTAAAATGCACAAAATCCTCCAATGAGAATTCCAGCTGATCTGTATCAATCTGGCTCCATGTTCTTTGTTCCTACAACTGGAGTTGGAAGTTTAAAGCAGAG
This sequence comes from Xenopus laevis, assembly GCF_017654675.1. Taxonomy (NCBI): domain Eukaryota; kingdom Metazoa; phylum Chordata; class Amphibia; order Anura; family Pipidae; genus Xenopus; species Xenopus laevis. The sequence continues at coordinate 120,311,013 of NC_054387.1, read as the reverse complement.
TTTCCCAGCACTGAACAAGTCTGTCCTTTATCCCCATGTTTGATTCCAGTGTCATATAATGAAGAAATAAATGACATCATTATCTCTATATGTAAGATAACAGCAAGATGCCTGACATGGTGCTGGGAATCAGCATTCTCATTGGTCACTTCTTTTGCATTTATAATGAAGCAGAATTCTCATTGGTCACTTCTTTTGCCTTTGTAATGAAGTTTCTGATCAGTAAAATTCTCATTGGTGAATTTTCTTGCATCTATAATTAAGTTTTCAGGAACTTCTATAAAAAATAGGGGGTGCTGTTGGATAGAGTTAAGGCTGGATTACATTGGCAGTGCTGAAATGGGGCAGATTTCACCCCAAAAATGTGGAAGTGAGAACTGACAGCCCCGTGTCTTTCAGTGCCGACTGACAGGGTGTGGAGTGGAGTATCCACTATATTACTAAGAATATATATAGAGTTTTTACATTATCTGCTGGGCAAAGAACACTCTCTTTGATTTATTACACTTCAAGCACATACAGTGTTCCAAGGTCCTCATTAAATGACTTTTTTTTTAGCCATACATCAGATACATACGTGTACGTTTCTCTGGCGTCCCCTGTCACACCATTGCTGTTCTGATTTTAATTGAGTGCAACACAGATTCAATACTCCACACATTGATTATTGACCCCTGATGGGTAAATGCTTAGGGAGATCTGTTTGTGAGTAATTGCTGAATATTTGTTCTGTGCCATATCCTTTAAGCTCATTTATAGCTTTCCTTCTCAAGGCTGTTTCTGCAAATAGAATTACTGTATCATCTGTTTTTAGAACCAATGTCACCAAATTAATTTAATGAACCTGTGAGTTTCAGTTCTGCAACACCCTCCCTCCACTCCTCCAACTCCACAAGGGTCCATCTCCGAGAATGAGAGTCGCATACTTACTTGTGATTTCTGGAACATAACATCTTCATTTAACTATTGTGTTGTATAGTTTTCTGTTGAATGAAAACGTGGTCAGTGGAAACTTCTTCCTCACTTCCTTTCGGTTTGATAGTAATATGGTTGGTGGAACCTTCTTCCTCACTTCTTTTCTGTTTGTTTACAATTTGGTCAGTGGAACCTTTTCCCCCACTCTCCTTCTGTTTTTTATTGTGGTCAGTGGAACCTTATTTCTCACTTCCTTTCAGTTTGATTATGTCAGTTGAACTTCTTCCTCACTTTCTTTCTTATTGATTGTGGTCAGTAGAGCCTTCTTCCTCACTTCATTTCTTATTGATTGTGGTCAGTAGAGCCTTCTTCCTCACTTCATTTCTTATTGATTGTGGTCAGTAGAGCCTTCTTCCTCACTTCCTTTCTGTTTGATTGTAATGTGGTCAGTGGAACCTTCTTCCTCACTTCTTTTCTCTTCGTTTATAATGTGGTGAGTGGAACCTTCTTCCTCACATGCTTTTTGTTTGGTCATAATGTGGTCTGTGGAACCTTTGTTCTCGCTTCATTTTTGTTTGATTGTAATGTGGTCAGTGGAACCTTCTTCTCCACTTTCTTTCTGTTTGATTGTGATCAGTAGAACCTTCTTCATCACTTCCTTTCTGTTTGATTATGTCAGTGGAACCTTCTTCCTCACTTCCTTTCTGATTGTTTATAATGTGGTCAGTGGAACCTTCTTCCTCACTTCCTTTATGATTGATTGAAACGTTGTCACTGGAGCCTTCTTCCTCACTTTCTTTCTGTTTGTTTATAATGTGGTAAGTGGAACCTTCTTCCTCGCTTCCTTTCTGATTGATTACAATGTTGTCAGTGGAGCCTTCTACCTCACTCCCTTTTTGATTGATTGTGATGTGGTCAGTGGAACCTTCTTCCTCACTTCCTTTCTGTTTCATTATGTCAGTGGAACCTTCCTCCTCACTTCCTTTCTGATTGATTGTAACGTTGTCGGTGGAGCCTTCTTCCTCACTTCCTTTTTGATTGATTGTAATGTGGTCAGTGGAACCTTCTTCCTCACTTCCTTTCTGTTTGATTATGTCAGTGGAACATTCTTCCTCACTTCCTTTCTGATTGATTGTAACGTGGTCAGTGGAGCCTCCTCCCTTACTTTATTTCTGTTTGATTGTGGTCAGTGGAGCTGTCTTCCTTGCTTCCTTTCTAATTGATTGTAATGTGATCAGTGGAACCTTCTGCCCCACTTTCTTTCTGATTGATTGTGGACAGTAGAACCTTCTTCCTCACTTTATTTCTGTTTGATTGTAATGTAGTCAGTGGAACCTTCTTCTTTACTTTCTTATTGTTTGACTTTAATGCAATGAATGGGTACTCATTTATTTTATTAGGTACCATGATGATCTAACCCCTTTACAACTTATAAGTTTTAATTTGTTTGAATGCAATGAGTTAGAGGTCATTGCCTGCAAAGGAGGGGGACAAATTAATTCAGATGAGGGAAGACTTTCCAAGAGTTTTATATAGTAATTACAGGAAAGACAGGACAGAACAAGGCCATCAGAAAGCCCAGAGGCCTGTGAACAGGAGAATAATTAAACTGTCATCATAAATCTGTTCCTCTTTTTTTATATAATTTTTATGTTATTGTCAACAATGCTCTGCTATTTTCTGTCCCATTCAAGTCTCAGGTTTGAAACTGTATTTAGTTTGGTGGTTTTATTCTGCCTCAGATAAGCTTTATCACTTTAGACTCAAATCAGACATGGACATCTCTATCCAGCAGTGCAAATGTCCATTAGGATTAAAGTAAACTGATCTTGACACTTTCTTTGATCCTCAAATACCTTCCGCCATAAAGCAACACAAGATTGCTGTTAGGTGCCAGAAAGAAAGCAGAGATAGCCACATTTGCATAACAGAGAATGCTGCCCTTGTAGAAGTTAATTGTAGTTAAGGTGATATTGATATTCTCCACTAGTGATGGGCGAATTTGCGTTTTCACCGCGAACCAGCACCTGGTGAATTCATCTCAGTTTCTTTGGCAATGGTTCCAGCGCCGGCGTCAAAGTTGGCGACGAGTAACGGATGCCCATTGACCGTATTGTCGCCGGCGTCACCAGTTTTGCGAATTTCTCAGGAAATTTTTTAAATTCATGGCGAAACGGGACAAATTCCCCCATCACTATTCTGCACCCATTTTTTGAGGTCATATTTCATGTTACCATTTAGAGTAAAGAGGAAGTGGGTTTTTAAAAAAAATTCCAGGGCTAGAGCATCCTGACCATAAGGACATGCAGTTGTTGATACCGTTGCAGCTAAATGGGCAGTGTAAATAACGGTTATGCCCAACAACAGGGATATTTAAATAGTGCCTTTAAAGTTATCTTGGCCCAAACTAAAGGCCACAATGGTTTAAAACAGTTGCTGTCAGACTTTTCTAGCTCAAACCCCCTTGGTGTTCAAAAAATTGTCTTACGTCAAAATTATTCGGACGCCCAATCATTTGGACCAAATAGTCGCACATATTAAAATTGACGCTTGCGTCAAGATTATTTTGACGCCCCTTGACTTCAATCACTAGTCTTTACCTAACGACATGGATAACATATGCCAATGTAGTTCCCGCAAAGGATTCTGAGCACGGAAGGCTGAATTGTTGCAGTGGGTTCCCCTCTGAACTCTTTATAATAACTGAAGGTATGAGACTGTCCAACAATTTTTCTTTGCAGGTTTCTCTCCTGCTTTCATCAAAGAGAACTAATTCCAGAGCTGCCACTTAGATGAGCCACAAACCGAAAAGCTATTTAAGAATATCCAAACACTTATCACTAATAATTATCTATTGTTATTGCTGCCTGGCTGAAGACCCATCCATCCGCATATCCATTTATCTCTACAAAAGTTCCTCTCCGGTAAACATACATTATCCTAAGAAAAAATAATAATAATAATAAACTATTCATTTCCATTTTCATTTGAATATCATTCCATGTGTGTCTGCAATAAAGTCAGAATAATTGCCTGCAACAGGGATGTCCAGTCTGAAACTATCTGTCTGGTTCTGAAATACAGGTACAGGGACCAGTTATCCAGAATGCTCTGGACCTAGGGTTTTATGGATAAGGGGTCTTTCCATAATTTGGATCTCCATAATTCAAGTCTACTAAAAAATCATTTCTACATTAAACAAACCCAATGGGATTGTTTTGCCTTTAGTAGTCATTGGTTCAGATTCAAAAGTTATCAAAAGTTATCTCCTGATTTATCACATGAAAACTCGTGGACAAGATTCAATTTTCTCCCATTCAGTTTAATTGAATCTCATCCATCAGTTTTCACGCGATAAACCTTTTTCTCACTGAATTGAATCTGGTCCATTGTATCTTAGTTAGGATTAATTTCAAGGTACTGTTTTAGTGCAGGTATGGGATCTGTTATCTGGAAACCCATTATCTAGAAAGCTCCAAATTATGGAATAGTTGTCTCGCATAATGGCTATTTTATCCAAATAATTCACATTTTTAAAAATGATTTCCTTTTTCTCTGTAAAAATAAAACAGTAGCTTGTACTAAGATATGATCAATCCTTATTGGAAACAAAACCAATCTATTGGGTTTATTTAATATTTACATTATGTTCTAGTAGACTTAAGGCATGAAGATTCAGATTAAAGAAAGATCCATTATCCGGAAAACCCCAGGTCCCAAGCATTCTGGATAATAGGTCCCATGCCTGTATTACAGAGAAAGGGGAAGATATTTTTAAAAATTCTCTCTGAGGGAGATGGTCCGTAATGTGGAGCATTCTGGATAAGGGGTTTCTGGATAACGGATCCTATACCTGTACAACTACCAATTGTTGGCTATTGAGAGTGCTTGGAGTTTTAGACCAGAACCATAAAGTGCCTGTCCCTTGCTGAACAAGGGGCAGGACATAGCATTGGCGGGAGCAGGGCAGACAGTATGAATAGGACTCTGTTGTGGCCTGAACTGCTGGTGCACCTTACTTTAAAAAAGTTAAAGGGATACTGTCATGGGAAAAAAAATTTTTTCAAAATGAATCAGTTAATTGTGCTGCTCCAGCAGAATTCTACACTGAAATCCATTTCTCAAAAGAACAAACAGATTTTTTTATATTCAATTTTGAAATCTGACATGGGGCTAGACATTTTGTCAATTTCCCAGCTGCCCCTGGTCATGTGACTTGTGCCTGCACTTTAGGAGAGAAATGCTTTCTGGCAGGCTGCTGTTTTTCCTTCTCAATGTAACTGAAGGAGTCTCAGTGGGACATGGGTTTTTACTATTGAGTGTTGTTCTTAGATCTACCAGGCAGCTGTTATCTTGTGTTAGGGAGCTGCTATCTGGTTACCTTCCCATTGTTCTTTTGTTTGCCTGCTGGGGGGGAAAAGGGAGGGGGTGATATCACTCCAACTTGCAGTACAGCAGTAAAGAGTGATTGAAGTTTATCAGAGCACAAGTCACATGACTTTGGGAAGCTGGGAAATTGACAATATGTCTAGCCCCATGTCAGATTTCAAAATTGAATATAAAAAAATCTATTTGCTCTTTTGAGAAATGGATTTCAGAACAGAATTCTGCTGGAGCAGCACTATTAACTGATTCATGATGAAATTTTTTTTTTTCCCATGACAGTATCCCTTTAAGGGACAGGTATGGAGTAGGGAATGAGAGGGGCACTGAACTGCCAAATGTAAGTAGGGCTATATTCATTGGGGGGAACAATTTTACCTTACGCTGCAATTTATAAATTAGTCCTACTATCTCCAACCTTCATCCTTTGAAGACCCATTTGCACCCCTTGTACCTCAACAATTTTATGTTCTCTTTGCATTTACCAGGCTATAACACTGCACAGCAGAGCAAAATCAGTTTTCATAGTGTAATAGCGTTGGGCCATATTTCTGAATGTATGTGGAGTGTTTATGGAGTCTGTATAGAGGTCACCTTGGTATAAACCAAAAAGGCCAATTGCTGCCAAGTGAATAATATAACAAATGCCGTATGTGTCTTTCCTTTAAGATTATTTCCAGTATATTTCATTGACTTGCTTGGCATTACATTGCATTAGAATTATGCTGCACAAAAGAAGGGCTGACACTCCAATTAACCTATTACCTTAAAGATCTGCCTTAAAATGCTGCAGGACTATTTGTTATCATCAGCTGGATGAACATGTATTACTAAAATTTGGCCTTTCTCCCATCACACTTTTTTTGCACTATGGAGTGTCTGGGGCTTCCCCTTCTTTTCCATCGGGTGCTCATCCCACATCCTCCTCTATCTCTCTGTCTGACTGTGTCTGTCTGGGAATCATCCAACAGGAATTCTTCTCTTATGACAGAGGCAGGTTTCTTTGTATCCCCACAAAGAAGCTTGGGTGACAGTTTTGTGTGGCCTTTAAAAATATTTTAATTGCCAACTTGGGAATGAGGGTAAAGGTGACCAGGTTAATAAACAGAGACATATATCCAAGACATCTGAAATCCTCTTTTATACTCTCTCAACTTTATACTACTTCTGTACTTGTGTAGTGCCTATGCCCTGACCAATAAGCTCTTCCAACTGCAATTCTTTCTATAGAGAATCAAAGGTTCCTTATGTACAGTCCCCGCAGACTGAGTATCCAGTACCTTTCTGTAATCACCTAATTCTCTTTCATTCCCTTTCTCACTAGAGTGTGTATTGTGCCCAAAGACCGTAACAAACGGAATGATGTTTTCAAAAGCCCTGTTATATCTGGCTGTCCCTTTGTTTCCATTGTACAGAGCGGAGTGCAATATAAGCTGGGAATATCCTCTCTCTAGAAACCTCTTCTTGTCATTTGTCTTTTCCAATTTTCTCCTGACACTACTGACTGTTACGGCAAATAAGTAAAACTCACTGACATGGTGATATGAAGAGGGCCTTCTTTAACTGCAATTGATGTTCTAAACGGCTGGATTCTTGGATATAAAAGGGTTTTCTTTAAATAGTTTATATCTAATTGTGTGCTGATTGTGAGTAACAAGGCTAGTACTAAATGTGCCCAGTCCATACAGTAGCTTTGCTGTATGTAAAACAAACACATACAGCAGTTGGTCTAACCCAGCGATCCCCAACCAGTAGCTTGTGAGCAACATGCTCTCCAACCCCTTGGATGTTGCTCCCAGTGGCCTCAAAGCAGGTTTTTATTTTTGAATTCCAGGCTTGGAGGTAAGTATTAGTTGCATAAAAATCAGCAGTTCTGCAAACAGAGCCTCAATGTAGGTTGACAATCCACATAGGGGCTACCGAATGGCCAATCGCAGCCCTTATTTGGCAGCCCAAGAACATTTTTTCATGCTTGTGTTGCTCCCCAACTCTTTTTACATCTAAATGTTGCTCACGGGTTCAAAAGGTTGGGGATCTCTGGTCTAACCCATGCTGTAGGGTTGGCCATGACAAGCACTCATACTATAGCACATATGGGGCAGGCACCTCATTACACCTTCTACACCCCCTATTGGTCTTCTAAATAAAAAGGGCAAATAAGCCTCCTGGTTTTTAGGTGTATCTTTAGGGTGGTCTTTAGATTAAGCCATAATACCACTTCCATCCACTGCTTTAGACACAGACCCACAGTTCTGGAACCACTGGCATATATCCATTACTCAATGCATTATATTTTTCAACCTTTCTAACTACTGACAATGATGAGGTTTCCTCCTCCGCATGCATCCCCCAGAAGAGAAGAGATGTTGGCAGTGTTGCCCAGAACCTTGCCTGTGATGGCCTTTTACTAGTGGTAAAATACAGTTGGATCTTCACATATATTGGGACCCCCACAGACAAGCATCTGTCGATAGGAAACATGTAGGGTTGACACCTTCACCCAGCACCCTAAAAAAATAGTTACAGGTGGGACAGCAGGGGGAAAGGATTTGAGTAGATCATGAACATGGAGGAGAAAAGGGTTTGGTTTTGGGTTGGATTGTGGAAGTAAATTGCCGGATAAACTGAGAAGCCAGCTACCAGCAGGTTGCATGTAGGATGCCATGCATATCATAGCAAGATGGTGACTGCAATACAAGATGGGACAGAATCACTTTATATGTGTTTTGGGGCTTTCCAAAAATTGTTGAAATGCAACTCCTGGTTCATCAACAGCCATCTGTTGGACAGTTTAACTTTATAAAAAAATAATGGGGCCCTGGAAAGTTAGTTTTGTCCAAGATCTGAGTATTACTGTGATCGTTTCTTTGACTGATTGCATCGCCTATGGGAGACAAAACATGGCCTTTTAGCATCACAGAACCCTAGGTTTCTCTCTCTCTCGCTCTGCTTTATCTTTTGAATAGAAAACTAGAGAGATGAGAGAGAGGTGTTTGTCCATCAGATATTCCCAACCCTAGCATGAATAAAGTGCCGATGGAACAGGTAACAAAGACGTTCCATTTGTACAGTGGTGAGAGGAGAGATCAAACAGAATTGGAACAGAATAGGAAATGACCACAGTCCTCGGTGTTCCTGGAGAACTGTTTGATTTTGTATCAAATGAACAGGAGCTTTAAAGGGCAGTGAGTCTCTGCAGAGCTGAATCAGAAGTTTATCAATATCACAGGCTGAGAATGGAAAAAAGTTGATTTTTGTTTCAATTGCACGCAATGTAATATGTGTTAATCTATTAAAGGAGCCAAAAATGCCCTGAAACTGCCATTTTTGCCCACTAGCCTCTAAAGTAGGTATTGCCAACTTAATTACAGATGCAAGATGATTCCACAATGAGAACTGTCTCTACTGGTGTTGGGTCAACTGTCACCCAATACGTTGGTTTTTTTCCAGTATTACACTGTAACCCAACATCAGAAGACGGCATTTAGTGCCATAAATGTTCAGCGGCAAACAGGGAATCAAGTGTACCAGTAAGAATTTTCCATGGAGGATTCTCTTGCATTGGTTGGGACACTGGCCTTGGATAGTTGTAGAAATGATCTATAGTTGGCGTCTGTTGTGATTTAAAGGATAAGTAAACCTTGAAAATAATTGAATGTAAAATGAATGAGGGGGCTATTCTAAGCACTTTTGCAATGTAAATTCATTATTTATTTATTTTTAATTCCAAGATATTAAGATATTAAGGGATACATGTACTGTTAATATGAATAAATTTTGTTACAACAGCGCCACCTGCTGATCTTTTTCCCACCAGTCTGACCACCAAGTATTTAAGGAATTTGTCAGGAGAAAGAAAGAGGCTGCTCTGATGTTCTTCTGGTTAGGAAAAAAATTAGAAACTTTTCTCCAATCTTTCCTAAATAGAAGAACATCAGAGCAGCCTCTTTCTTTCTCCTGACAACTTCTTTGACTACTTGGTGGTCAGACTGGTGGGAAAATGAACAGCAGGTGGTGCTGTTGTAACAAAATTCATTCATATTAACCGTACAGGTATCCCTTAATAACATGGAATAAAAAGAAAATAAATAATGAATGTAAATTACAAAAGTGCTTAGAATAGCCCCCTCATCAATTTTACATTTACTTATTTTAAAGGTTTACTTATCCTTTAAGGACAAAAAGGTACAATTCTTCTGCTTAGGAAAGATTTGAGAAATGTTTCTAATTTTTTTCCTAAGCAGAAGAACATTAGAGAAGCCAATTTCTTGACTACTTGGTGGTCAGACTGGTTGGAAACTGACCAGAAGGTGGCGCTGTTGTAACGAAATGTATTCATATTAACAGTACGGGGCACATTTACTATGGGTCGAATATCGAGGGTTAATTAACCCTCAATCTTCGACCATCGAAGTAAAATCCTTCGATTTCGAATATCGAAGTCGAAGGATTTACCACATTTAGTTCGATCGAATGATCGAAGGAAAAATCGTTCGATCGAACGATTAAATCCTTGGAATTGAACGATTCGAAGAATTTTAATCCATCGATCGAACGATTTTCCTTCGATCAGAAATTGCTTAGAAAGCTTATGGGGAAGGTCCCCATAGGCTAACATTGGTGCTCGGTAGGTTTTAGGTGGCGAAGTAGGTGGTCGAAGTTTTTTTTTAAAGAGACAGTACTTTGACTATCCAATGGTCGAATAGTCGAAAGATTTTTACTTTGAATCGTTCGATTCGAAGTCGTAGTCAAAGGTCGAAGTAGCCAATTTGATGGTTGAAGTAGCCAAAAAAAACCTTTGAAATTCGAAGTTTCTTTCATTCTAATCCTTCACTCGAGCTAAGTAAATGTGCCCCCAGATGTATCCTTTAATATCTTGGAATTAAAACAAAATAAATAATGACTGTACATTGCAAAAGTGCTTAGAATAGCACCCTTATTAATTTTACATTCACTTATTTTTATGGTTTACTTATCCTTTAAGGAAAACTTGACATATTTCAATTGTACAAGTCCAAGCCGAAAATAGAAGGCATAATGCTTCCACAAAGTGATGCAACTATAAAAATGACCCAGCCATATACCAAGATAATATGGGGGAATATCGCCAAATGTTCCCCGGTGTCAACGAGATGTGAAGATCGTCTCTCGAGCAATATACAGAGTCAAGCTTATGTCTCTTGTCTCCGCTTGAAGGTCAGGGTATTGATTTAATTGGATTTAATTGAGGAAACCCCTAACCTTCACAAACGGCTCAATATCAACTGTATTTAATTAGACTGCCTTTCCTTTTTTATTAATTATTGAAGAGCAGTTAGAGATTTCTGATCCATCACTTGGTTTCGGAGCAATCTAATGGAATCAGGAGGACATCACACAGTAAAAGTGTAATAAATTATCCTGATAAGAAGCAGAAATGTTAACAGTTTACACAGGGCAAAAGGTTGCCGGGCGCAATTGCAGCCAATGAAGAAGACTTAAAATTGGTGATGCCACCATCCGAAAGTTTTTCATTTATATAGTATCTGGGATGTTGCTAAGCGCAAACCTCTTGACCTAGTGGCTTTACAAACTAAAGCAGATGGCATGACTATCCCACTTTACCAATACTTACAAGTTTCCCATTACTTGAGGTCCCAAATGAAAATGTCCTCTGCAGTAGGTTTGACACCATTTGAGCAAATCTGTCGGAACGGTCCAGGACAAAAGAAAGTTATTTCTAATATTTATGGGATGCTGATCAGTCTCCCTACGACAGATTTCCCCAAACATGATTACATGACGTACTGGGAAAACATGTTCCCTGCCGATGTGAGTCTCACCACTTGGGAAGCTATTTGGGACAATGCGAAAAAATCTTCTATTTGTGTCCAATACAAAGAGAACATATATAAAATTCTGTTCAAATGGTATTATACCCCAGAGAAGCTCCATAAAATTTATCCCACAACGTCAGATAGATGCTGGCGGAATTGTGGGCAATTAGGTTCTCTGCCACACATACTTTGGGATTGCCCCGTAATTACCCCCTATTGGGAGGAGGTGCGGGAGCTTCTCCGGAAGGTCCTTCAGGTGACTGTGAGGAAGGACCCTTGGACATTTCTCTTAGGGAAACCCGTTACTACATTTATTAAGCCAGTCAGGAGGTTGATGAATCACATTCTGTCTGCAGCTAGGAGATTGCTCTGCCAGAAATGGAAACAACCCAACAAACCCACGATGGGGGAATTACAGAATAAGATTGTGGAAATAAAGCGTATGGAGTACCTTTCGGCACTCAGTAATACTTCAATGCCCACATATACCGAGACATAGAGTTCCTGGGTCTCCTGCTTCCCTGTAAATTGACCCACACTGTATCTGACACATCAGTTAACACCTGCCCCTTCTTTTAGATAGGATATTGGAATATCGTCCTAAGCCTGCATTTATGATTTTCTTTGTCTTTTTTTTTTTTCTTTTTCTTTCTTCTATTTCTCTTTATGTTATATCAGTTTGTATACAGCACTCGATAAGGTTATAACAGTATTATGCGCAGTATTCTCATGATTGTACCTTGTGATTTCTATTACCTGCCATTTTATCACTGAGAAATATTGTCACGGATACTTGCTGATATCTGTTGTTCAAAACATTGAAAATAAAGTGTTTAAAAAAAAAAAATTGGTGATGCCCCAAAAACTGCTTCCCACCTAATAAAGTATACTTATATCTGTAGTTTTTCTATAATTCCAGTGATTTCCAAGACAAACAAAAGGTCCTAACATTTTAAACTTCATGTAGGTCCACCTTCAATTGCTTTGAGAATCCTTTGGGAGCAGTCAGACTGATTGGTAACGACTGAGAATATTCCTCATTCATTAACATAGGCACTAACTGAATCAGTGTGGTTACCCACAGCAGCCAATCAGATACACCTTTCAGTCTACTTCAAGTATGAAAATGAAAGCAAAGATCTGATATCCTGGCTATGCAGTTTAGCAGTTAGTTAATGTGCCTGAAGAAGCCCCTCATAAAATTTAATGTCAGTGACATCCATTACACTGCTCGGTTCCATAAAATATACATCCCAAACATAGTCCTGAGCCCTAAATGTTCTATGCCGTTATCTGTTGTCGTTGCAATACAAATATTTCCATCTAACCAATGAATCCTACTAATTAAATAACCAGACTGAACACCAAAACTGGTGGAAAACTAAGAGGGACCAGAGTTCACAGCTTTATTAAACCAAATGTATCACATGTAATTTTTTAAGAACATCCACCAAGGAGGAGCCCAGAGCCCTTTGTCCTGCTCTTTCTGGTTTCTCTCTTCTCAGCATGCCCCATGGTGGTCTATACCATAGGTTTCCTCGCAACCCTGACTGTACAATCACAGCCTGTTAATCCTGGGCATAGGATCCAACCCCAAAGGACGACCCCAGAGCCCTTTGCCCTGCTCTTCCTGGTTGCTCTTTGCTCAATGCACCCCATGGTGGTCTATATTATAGGTGTCTGCCCAAAGCCGGACCATATGATCACAACCTACTAGTCTGGGCATAGCGCCTAACCCTTTGGCGCTTTCTATGTCCTGCCTCATTCTGTTGTAGATACAGTCACTCCTGCTTGTGACCTCTGTCCTCTTGAAGAAATTAACCTGTACAGCTTAAAGGAAAACTATACCCCCCAAACCATGTAGGTCTCTATTAAAAGATATTGCATAAAACAGCTCATGTGTAAAACCCTGCTTCATGTAAATGAACCATTATCATAATAATATACTTTTTTAGTAGTATGTGCCATTGGGTAATCATAAATAGAAAATTGCCATTTTAAAAAATAAGGGCCGCCCCCTGAGATCGTACGATTCACTGTGCACACATACAAACCACATGTAAGGTCACATGAGCCAATTAACAGACAGAGTTCTGCCTTTTGCTTCCTCACTTCTTCCTGTTACAGTTAGTGTTGTAATATTTCTGGTCAGGTGATCTCTGAGGCAGCACAGATAGAGTCACGAAATGGTGGTTCAAGGCAAGAGATGTAAAAGGGCAATATTTATGTAAATATATATTCCAGTTTGGTAAGATTCTTTAATATGTCATTCAATTTGATATAAACTATCAGTTGCTTAAGTATTCATTTTGGTATAGTTTTCCTTTAAGGGGGTGGGAAAAAACAAAAAAACAAAGGGGTTATCTTTGCCCCTTCCCTCCCCACCTCACCTTTTAAGCTTTCATCTCCTCCCCTTCCACACCTGCCTTGAGCCAAGGGGTTGGTTGAAAACAACCAACTAGAGAGACCCCACCTATCCCTCCTACTGGCAGACAAGAATAACTAGCCTCAAGAACATTAGGTCTTATGGGCCTCCTTTCAAAGAATTACAGACGTCTTAATAAAAAATGCAATAGGGTGCTCCCTTGTGTCATCAATTGGAGTAGACCCTCGCACACCCGTTATGTAGATGTATAGATTTGCTCGGTGCTCAATGGATGGAGGATACGGTGACCTCCCAGTAACTGGAACAAAAAAAAACACACCAGCACACAAGACTTGTATCTGCAGGGCAAGCCCTTGCAAAAGTTTTTACTGCGGTGGTGCAACGTTTCGGGGCTCCGCCCCTTGTGTCAGCCATCTTGCTTTTATCTGACATCAGACTGGGGGTTCCAGGGCCCACCAGGCTTCCGCATCAGGGGCCCCCAAACCCTCGTGTTACGTACCTTCGCTCCTTGTTGCCGTAATCAGGGTCAGGGGGAGGTAAGGAGGCAGGCAGATCTCAGGCAGGTTGTGGGTCTTGGTCGTTGGGGCCCACCAGGTTTTTCTTGGTGTCCCACCAGCCTAGTCCGACTCTGGAGAGATTACTGAGTATTTTTGGCTTCCAGATACAACACTGTAATAAAACATTAGAAAGAGCAACACAGTGTCATGAAAACAAAAATGTTTAATGCCAATGACAATGAGAAGACCAATACCATTTGCTACTTATTTATATAGGATAAGAAGCCAGAACACCTGTTATCACCCAAAATTGGCCACAACAAGCGGCAACAGCAGCAAGTGGTCAACAGTCTCATCCGTTAATGTGCTGTTGTTATGCAGAAATTGCTGCACAAATGACTCATTCCAATTCTGGATTGCAACCAACCTACAAATTATATAGGAATTTTATTTAGTGCCATATGCATTTTGAAGCATTTACACAATGTAAAACCAGGCGCTTTGTCAAGCATTTAGCTTGCTGATACAAAGCCCAGGACACAGCATTATATGAGACCCATGAGTTTTCCACGTGAGTCACCTAATTCTGATGGCACACGGTACAGACTATGCTGCATTACCAATTGCAGACAGCAAACATTGAGTGTGTGTAAAATTAATATTTGCTACAGAGAGGGTCACTGCGCTCTTTTGCCATTGAACATTCAGTATATATTAATATTGTTGTGTTTAGACTTTCCTCCCACAAAGGATCCTTCTGCACCCTCCATTGCTCTGCAGTCACCAAAGTAACCAATAATCTTCTCTCAAGGTCACTATTCCATACTGATCCTTCTAGATCTCTCTGCTACCTTTGACCACTCACTCTTCTTATACTCTCTATACTCAGCTGGTAACCCTGACACTGCTGTTTCTCAGTTCATTTAAAGGAGAAGTAACCCCCTTATTAAAAAAAACCCTACCCCCCTACCCTACATAGACCCCCTTCCCTCCTCCCTCCCCCAGCCTAGCTGCGACTCTGGGCAAAGGCCCCTAAATTGTTACTTACCCCTCATTGCTGATTCACGGCATCGGAGCTCACATGTGCCATGTTCTTCTTCTTTGGTCTTCATCAGCATCAGGTCTTCTTCTGGCGCAGTTGACAAGAACCCAAAAACTACTCCAACTGTGCATGAGCGGATGCAGAACTTACTTCCCGAAGAAGACCGAAAAGAAGAAGATGGCTGCCGTGAACGCGGATGCCATGAATCTGCACCGAGGGGTAAATAAAAAGATAGGGGCATTTGCCCGGGGTAGAAGCCAGGCTGGGGGGAGGGGGGTCTATGTGTGGGTAGGGGCTAGGGTTTTTCTTAATAAGGGATTTACTTCTTCTTTTAAGCTGCCTTCTCTAACTCTACCTCATTCCCCCTCTTAGGCCCGCTGCTGTTGTCACTCTATATTACATTTTTAGCCATTTGGACTTCAGTGCCACCTGACCTCTCTCCTTCTGTCCTTTCCCAAGTTCCTGCCACACAGATTACACAGTGACCCCATTGTACTAGCAGAGAGTTATACTATCCATAGACATACTGAAAGAATCACTTAAGTAAGAGGTTCAGTAGTAGTTGTAGGTAGGAGACAAGTAGGGTTGTTATCTTTCTCTCCCCCCCAAAAATTATTAGAGGTGGGACATTAGGGACAAGGATTTGAGTACATTGTGAGCATAGAGAAGGAAGTGGGTTGGTATTGGCTTGGATTATGGGAGTAAATGGGCAGATAAACTGAAAAGGCAGCTACCTTAAGGTTGGTGAAATACTTGCCAGGTAGGATGTATGTAGGATGGCATGAATATCATAGCAAGATGGTGACTGCAATACAGGATGGGGACAGGATCACTTTATATCTATTTGGTGCCTTTCAAAAGTTGCTGAAATACAATTCCCAGTTCAACAGCCATCGGCTGGACAATGCTCCTTTATACAAATAATGGGGCTCTGGAAAGTTAATTTTGTGTAAGAACCAAGCATTAATAAGATCAGCTCTTTGACTGTTTGAAACACCCTACAGGAGACAAAGCAAGGTCTGTCAGCATCACGGAACCTAGGTTTTCTCTGCCTGTACTTTATCATCCAAATAGAAAACTCGAAAGAAGAGAGAGGTGTTTGTCCGTAAGATTTGCCCAGTCCTTGTCTATATAAAGCACCAATGGAACAGGTAACAAAGACATTCCATTTGTACAATGCGTCATCTATAGTGAGAGAAGTAATTAAACAGAATTGGAACATAGTAGGAAATGACCACTGTCCTCCAAGTTACTAGCTACTAGCTATAAATGGCAGTGAGTCTCTGCAGTGCTGTCTAACCATAGACATACTGATAGAATCCTATGAGTTGGAGGTTGGTAAAGACCGTTTGGTTTGTTGAGTACACATGTTTAAAAACAATTCTGCTGATGTTCTATGTTGGTGAGAGTACGGACCATTGGCAACTCCTCTTCGCTTCCTGCTGTTCCAATCATTCTGACTGATGGCCCAAACAAACAGAGCAATAGAAAGGTAGACCCTAGTTATACAAGCATGACCATTAGCATGGTATATGTACAGAATTACCGGTTGGATATTGAAGAGTAATGACCAGCCTAAGCTGTCTCTGGCCAATTTTAGCACTCCATAGGTCAACCCAATTTTCAGATTGTTATTGGTTTGGCAGACCCTCCCAATGGCTTTTATTGGCCCATGTAAAGCCACTTTTAGTCAAATTTCTTCTACAGACAATGTCCCACAACACACTTTCTCACAGTTTCCTGCAATACAGTTTACTCACACTTTCCTCCAACATAAGGTCCTTCAACTCTCCCAATGCCCAACCTTGGGGTTATTTGGGTTTTTCGCCAATGTAGAATCTTATAATACCTTTTCTGCCACACAGAAACCATAATGCCCATTGTCCTAGCAGTAAGTTACTCAGACTTTCCACCCACACAGAATATCTCACAGCTCTCCTATGCCCCATCATAGGGCTATTCAAGCTTTCCTCAAATACAGGTTCCCATAACACTAATACTCTAGCAAGATTCTGGTGAGAATTTTCTCCCAAACAACAATCTAAGTACCCTAAAAGTTACTCAGAATTTCCTTTCACATGATCCCAAATCCCCACTAGTGGTTATCACTGTCCACTTAGGTTTTACTCTAAGTATTCCAGTTTCCTACCACACCAAGATCAGTGATCATAAACCAGTGGCAACATGTTACTCACCAACCTCTTGGATGTTGCTCCCAGTGGCCACAAAGCAGGTGACTATTTTTGAATTCCAGGCTTGTACTGCCAAACAGAACCTCTTGTAGGCTGCCAGTCCACATAGAGGCTACCAAATTGTCAATTGCCAATGTTTGCAATGCTCCTCAACCCTTTTTACAGCTGAATGTAGCTCACTGGTAAATAAAAAAGGCTGGGGACCATTACTATAGATTGCAAGCTCCATGGAGTTGGGAACTGTAGTTAATGATAAGACCTTAAACCAATTGCACTGATTGGGTCCATGGGGTCCCCACACCAGGGGGCAGCATGGATAAGAATTTCCCAGCACATATGCATGCATTTCAACTTTGCTGCCCACAGTCCTGGATTGGCAGCTAAAATGTCCCACTAAGTCTAACAAGTCAGGGCTGCTAAGCAGAGGACAGGACTCATGCTACACAAGTGAGCTGCACAAGATAGTGTGGGATGGGTTAGAGAGTTGTTCATAAATGCTGGAGAATTGAGTTACCTTAAAGGGATACTGTCATGGGAAAAAAAGTTTTTTCTGTTAATGCATCAGTTAATAGTGCTGCTCCAGCAGAATTCTGCACTGAAATCTCAAAAGAGCAAACAGATTTTTTTATATTTAATTTTGAAATCTGACATGGGGCTAGACATATTGTCAGTTTCCCAGGAGCCCCCAGTCATGTGACTTGTGCTCTCATAAACTTCAGTCACTCTTTATTGCTATACTGCAAGTTGGAGTGATATCATCACCCCCTCCCTTTCCCCTCCAGCAGCGAAACAACAGAACAATGGGAATGTAACCAGATAGCAGCTCCCTGATACAAGATAACAGCTGCCTGGTAGATCTAAGGGCACACCTGGAGATTCGGGGAGATTTGGTTGCCCAGCGACTAATGACATCTTCTTTGGGGCGACGAATCTCCCTGAACTGCTCCCCCGTGTCTTCCGTCTGCTTCAATGAAAAATTGCCTGCGGCATGGCGTCGCTTCATTTTCTGATAGTCGCCTGAAGTTTCCTCACTTTTTGGTCCAAATAAAGATTTCAGATGTGCATTATACACAGGGCTCAGGGATAAAGGAAGAGCACAGCGTTGCCTCCCAGTTAGCAATGCCTATCACACATTTGTGCTTTGTTTTCTAGGATAATGACCTAAGATTGTGTTCCAAGTATCTTCCCAGTAAAAATAAGCAATCTTTTTCTATAAGGTGTATATTGGTGAAAGCACTCTAGGCCAACTCAAGTATATCTTATGCTAGTGCCACACCAAGTTTTTTCGTGTGAGTTTGTCATGAAATACTTGAAGGACTGTTGCTGTCTTCAAAAGCAAATGCACAGTGTGTCACGTATGCTTAGGACTACAGTATGCACTGCACAGTGCCCCCCACACTTTGTGCATCTGATGTTGCAATTTCAACCAAGTAAAAGGGGTGTTTTTTTGTAAAATGTGTATTGTAGTTGGAAAAGTGGTCCAAAATATTTTGCTGATTTTGAATTTTTTTAGCCCTCTTTCTGATCAACTGTTGAGAGGTATCCATACGGCTGCTTAGCCCCTCCCCCAACCCGAATGGCCCTGCCTGCCTCCAAACGCAATTGCCCCAGTCCACCCTCTGTGTGCCCCTATTTTTTTACTCTTGTGCTCTGTGCAGCCCTACTTTCTTACTCTCTCTCTCTTATGCTCTGTTTGTGTTATTTCCGCCCTTCTCTTGTGCTTTTTGTGCCCCTATTTGCCCTTATTTTGCCCTGAGTGCCCCCATTGCCTTCCTCTCTTTTGTGGTTTCTTGTACAAAAATTTACGAAACGCATTGAAGTCAATGGACGTCAAAATAATTTTGACGCAAGCAACAATTTTTATACGTGCGATTATTTGGTCCAAATGCATTAAAGTCAATGGGCATCCAAATAATTTTCACATGCCACAATTTTTATGGCGAATTTGTGTCAAATTTGTTCGCCCATCACTAAAAGGAAGGTATAAAATTGTGGAAGGGAAATGAAAAAGTAATGTGAGATGCATCCATGCCACCTATTGCTGGGATTTGAGCCAGGGACCTTTGGGTTTCTGGCTTGATGCCTTAACCACTTGGCCAGGTGTGCAGTCTGTAGGGCTGCTCGCTATATGTTACCTGGCCTCTGCAGCCCCAGCCCAGTTGCTGCCTGATTAGTTGCAATCAGCCAATCAGGGCTGACTCTGCCCTATTTAAGGCCAGCCCTTAGTACTGCGACAGTGCCCCTAACTAGGTTGTTCAAGCTCTTGCCCTTTTCTTTGTTATTTCTCCTTGCCCTGCTCTGCCTGTCCTTATCTATCTTGCTTTACCCTATCTTCTTCCTTCCCAGCCTTGACCTTGATCTGACCCTTGCCTTGCCTGTTCTCATTTCCTATTCCACCTTGTACCTTTCCCTGACTTCACCTTGTACCGACCTTGCCTTGCCTGTTCCTGCTTCCTGTCCTGTTCTGCCTTGAACCCTGTCTTATAGCTTCCCTTGTCTCTCTCTCTCACTCTCCAGGACTATCCGCTCCTCTTGCTATTCTGCTCCAGTCTCCTCCTGCTATCCAGTCCTCCCTTGCTATCCAGTCTCCTTCTGCTCCAGTGTCCTTCTGTATCCTGTCCTCCCACTGTCATGTCCCTCAAATCTATGCCCGCACTGTCCAGTCTCATCCTCTTAGTCTGCCCCCGATCTTCACCCTGGTCTTGTTCTCACTTTTGCCTGCTCCATCCTGCTTCACTCTGCACCTGTTCGACTATGCCCTCGTCTCCCTGTACCTGCCTTTCCCTTTGTGTCCTGTGGACACAGCCAGTCCCTGCCTAAAGGACTCGCCTTTTCCCTTCAGTCTCTGCAGCGCCGCCTACCTAATCCTTGACAAATACTTGACAAATTTCCGTCACAGTTTCGCAAATGAATTTGCTTGCGGCGAAATGCAGAAATTTGGCGCAAATTCGTGTCTTTTTAATTTATTCACCCATCACTAAAAGGAAGGTATAAAATTATAAAAAAATAAAGGGAAGTGAAAAAGTCATGTGAGATGTATCCATGCCACCTATATTCCAATATCTAAGTTAGCAAGGCTCATTCTTCCCCTGATCAAGGCTGATTTCTATCACCATTAAAATGACTTTCATGATGGAAAATAACGATAAAAACAATAATTGAAAATAGAGAATGTAAATCAGCCAAGGACTCCCTTCTGTGACACAGAATATGATCTGGCCATTATGATAGAAGGCATTCTGACTATGGAGTCACACATGCTTTTGGAATCTTTACTGCCTATAACAGATCTTTAAATTCTCATCGCAACTTGAAAAATAAGGGATTTTCCTGACCACTAAATATATCAAAATCATTATTCCTTAATGGTAAAACTGAGAATATTTGAATTTTAATAAGGGCTATAAAGGCAGGGCAGCCCATGCCAACCAGCAACACTAGCTAGGGGCCCTCACCAAAATCATCCCAATTAGGCCCTGCTGTTGATAAGGCTGGCCCTATAAATAAAGGCTAACAGAACCTGCATTTGAATTGATGTGAGGCATGGAATATACTAGAAACAAGTTTATTGGATTTCTGATGTTCTCAAGAGGAGTATTTACTATAAACCAAAAAGTAGTTGTAGAGATGTAAACATAAGGCCGCATTGGCTGTTTGTTGCGCATTCTGATACATTCATTATTTCCCTAGAAAACAAGGACCGTGGCTGTCAGAAGAAGATTCATTGGAAAGGTTATCTTTAATGAGTGCATCTATATTCATAGAGGAACAAGATGAATAGTTAACGCTGAGATTTCCGCAGTGAACTGTCAGCACCACTGCTTAACTAACACTTTAATCTGCATGGTTAGCAATGGCATTCCGACAATCTGTATTTCTCAAGTTATTGATTCCCCAGCACATCAAACACACAAGTCCCTGGTGATTCAGCATTGTCAACAGTTAGATACGTCAAACAAGGGTTTCAAACCTAGCGGTCAGGAACCAAACACGAGTTCCCGTAATGTTTAACGGGAGGCTATCCATGGTCCCATTAATACAGTAAAATGTTTTTCTACATAATTAAATAAGCAGCATAATTAACTTTATCTACTTTTTAACTACCACACTTACTGGGAAAGGGCAAGTTCTGCTGGAAGTATCATGTTCAGGCAATCCCCATGGATGTTCACTAGTGATGGGTGAATTAATTCGCCAGGCGCGAATTTGCGGCGAATTTGCGCGATTCGCCGCCAACTAATAAATTTGCGAAATGCCTGCGAAAATTCGCGGCAAAATTCAAGTCAAAAACGGCGCCGGCGTCAAAAAAAACTGGCGCCGGCGTCAAAAACGAGACGCCGGCGCAGTTTCGTGAATTTTTCGCCATTTCACAAATATCGCGCAAAATTCGCAAATTTTTCAGGGAAGCAAAACACCACAAATTCGCCCATCACTAATGTTCACATTGCAAGATATTCATCCATTCAGCCTACATATGTACAAGTCAATGTTTGGGGGGATTAAAGGCCAGCTTCACTTGTGAACCTCACTAAAATTCCTACATTCTATTTTACTAAAATGCTTTAGGTAGGTGAGGGTTAGGTGGGTAGATAAGCCAATGGAGTATTCCTAAAAAAAGGGTTTGCACCAAGTTGGGTAACATCTAATTACTACCTCAAAATATGCAAATTGAATCCATAAACCACGTTGTGATTGGTGAGCCTTAAAGAACTTGAGCAGTTAGCCATCATGCATCTGTTTTTTATAGGATTAAATTTGTACCAAACTCTGTCTGCCCACCACCCAACTTACCTCTGCCCCTCCTCTGAAGACAGCTCTGGAGGTAGAGGGGTCTTTAGGTGCTCTACTACACTAAAACTTCCAATATAAAAGATGTTCTTTAGGAGACATGTTCTCCATTGGAGCCTTGGTAACTTTTCCCAATTGATGACCATGCAGGAGTGTCCCTTGAAGCAAGGTTCTCACATCACCTAATGGAAGAAACACAGCAATTTTGAAATGCAAATAAAACCCTCCAACAAAAAATGCACAACACCATGTTATTTCTGTTTTGTGGCTCTCACTGTTTGAAAATAGGAGTGCAGATGATATATTCATAGATACACATCCACTGATATTTATGATTTAGAGTATCTAAAAATGCAATCATGATCTTAAATACCGAAGGACACAATTTCAAGCAGACGGAAAATGTAATTACTAAAGCAAATTGCATAGTACTGGGTCAACTTTGACTATGCTCACCTTCAAACAGTAAACCTCTTTCCTACAAAACTCCACCAGAAAACCAAACATGCAAGAAAGAGTGTGAGGGGGAAGAGAGGAAGGGAATGGGGTAAAGTAGAATTCCTAGGGAGGGCACAGAGTGACACCAAAAAGAAAATTAAAGGGCAAAACCTGAAGCAGACAAAAGGAAGGATAACAAAGGAAGACATGGGAAATGGAAATGTTCTACAGAAACATCAAGAAGAAAAATGGGTTCAGTTAATAACTGGAAGACAAAAAAAAGATAAAGAGAAGGAAGATGAAGTACTAACAGAAAGCACACAAGTTCATAGCAAGTGAATGGTTCAAAGGTTATTGGGAATTAACATGAAGAACATAAAGCAAACATCAAAGACCCAGATAGAATGTAGTGATGGGCTAATCTGAGCCATTTCTCTGAAAAATTATTGAATTTACAGCGAAATTCGCGAAAGGGGTAAAACGCATTGGAATCAATGGGCGGCAAAATAATTTTGACGCAAGCAACAATTTTTATTATTTGGTCAAAATGCATCAAAGTCAATGGGCGTCCAAATAATTTGGACGCACCAAATTTTTTTTGGAAGAGGCGGGTTTTTCACAGACGAATTGCCACCGCAGTTTCTCAAATGAATTTGCTTGCGGCGAAATGCAGACATTTGCCACAAATTCGTGTCTGTCGAATTTATTCAGCCATCTCTAAAAGGAAGGTATAAAATTGTGGAAGGGAATTGAAAAAGTCATGTGAGATGTATCCATCTCACCTATATTCCAATATCTAAGTTAGCAAGGCTCATTCTTCCCCTGATCAAGGCTGATTTCTATCACCATCAAAATGACTTTCATGATGGAAAGTAATGATAAAAACAATAATTGTAAATAGAGAATGTAAATCAGCCATGGACTCCCTTCTGTAACAAAGAATATGATCTGGCCATTAGCATAGAAGGCATTCTGACTATGGAGTCACGCCATGTTTTTGGAATATTTACTATAACAGATCTTTAAATTCTGCAACCTGAAAAAAGAAATGTGAAAAATAAGGGATTGTCCTGACCACTAAATATATCAAAATCATTATTCATTAACGGTGAAACTGAGAATATTTGAATTTTAATAAGGGCTATAAAAAGCCATCAGGCAATTTACATATTTCATCTTCAACTTCATCAACCTGACAAAAACAGATACATGAGATATTTGAGAGAACCACATATTTTCTCTTTTTGGTGCCGCTTTAGTAATTTTAAAAGACTTTCAGAATTTCAACCAAAAACGGAGATAGAAACAATAAAAATACATCAAAGATTTAAATAAATAATAGTAGAATTATTTGGGTTTTGTCTATGAAATTTGTGTATCATTTCCTCAATGTAATAAAAGTAAAAATGAGTAAAATTGTCCCATTTCGAATTCATGTTGGGCGTTATTTTTTTCACTCCAGATACATTCTAGTTAATAGGTTTTTTTATGCCAAATGCTTCGAAGTCAACGGGGAATCTGTATCAGGCGAAAATATGGACTGATCCATTAAATTATTAAAATGTCTCGTTTTATATCTTTATATTCTTCCTGAGAAGAAATGTTTCCACTTAGTGGTATGCACAAGTTTCAAGAATAGAGCACACAACAAACTGTGGTGGGCACAGAGAACTTTGGGCCTGATTCAAATGAATAAGTAATAAATAATAATATTATTGAATGGTTTTCTGCCTAAAAACTTAGAAGAGTTTCAATTTCTGGAGAAAAAAATAAGTTATTGTAATTCTAGCACACACAAGAAACTGCCGTGGGCACAGAGAACTTTGGACCTGATTCAAATTAATAAGAAAATATTTTATGGTTTACCACCTAAAAACTTATAAACAAGATTCAATTTAAGGAGAAAAAAGCTTTCTCCTGCATCTAATTAATGTCCAGTTTACTCCCTTTGGGTCAGATTCAATTCAGTGAGAGAAAGGTTTATCACATGAAAAGTCATGGATGAGATGCAATTCACAAGTTTATCACAAGTGATGGGCGAATAAATTCGCCTGAAGTGAATTTGCGGCGCATTTCCACATTTCGCTGCCGCCGCATAACTTCACAGAACTCCTGCGAAAATTTGCTGGCGTTTAAAAAAAAGGCGATTGCGTCAAAATCGCCACACGTCAACACTATTCGGACGCCCATTGACTTTAACGCTGGTATCAAAAATTTACGCAAACAGCTTTCTGGACGCTGGCGTCAATTTTAGATTTTCACAAATTTTCCGCCGTTTCACAAATGGGAGAAATTCTTCCATGACTAAAAGGACCTTGGAACAGACCAGGTAAACACAGAACTCTGCTGCAAAAATCCTTCTTATTGTGTCAATTAAAAGGATTTTTGCAGCAGAGTTCTGCATTTACCTGGTCTGTTCCACTAATAGACTTTGAATTAATTGCCAGTACCAAGGACGGGGTACAGGAACTGACCATAAAGGTTACAAAAAGTGATGGGAGAAACACCACATCCAGTGGAAACAAGGAATCTTTAAAAGGACCTTGGAGTCCTTGTAGATGATAAACTTGGCTGTAGCAACAATGCCAGTCAGCAGCATCAAGGGCAAATAAGGTCTTGAGCTGTATTAAAAGGGGCATAGAGTCACGGGAGGAGGGGGTCATTCTTCCACTGTATAGAGCTTTTGTAAGGCCCCATCTAGAATATGCTGTACAGTTTTGGTCTCCATCACTCAAACAGGACATTATTGTATTAGAGAGGGTACAGAGAAGGGCAACTAAGCTGGTAAAAGGTATTGAAAATCTTAGCTATGAGGAAAGACTGGCCAAATTGGGGATGTTCACGCTGGAGAAGAGGCGCTTAAGGGGAGATATGATGACTATGTATAAATATATAAGGGGATCTTATAATAATCTCTCTAATGCTTTATTTACCAGTAGGTCTTTCCAGCTGACACAAGGTCACCCATTCCGTTATTTTGTCTACTGCAAATGAGCCAATAAATCACAAAGAAAATTTACTGAAACAGCGTGTCAGTGTGCTGCGGTCTGTTGGAGATTTCATATGATTGAAACCCATGGCAGAGTGGGAATTTGGCTGCTAAGCACCTGGTCCTAAAAAGGAAAAGAAGCAGAGGTGAGCGCTTCATACTTGTGTGGAATACTTGTGTGACCCATTCCGATTAGAAGAAAAGAGGTTCCGGCTAAACACTGGGAAGGGGTTTGTTACAGTGAGAGCTGTGAAGATGTGGAATTGTCTCCCTGAATCAGTGGTACAGGCTGATACATTAGATAGCTTTAAGAAGGGTTTGGATGGTGTTTAGCAAGTGAGGGAATACAGGGTTATGGGAGATAGCTCATAGTACAAGTTGATCCAGGGACTAGTCCAATTGCCATTTTGGAGTCAGGAAGGAATTTTTTCCCCCTCTGAGGCAAATTGGAGAGGCTTCAGATGGGTGTTTGCCTTCCTCTGGATCCTCTGGCAGTTAGGCAGGTTAAAAAAAGTTAAAAGGTTGAACTTGATGGCATGTGTCTTTTTTCAACCTGACTTACTATGTTACTATTTATCACAAGAAAACTCCATTGAAGTCTATGTGAAAAAATTACAACTGAATTTGGAGAACAGTTTTTTCAATTCAATTGGTGGAGAAAAAAAACTTTCTCTTAATTAATTTAGGCTTCAATAGAGTTTTCATGTGATAAACAGTGAGATAAGTTTTTCTGAATTGCGTTGCATCTCAAATTGAATGTCATCCATGAGTTTTCATGTAATGAACTGAATTGAATCTGGTCCTTTGGAACTGGAACTGCATTCTCCTCAAATTGAATGTCGTGACTTTTTTAAGATACCAGATTCAATTCAGTGAGAAAATATTATCTCCTGGTTCATCACATGAAAACTCATGGAGGAGATTCAATTCAAGGAGAAAAAAATTTTCTCCAAATTTTTTTTTAATCTGTATGAAAAAATCAGGAGGCCAATTTACTAATTGTCAACTTTAAGTCCTTTGCTACCTTGAGAAAGCTCAAATGAACTTATTTAAGGCTTTTTATCAGTCGCATTGTCCTATTCATTCAATGACTCAATATATTTTAAAAAATGAAACATAAAATAGTTTTGAATTTGAAAATACACTTCCCCCTGAATTGTCTACATGCTCACCTGGTTTTGTAAATGAATCAATTTTTCTTCAACTGATAGATCTTGAAATTGAACATATAAAACATTTTGTTTGTTTACTACAATTTTCATCAAATCACA
This sequence comes from Xenopus laevis, assembly GCF_017654675.1. Taxonomy (NCBI): domain Eukaryota; kingdom Metazoa; phylum Chordata; class Amphibia; order Anura; family Pipidae; genus Xenopus; species Xenopus laevis. The sequence continues at coordinate 120,284,296 of NC_054387.1, read as the reverse complement.
TGAAAATCATTTTTTTGGGTCACATGGCCATAAAGATATCAGTGGGGAACGTTGCTTGTCAATCCATTTAAGGCTCAAGCCATATAGGCAGCTCTATCACCCAGCATAGCCTTGTATAGCCCTGTTGGGAGCAAAGTCATTAGTGATGTGGGAAGTTATTGACTGGTTTATCATCACAGTCAAGGGTCTTATCTACTTGATAAGCCAACATTGGACATCAGACCACCATCATTTGGCTACAGCGTAGCTGAACTAATTTTCTAGCATTGCATTACCTGAATATTAGTGACATTATAGGACGTTTAGTATGGTAATTAAATGATAATGAATTATTTTGCATGGATTCCACCACTCAAAGTGACGAAGAGACAGGCTGGCCAGTAAGTGCTGCACTTAAAGGTTATCCTTTCATAATTATAAATCACGTTTTCATGAGCACGTGACATAATTACGTCTTAGTGAGTGCCGTTCCATCTTTTTTCTCTTTGCTTTGGAGTGGGTAGGTAATTCATTGAGGTATAGAAATGAGTACTAAAGAGCATTACCAGATCCTGTTAGATCCTGTTAGTATTTTCTAATAATCTACTCTGTGGGAAGATTTTCACCCCCCCCCCCGAAAAAACACAAGAAATCAATCTTGAAGTCTATAAACTGGGTTCATACCCAGAGCAAAAAAAGCAGAGTGAAACTGTAGTCTTACTTGTTGGGAGGAAGAACACCATCAAGCGACCCCATTATTTGTGTAAATAGGCCTCCCAGCCAATGGACCTTCAGTCTATTTATATAGAACTGTCTACCTGCTAGACTACACCTTATGCAAGGATGGAGAGGTTCTTCTAGGGAAAAATAAATACATTTAAGAAAATATCATTTATATTTTAATAAAAGTGATTCATTTTGCTACAGAATAATGGAAAATGAATTTAGTACAGGTATAGGATCCCTTATCCGGAAACCCAATATCCAGAAAGCTCCGAATTACGGAATGGCTGTCTCCCATAGACTCCATTTTATCCAAATAATCCACATTTTTAAAAATGATTTCCTTTTCCTCTGTAATAATAATACAGTACCTTGTACTTGATCCAAACTAAGATATAATGAATCCCTATTTAAAGCAAAACCAGCCTATTGGGTTTATTTAATGTTTAAATGAGTAGTAGACTTAAGGCATGACGACCCAAATTACGGAAAGATCTGTTATAAGGAAAACCCCAGGTCCCGAGCATTCTGGATAACAGGTCCCTTACCTGTACTTTAATGGAAATTGAAGCTTTTTAAAAAATGTTTACACAATTCCAGCAACAAAAGCTAAGAAAAATGTCAAAGTCAGCTATACTTTAATTCTTTATGAATAATCCCCATCTTGTCCCACTTTTCCTATCGTCCTACTTTCACCATATTGCCTTGCTCTCCCCATCACGTTCTACTGGCACCATCTTTTCCTACTGTTCCGATCATGTCCAGCTTCCTCCATCTTGCCCCACTGTCATCATCTAGTCCAAGTGTCTCCATCTTGCCCTACTATCTCTACAATGTTCTACTGTCACCATCTTGTCCTACTGTCCTTATCATGTCCTACTGCCATTACATTATCTTGCCCTACTGTCCCCATCATGTTCAACTGTCTCAATCTTACTCTACTGTTGCCATCTACTGCAACTGTCTCAATCTTGCTCTATTTTTACCATCTAATGCAACTGTCTCAATCTTGCCATACTGTCAACTTCCATGCCTGCCATTTCCATTGTTTGGATATGTCCCTTCTTCAAAGGGAATATCAGCCTGGTCTGACCTGCTCTGTGGTCATGCACATACAATATTACATTAAGTAACAATATATATAGTTTTTTTCCTGTATATGCATTGGGCAGTTTACGTTTACTCCCAATGTTACCCCAATTGCATAAGGCTGTCAGGGACTTCTGTGAGTTGTAGCAACATGAGCATGAGGGGTCATAAGCTGTAAATACCACATTTATGTTAATTACATTCTGGCTTTACACCTGCATTCTTAGGGACTCCCCTCATTTTTCCCCTGACCCATAATTGTGTCCATGAATAATGGTTTTGCCCAGATTATCTCAAGTCCATTTTTCCCACTTTTCTGATATTTCTTCTGCTATTCATTCCAATAGCTTTCCTTTTAAATACAACACAAATGAGTACTACTTGTTCTGTCTCTTTTCTCTTACTCTTATAAAAGTAAAAGCATTGAACTATGAGGCCAAAATTTGTGTTTGGACATATCTATTAACTGAAGTACCACGGCTCTTAATGGATTTGTGCCTTACAAAGAAACAGATGAAATAAATAACCTCGTCTGACCTTGCTGTACAACAAAAGGCTTTTGCCCAATGATTTGTCTACTGTCAGAGCCTGTTCCAGTACAGCTGAATCACTGTCCTTTGGTACACGACTCTACAGTTTTGCTAAGGCCCTATCATAGATCCTTATAGATGTGTGGGACATAGTGATAGGTGAATCTTTACCAGAGAAATATTTGTGAAATGCATTGAAGTCAATAGGCGTTCCAATAATTTTGACGCGCGTCAATTTTGCCATGACAATTTTTATACGTGCGGCTATTTGGTCTAAATGCATTAAAGTCAAAGGACGTTAGAATAATTTCGTTGCGCGACAATTTTTATGCGCACGACAATTTTTACACCCAACATTTTTTTTATGTGGCAGATTTTTCACTAGCAGATTATCGCAGCAGTTTTGCGAATTACGGAAATTTGCCGCAAATTTGTGTCTGGCAAATTTATTCGCCCATCACTAGTGCGACATATTTTCTACTTTTCTAGGGTGGTAAAGCCTAACAATGAGGGGACAGAGTAGCTGGAAGCATTGCCCTTTTTCCGTTCAAGATTGGCTTGTGGATATCTAAGATCGCAACTCTCTATACAAACCATGAGAAGAACTAAGATTGGTTCCTGTTATGTAAAGTCCTATCTATGACCCTATTTGGCCAGTCATGACTCCAGTGATGTTCTGCCATGTCCATTGGTTGCTGGTCTGTTTTTTAGTACCACAATAGGAGACCTGTAAGGAAGGTTGTGAATAGCCAGACTAATGGAAAATGGCAGCTTAACATAAAAGGAAAGGTCATATCACTCTGGGGTACTTAGTTGTTTGCCCTCCCAGTGATTCAAGTGACTAACCAGCTACTCCAGGCTGGGGCTCCTCTAATAAAAAAACTCACCAGGGGTACTGTTCATTGAGTACTGTGCCACCATCTTCTTCTGATCTTCCAGGTGTCCCCTGTTAGCCATAGACAATTACATTTTTCCCAAAATGTCTGTATTGTTGCATCTTACTAGAAGTCGCGGAGGGGACATCTGAGATGATAAAGAAATGGTAGCACAGAGCTCAGTGAACAGTAGCCCAAGCTGGTGCATGCAGGACAAGCTTTGGTATTATAAGTGTTGGAATGGGCCAGTGGGACAACAGAAAAACTCAGTGCCCCCCCTGGCCACCTGAGACGCTACTCCCTGACCTACCCCTGCCTGAAGGGATAAGAAGGTACGCTGGCTGGGGGGAGAAAGTTGGTGGAGGGGGGTTGCAGCTTGGGCAAGGGCCGTGGGGTGGCAGGGGGCCTGGGGAAGTGTGCAGGCCCCTAATGCCACAGCCCAGGTGGGCCTGGACCTCCCCAGTCTGATGATGGGTATTATTATCATTACGTGAACATAATCTGCAGTATTGTGCAATAAATAGGTGTATACATATCACCAATAACCTATACAAGAGGTAAAGACGGCCCTGCCCAAAAGAGCTTACAATCAGAAACGTAATAGCTTTGGTGAAAGGTAAGCAGCTAGAAACTACTCATTCAGCTTTTAATATCTGACACTTCTAAAGGGAAAATGAAACGGTATTTTCACAGTGAAAGTGTTAAGACACAAATCTCCCACATTCTTCAGTGTTCACACCTTGTACACACATCGCTAAGCTCATTAAGCTTATTCATAAATAAGCAGATAAGGTAAGTGTTTAACACATGCATTGAATGAATGGTGATACAGTGTTGTATATACCCGTAACCTGTTTGTTTGCATTTACATTGTACAGATACAACTATGTGCATTCATGCTGCAATGGAATCTTGGGAAATTGTACCTGTTTATAAATCTGTTGGCCATTCTGTCAGTGGCAACTTTATGAGCTCTGGTGCCTACTGCTAATCCTGTGTGTAGATGAACTGCACATCTCACCCTTTCCACGATACTTGCTGCCCTGGTGGTGCAGATCTCTCTAGATGGTCGGCATTCGTCAGTACAGTGTAGAACATTCCACAGCCTACTGCTAATCCTCCCATACATGTTGCATAGCTCCATTCCTTTGCAAGTCTATGAAATATCATATAGTAGGTGTAGGTCATGGAATGGCAGCTTATTGTGTCTTTGGGCTGACCTGTGCATAGGGTTGCTACCTTTCCTGTATGGTGGAACAGGGCGCCTGATGTCATGGGGCGGGGTGTGTGACATCGTGGGCAGGGTGTGTGATGTCGTTGGCGTCAATCAAGTATAATCCTGCCCAGTTTTCCTAATTCGGAAAACCAGGCAAGCAGTTTTGACCCGGGTAGCCAGTTCAAAAACCGAGCTGACCGGGACAGGTGGCAACCCTACCTGTGCATCATGCTCTATTTTCCATGGGAATTCTGTTCACTCTTGTGTTATACTCCATGCAATTCTCTTAGCCTTTCCTATATTCATATGTTCTGTTGCCTATTTGCTTTTTATTTCCTGTTTCTGGATGAAAATTCTATTTTATTTTTTACATTCTTTATCCCTTGTGTTTATCTGCTTCCTTCTTATGTTGTCCCCTTCTATGAGCCTTTATTATGTTGTCCCCATTATCTTCTCACTGTTAGTTCACTTTCTTTAGAAAAGTAACTCTTAAAGGGGAATGTAAACCCAGCTATAACATCCTCCCACCTAGTTTTCTACAGAAGTTCCTAAAAAACACAATTATAGATTCCTAAAAATTAACCAATGAGAATTCTACTGATCAGAAACTTCATTATAAATGCAAAAGAAGTGACCAATGAGAATGCTGATTCCCAGCACCATGTCAGGCATCTTGCTGTTATCTTACATATAGAGATAATTATGTCATTTATTTCTTCATTATTTCTTCATTATATGACACTGGAATCAAACATGGGGATAAAGGACAGACTTGTTCAGTGCTGGGAAACTCTGCTTTAAGCTTCCAACTCCAGTTGCAGGAACAAAGAACATGGAGCCAGATTGATACAGATCAGCTGGGATTCTCATTGGAGCATTTTGTGCATTTTAAAGCAGTCGCTGGCTGTGGAGATTTGGGGAAAAGTTTTATTGTGCAATATTGCTTTAAGAATACAACCTTGATGCTGCTGGACTACAACTCCCAGCATGCCTCAACCTTCATTATATGTTATATTTCTAGGATTTGTAGTCCAGCATCAACTGAGCAGTTTGGTTGAGCAGTGCAGTGCAGCAGGTTTAACTGCCCTTTTAACCCCAAATTTAGTTTTGGCTCTCCATGAACCCCATGATAAACTTGTTACTTAGCTCAATGATTTGCCGCACAGACCCTTATCGAACTGATACATTTCAGTTGCAGAAATGCTCACAATTGCTGTTATTCAGCCTCTGAAATGTTTCCATTAGTGATGGGTGAATTTATTCGCCAGGCGCGGATTTGCACGATTCGCCGCCAGCGAATAAATTCGCGAAACGCCCGCGTCAAATTTTTTTTCCGAAAAAAACAGACGCCGGTGTCAAAAACAGACGCAGGCGTGAAAAAACAGACGCTGGCATCCAAAAAACGGGCGCCGGCGTCAAAAACGAGACGCCGGCGCCGTTTCGCGAATTTTTCGGCGAAGCGAAACGGCGCAAATTCGCCCATCACTAGTTTCCATTTTGCTGCCATTTTATTTCTGTTTGCATCTTCATAGACTAAGTTCTTTTTTGCACATGCGTCATAATTGGCAAAGTCTACAGAAATAGCAATAGAGCATTTGAACATTACCTTCTCTACTGCTCTTTGCTCTTTCAGGCTTACATCATTTATTTTGGGGGTTTTGCTGTCCTTTAAACCAGTTCTTTTTGGTTGTCAATGTGGGAAAAGGTTAGGAAATCCTGGTTTAGACAAAATACAGTTCTCAATTGTGTCTATGAAGATTCTCGTTTATCCAGGTCATAAGTCAAAAGCAACTGGACATTTAAAGTTTTTCTTCAAACATTTCACCACTCGTCTGAGTGGCTTCTTCAGTTCAACTGAAGTGGAAGGGAATCGTTCTACGCTGGCCTCATATCAATCAGGCCCCACCTATGACTACTTGACTTATTATTAGGGATACATGTGTCAACATTTGCTGTTATATAACAGATTGGCAAGAAAGCCTTTAAGGAGGCATATTATGTAAAAAATAAGACTGTATCAGTGCATTATACTCATTTAGATATAGAAGAATTGTGCTTTAAAAAGTAGTGTTTCAGGCTGATTTATTGAATAATCCCTCCCTTCTCTTCCACTTCCTGCTCCCTGAATTCCCAGGCTGTGCAGGGGAGCCGGCGGCTCTCAGCTCACTGCACTGTAGGAGAGGAACCAATCAGCAGCTAGCAGGACCTGAAAGTGAACTGAAGCCTGTTTTTGCTTGTGTGACTGCAGGGCTGTGATTGGCTGTCTCCCTCCTACTGTGCTTCTGGCAGGGACCATTAGGACACGCCCACCCCTCATTTGAAACACAGACAGAAAGCAGAGAACATCTATAGGAAGCTCTAATAATGGGGCTATTTTTAAAGATAATATTAATTTTTAGCACCATGTAAAAGCAACACCATATATTACTCATAATTGCCCACACAATTAGGGTTTTTTTCATTTATCCTATATGTCTCCTTTAAAAGTCAACTTGGCCTCACAGTTCAAGAGACAGATTTTTGAGACTTTTGACTCCCTATCTCTTCCCTATTGCTCCCTAGATGTCCCCCCTTCTTTACTGATCACTCACTTTTGGCTGATTGCTGTGCTTTCAGAATTTATCTTTATAGTTGCTGGGACTACATGCTTTAATCTTGATAATATTTTTGCAATTCATAAAAAACTGGATGGGGCAATGCTAATCTAGAAGATACAGCATTTGTCCCCGTTTGTTTCTTTTACTTTAGCTTTTGCTCACACCTTTTGTCCAGTGTCAGAATGGGACAACTGAGGTCTGCCTGTAGGAACATGACCTAAAGGGTATGTAACCCTATCTCAGCCCAGAATACAATATCTCGCTTAGCTTGGCAGAATATTGGACTCCCTTACTCAGTGGGTCTGGCAATGGTGGGGAGAAAGGATAGGTTTTAGGGAGGTATGCATGGTCCAAAAAGAATGGTGGTACATTAAGGTTGGCACCAATGAGAAAAACCATGAAGTTGTCACCTGGAGGCCCACTAGGACTTTCCCCAGTATCCAAATGGGCCAGTCCAACCCTGCCTGTGTCTTTTCTTCCACTTCTGGATTCGGTACTTGGTAATGTCTTCTTCATGAATTCCACTAAAAATCTTTGTCCTTTCAATTCAAACAAAACTCCCTCCCCCTTCAAAAAACCCACACATTACCTTTTTATCCTTTAATCAAGAAGCATCGAATAAAAACCTTTGTCCTGCATTCCCGCGGTTCATCTCTTGATTAACTCTATAGACAAATTCTCCCGTCGTATCAAAGCACCCACCGAGAGGATTAGAGAAAGTCTCTGTGTAATAGGTGTTGCTTCTCTATACAAGATCTATATACAATCCGAGGCAAGGGAAGGTCAAGGCTAAAGTGAGCTTGTTTGTGTAAATTGAGAGCTATTTATGTGATTTTTTTCCCCCTGCACTTCTTCAAAGGGACGCACGTCCCCCAGGAAAACAAATATTTGCCTTATATAAATCCTTGATCTCGAATCCCCATTTACCATCAAAGGAAATTGATGGAAGACGCAGCACAACCACATAACTCCTGTTTTTCTTTCATTAAAGAAGAAGAAGAATTTTCTATAGTAATCTGAACTATGAGCAATCTGAACAAAGTTGTTATTTGTGGGAAGTCTGTCACCCGTGAATGGGTTTAACATGTGCTTGCACTTGAAAATAAAACAGGAGTCATTTGGTTAAATTAAAGACCCTAAGGCTTGGGACACATGGGCAGATTCGGGGAGTTGCAGCTTCAGGCAACTTCGGAAAATGAAGCGCCGCGTGTGCATTAGCGCAGGCGACTTTTCATTATAGTGGACGGGAAGACATGCAAAGGCAGTTCAGGCCATTAGTCGCCAGATGACTAAATCTCCCCGAATCTGCCCATGTGTCACAAGCCTTAGAGGTGGCAATGTTTGAGCCTATTACACAGGAATATTAAATGTTTGAGTGTTAACTTTTAAATTAAAATATTTTTTTAAATGAAATGAATATGTAAAATACAGTTACAACACAAGTCCTTAATATTTTTCTCAAGATGACCAAAAGTGTATACTGCCCCTTTAAGCTGCTCTCTCCCAAGCGCTGACTACCCAGATCAAATTAGGCAGAGCAGAACTCCTAGGCCAATGATCAAATCACATGAGGGGGCTTGGACAGACCTGTTAGGAGAGGACTGTGTCCACAGCTTAATGCAGCCATCGCCTTGTAGATTTTTCCAGGCAATATGATGGCCAAGTTCATCCTACATGTTGATCAGGGAGGACACACTTTTGGCTCCATTCTCTAACCAATAAGCTACTAGGGAAGGACTGAATCCAGGATTCGGCCAAATCATAGTCTTTTTCAGGAGGATTCATATTTGGCCAGATCCAAGGGTCTGGGTGAACTGAATCTAATCCCTACAAAATGGGTTTGTAATCGCCATTTTCCGACCATTAGTAATTTCTGCCCGTGGTTCAGATTCTGTTTTAGGATAGAAGGATTCGGGACTTGCCTGAATCCATAATCCAAGGGTCTGGTGCATCCATATACTATGGAACTTCACAAAATATCAGCCCATATATTGGCACCATAATTCACTATAAGATCCACTTCTTTGTTGAGCTCACTGGGCAAGTAGACCTGGACCAAATTGGGATGATCCTCTCCTTCCAGGCCAACAATAAGATCATTTCTGGGACCAAGGGAGACATATTTGGTGAAGACTGCATTAGAATGCCGACGTGGTGCTTACCTAAGAGGGTTTTTCAAATGTCTTTGGTGATCACTAAAAAAGCAGATCTGGATCGAATTGGGGTAGTACACTCGTTCCTGGCCTACAACGAAATCATTACTCGGACCAAAGGAAATGCACTGCGTGATAACTGCATTAGAACCCCAATGTGGTACTTCTTGAGCTTGAGTGAGTTAATCAACGGGCAAATCTGGACCAAACTGACAAAATCCAATCATTCCAGGCCAACACTCAGATCATTACTGGAACCAGAGGAGATGCATTGGGTGAAAACTGCATTAAAGCACTGCTTGGTCTTCAACCCCACAGGATTTTCACACTTGGGGCAAGATTCAATTCAGTGACAAAAAATTATCTCATGGTTTATCACTTGAAAACTCATGGATGGGATTCAATTCGAGGAGAAAAAACTTTTCTCCAAATTCCAGTTTTTTCCCATAGACTTCAATAGAGTTTTCAAGTGATAAACATTGAGATACGTTTTTCCAAATTGAATTACAACTTGAATTGGTCCATGAGTTTTCATGTGATAAACACTTTTCTCACTGCATTGAATCTGGCCCTTGGTTAGATATTTGGTCAAGTTTTGGCCTGTCAGTCAGGCTGTTGGGAGGGCCCCATACATGGGCCAATAATCTACCAAAGGGATGAGTAGCCCTTTAAAAAATTTTCTATAATGCCCGTTATGTTCAGTATAGCTTTGGGTTAATCAGAACTCTAGAAAAGAAGAAATATAAACATTGATAGCCATAACCCAGGAGACCTATTTATATGCCTAAATTTGGCTGTCATCCCACCTTGGCGTTGATCCAGTCTGAAAAGATTTAAAGAACCATTTCCATTATCAACATTATGCATCAGAATATCACCCCAGGGTCATGTTTATAAAGGAGCTTACATTCTTTGCTTATTTATAAAACATGGAATAAGAGCATTGTGCAAATGAATGAGTAAGGTAACCACGCTGCGTTCCTGTTCTCAGGCTTACTAAGGGAAATACTAATTGGATAGCTATGTAAATTGAAATGCAAATAATAAAACACAACATATAGAAGTCTAAATCTAACTACAATGTAGATCTAAACAGGGAAACCAACACGTAGATATATTCACAGCCGTTACTCCTTATTTTTCAATAAGGAGCAAGATTCAATTCAGTGACAAAAAATTATCTCATGGTTTATCACTTGAAAACTCATGGATGGGATTCAATTCGAGGAGAAAAAACTTTTCTCCAAATTCCAGTTTTTTCCCATAGACTTCAATAGAGTTTTCAAGTGATAAACATTGAGATACGTTTTTCCAAATTGAATTACAACTTGAATTGGTCCATGAGTTTTCATGTGATAAACACTTTTCTCACTGCATTGAATCTGGCCCTTGGTTAGATATTTGGTCAAGTTTTGGCCTGTCAGTCAGGCTGTTGGGAGGGCCCCATACATGGGCCAATAATCTACCAAAGGGATGAGTAGCCCTTTAAAAAATTTTCTATAATGCCCGTTATGTTCAGTATAGCTTTGGGTTAATCAGAACTCTAGAAAAGAAGAAATATAAACATTGATAGCCATAACCCAGGAGACCTATTTATATGCCTAAATTTGGCTGTCATCCCACCTTGGCGTTGATCCAGTCTGAAAAGATTTAAAGAACCATTTCCATTATCAACATTATGCATCAGAATATCACCCCAGGGTCATGTTTATAAAGGAGCTTACATTCTTTGCTTATTTATAAAACATGGAATAAGAGCATTGTGCAAATGAATGAGTAAGGTAACCACGCTGCGTTCCTGTTCTCAGGCTTACTAAGGGAAATACTAATTGGATAGCTATGTAAATTGCAATGCAAATAATAAAACACAGCATATAGAAGTCTAAATCTAACTACAATGTAGATCCAAACAGGGAAACCAACACGTAGATATATTCATAGCCGTTACGCCTTATTTTTCAACATGACATTCAAAATTGGTGATGCTGAAAAATGGTGCCAAGAGACTATCGACTCTGAACTAACAGCAGCAATTAGGGTTTTCGAGAATGGGCAGATTCGGGGAGATTTCGCCGCCTGGCGACTAATCGCATCTTCTTTGGGGCGACAATATCCCCGAACTGCCTTCCCCCCTGCCTTCCGTCTGCTAAAATGAAAAATCGCCTGCAGGAACGCACTTGCGGCACTTCGATTTCTGGTCTCCCGAAGTTTCCTTGTGAAGCAACTTCGAGCGACTTCGGTCTTCGGAAATTGAAGCACTGCGAGTTTCTTTATCCAGAATGCTTGGGACCTGGGCTTTTTTGCCTCCTATAAGGATTAATTATATCTTAGTTTGGAGCAAGTACAAGGGACTGTTTTATAATTACAGAGAAAAAGGAAATCATTTTAAAAAATTCCGATTATTTAGATAAAACGGAGTCCGTGGGAGACGGCCTTCCTGTAATTCTGAACTTTCTGGATAACAGGTTCCTGGATAGCAGATCCCATACCTGTACATAATAAAAATAAATAAATACAGCCAGAACTGTTTTTGCCCAATGAAAAAAATGTAATTCTAAGCAACTTTCCAATATTCATTCATTACACGGTTTAAGGTACAGGTATGGGACCCATTATCCGGAAATCTGTTATCCAGAAAGCTCTGAAATACGGAAGGTCTGTCTCCCATAGACTCCATTTTTATCCAAATAATCCGCATTTTTCAAACTGATTTTTTTTTCTCTATAGTATAAAACAGTGGGTTGTACTTGATCCCAACTAAGATATAATTAATCCTTATTGGAGGCAAAACCAGCCTATTGGGTTTATTTAATGTTTATATGATTTTCTAGTAGACTTAAGGTATGAAGATACAAATTACGTAAAGATCTGTTATCCGGATAACCCCAGATCCTGAGCATTCTGGATAACAGGTCCCATACCTGTATTTGCAAATGCATTGCTTTTGAATTCAGTATCTGGCTGCTCATAATACAGTTTTTTCATGAAGATCCTCTTTAAAAATTAAAATTTGTTCTTGCACGTTGAAAAAAAAAAAAACAACATCATTTATAGAATCCGGAATTTTGTCTAATATATTTTATTTTCCACTTTGTATAGCACGCTTGGCCAAAAGCCACTAAAGCAATTCTGCCAGCCACAAAAAAAAAAAAGTCATTATTTATTTGGTTTGTGCTTTATTTTGTTATGTTCGGAGCAGTGACAGAACAGCGGGTAACATGAAACAGCATGGGGCTGAAGCAGATTATAGATCTGCCGGCACATCCAGCCGGCTTCAGCTTTTATTACAAGTGCATGCAGAAATAACATAGAAGTTCAAGTACATTTGGAAAACATTCATGTTAAATGCAAGAGTGCTCATACACACACGCTGGGCAATTTCACATTAAAGGGGTGGTTCAAATTTAAGTTAACTATTAGTATGTTATAGAAAAGCCAATTCTAAGCAATTTTTCAATTGGCCTTCGTTTTTTCTTTTGAATAGTTTTGCATTATTTGCCTTTATCTTTGCCATCCTCCCACTCACTTCCTGTCCTGGCTCCGCCCACTCCCCCGCCGCAACTCCGCCCACTCAGTGACGACTTGAGTCCCCCTTCCTTGCCGCAGGTAATAGAGCGACTGGGAAGGAAAGGGTCCTCTTATTAGCTATCTGCTTCCTCTACAGTCCTCTATAGTTACGTCACTGCCTATTACTTGTCTCTTGTCCCCAAATAAGACAGAACCCTTTTCCCATAGAAAGGCCATATTATTCACTTTTTATTGATTCCCTAACAGAGTTTTGGAAGGGGCTATGTCGCGAGTCCCAGATGGAGTGATCTGAAGGTTTTTGGATAATCAAAAATGGTGGAAGAAAATCTGTGTTTATTCACAGTCTGTACAAAGAGGCACCATAGAACTGTTAGTATTAAAGGACCAGTAACATCAAAAAAAAAAATTCATGGGTTTACATAAAAAAAAACAAAAAAGATAAATTAAACTTTAAAATCGCAAAGCCTTTATTGATAAATAACTTACTGAATCTCCTCTTTTTTTTTTTTTTATGTTACTGGTCCTTTAAGCATAGTTTTGCAGGAACAGCCTGGAAATATTTTATTGTGCAATGTTGCTTTAAAGGGGCTGTTCACCTTTAAATGAACGTTTAGCATGATGTAGAGAGTGATATTCTGAGACAATTTGGTTTTCATTTTTTCATTATTTGTGTTTTTTGAGTTATTAAGCTTTTTATTCAGCAGCTCTCCAGTTTGCAGTTTCAGCCATATAGTTGCTAGTAGCAATAACAATAAACGTGTAGCCGTACAGAGCATTTGTTTTTTAGATGGGGTCAGTGACCCCCATTTGAAAGATGGAAAGAGTCAAAAGAAAAAGGTGAATAATTCAAAAATGATAAAAAAGAAAAAATGAAGACCAATTGAAAGGTTGCTCAGAATTAGCCATTCTATAACATACTAAAAGTTAATTTAAAGGTGAACCTCTTTAAGAATACAACCCTGATGTTGCTGGACTACAGCTCCCAGCATGAATCAACGTTCGTTATATGTGACATTATTCTGGGATTTGTAGTCAATTAACAACTGAATAAAGTTAGGTTGAGCAGGAGTTACTACTCCTTTAAGTGGATCCTCGGTCTTTTCTATACAGTAAAATCAGTTCAGCTCTGATGACAGCCACTAGAAGGAGCCAGAGATATAAAATTCCAAAGCTCATTTTGCAAGTGTTACATCCACTGGCATAAGGAGAATTTATAGGATGTATTAATAAACTCACACCAGATCATATTAATATTCATGATAACATATTGTATATTAATTGCACAAAAAGACCCCACTGAGAGCTGCACTTTAGTAATGGATGTTGTTTTAGATATTCTGCATCATCTAAATCATCTAAATCCCAGAGCATGCTTTCAATGAGTTGCTAAACTGGGAGAAGTCTTTCATTGGCTAAAACCACCCATATACAATCATCCACTCAGCAGTCTATTGGATGGGACCAAGACAATCTCCAATTAATTTTCCATTGGCTCATTCAGATTGTTTGTGGTTCATCTGGAAAGTCTGTTTTGGCCACAGAACGTACTGGAGTTTACGTGGAATCCATAGTCAACCACCAACCATGGACCACCCACGTGACCAAACCATTGACCTGAGAAAATTACAGATAAAAGCAGTTTGATGTTTGGATGGGGGCGGCAGAATCCAGCAAAGATCAAACTGATCAAGTTAAATCATTGGACTCAAAGTCTGTTTTCTAAGCAACTCCTCTACTTTGAACAAGTCACCTTGGGCCACCTCTTCTAAGGGGGAATGTCCAACTCCTGGTGGGAAAATTCAATTTCAGGTGGATTTTGGACTTGTTTCCACACGAGGGCACAATGTAATAAAAGTGACAACGTTTGCACCAGGTGCTCTATCCATTGCACCAATCCATCAAATCAGGAGTCTGCAGACCAATGAATAATACCGGCTTGGTGGCTGAAATGGGCTTGAACATTGAGACTTTTATTACATTTACCCCAATAGAAATACTCCAAAATACATAACATTCAATGAAAAGTTTCACAATGATGCAGATAGGTACACCTCCAAAAATAATAGGTGTGATTGTTTGCCCAGGAGATTATTCCTTGAGAAAGCAAATCAAACCCATTGTTTACTTCCTTCTCAGGTATCGACAATGGGAGTTGGTTGCACACAGTCAGTTGCGTGGCCAGTTTTCTAATTTTCCAGTCAAAATTCTGATTGTTGCTCTTTGCATCAGCTGGTGGTTAACCATGTGGATTGATCATCCCGCAAGGGAGTAGAAATTTACATTTTGGGTGTAATGGTTGTTTAGTCAATATTAGTTGATATTTTGCAATTGAATTGAGTTTAGGCAAGGAATTCCTTCAAGCAGTCTTCAGACTATATGTTTCTTTCCTGGAGTATCCAGTTGTACCCTAACTGGCCTTCAGGCTGGGCCCCCTTAACTCATAAAAATATTACAGATATATATATATATATATATATATATATATATATATATATATATATATATATATATATATATATATATATATATATATATATATATATATATATATATATATATATGGAAACATTGGAGTAACAGTCACCCTGCTATAGTTCCAGGGGTACCCCGAGCACAAATAAACACTCACCCCAAATCTCCTCCTAAATGGCCTTCAGGCTGGGTCCCCTTATCTCATAACAAGGTTACAGATATATAGAAACATTGGGGTAACAGTCACCCTGCTATAGTTCCAGGGGTAACCAGGGTACAAATAAGCACTCACCTCAAACTTCCCCCTAACTGGCCTTCAGACTGGGCCCCCTTAGCTCATAACAAGGTTACAGATATATAGAAATATTGGGGTAACAGTGACCCTGCTATAGTTCCAGGGGTACCCCGAGCACAAATAAGCACTCACCCCAAATCTCCTCCTAAATGGCCTTCAGACTGGGTCCCCTTATCTCATAACAAGGTTACAGATATATATAGAAACATTGGGGTAACAGTCACCCTGCTATAGTTCCAGGGGTGCCCAGGGCACAAATAAGCAATCACCCCAAATCTCCCCCTAACTTGCCTTCAGGCTGGTCCCCTTAGCTCATAACAAGGTTACAGATATATAGAAACATTGGGGTAACAGTCACCCTGCTATAGTTCCAGGGGTACCCAGGGCACAAATAAACACTCACCCCAAATCTCCCCCTAACTGGCCTTCAGACTGGGTCCCCTTAGCTCATAACAAGGTTACAGATATATAGAAACATTGGGGTAACAGTCACCCTGCTATAGTTCCAGGGGTACCCAGGGCACAAATAAATAATCACCCCTCAAATACAGTATATCTGAAGTACAGTCTTTTGTGTTGACATAAAAATTTAGTTTTTTTTCCTGTATATTTAGTTTCATACTCATCAAAACCTCTTGTGTCTGAACCCAAATTAACTGTAATAAACTAGGCACAATTATAACACATTTATCTAAACATGGCAGCCTCTATTTACGGCATAATTGGGGCCCCGTACTGCCTCTTAAATGGCACATTGTTCATTTTTAGGCATTCCAATTTCAACCATGAATCTCACCAGCAAATACAATTTCAATCTCTAAGCTGTTTGATCCTCGTTTCAATATTCATTTCCAGGCTGTCATGTGAGCCTTGAACTCTCTTATGAAAATAAATATTGTTTTTTTTACTTACATTCACTGCGCACATCTCGGAGAGAAATCTGCAGTTGGGGGGGGGACTGCAGTGCATTTTGGGAGCAGAGAGATTAGAGGATTTTATAATATATATTGCATTCTTAATGTGTAGGCTTCCATTAAAAAAAAAATATTCATATATTCTAAATATTTATAATATTTTTTAAATAGAAATGTAGTTAATAAGCTGCATGGTAAATCCAGGACATAAGTGCTAGACCCTAAGGGGTGTGGAATTAAGCACTAATTTACAAAGAACTTGTGTCCAGGGCATAGCTGCTATAGAGAGTAGTGATGGGTGAATTTGGGGCATTTCGTTTTGCCCAAAAATTTGCGAATTTCCTGCGAAATTCGAGAAACAGCAAAAAATTTGCGAAACGGCACGGGGTCTCTTTTTTTATGCCAGTGAATTTTCGCTGGTGAACTTTCGCGGTGGTGTCGCAAATTTATTCGCCGTCGGTGAATCACGGGAATTTGCCTCAAATTTGCGCTTGGCGAATAAATTCTCCCATCACTAATAGAGGGCAGCAAGGGGTTGTCCTAAACAGCTGAAGAAGTGGTGGGATTGTCTGTCTGTCCTCATTATAATTTCCCACAGTGCAGCTCACACTCATATCTATATAAGGATTGTACAGTGTACACAGTGAACTTTAACCTCAGAATTCTGTCTTTTTCAGTCAATGGGGAGAAGTAATTTCACGGTGAGACATTATTCTGGAATTTATATCCATGAGTGAGAACCATTATACAAGGTCAAACAGCTACCCCTGTATCATTGTTTTAAGGCATTTGATTTTGCCCAATGAGAGAAGTCAAATAACCCCATGTCCATAGGGGGATAATGATCCAGTTCTTATTCTTCTTCACATCAAATGGTAACATGACATATAACAGGGCCTTCCAGAGCACAGAAGATCTTGAGATTGGGACCAGACCCTAGTGGGACCCAGAGGTCAATTTCCATCAGCCCACCCTTAGGGGCAAATTCACTAAGCGCCGAAGCGCCGAACGCTAGCGTCAATTCGTTAGCGTTGGGCATTTTCGTTACTTCGCAAATTCACTAACGAACGCTGGTGTAGATTCGCTAGTGTTACTTCGCACCCTTACGCCTGGCGAATTTTCGCTACGGACGTAACTACGCAAATTCACTAACGCGCGCAGTGTACTGAACGCTACCTTTTACGCTAGACTTCCTTCGTCACCTCAGACCAGGCGAAGCGCAATAGAGTAGATAGGGATTGCTTCCAAAAAAGTTCACATTTTTTCTAAGTCCCAAAAAACGCTGGCGTGTTTTCTATATTATGGGTGATAGGCTGAAAAAGATCGAAAAAATTTTTGGGGCTCCCCTCCTTCCCCCCTACATTTCCTAACTCATGGCAACTTAACTATACAGTGGGCACATGTGTAGGGCAAAAAAAAAATTTTATTTGATGTTTTGAAGGTTTCCCAGGCATTTGTAGTGATTCTACGTATTCCTCCATTGAAATTTGAATTTGGCGCCGTATGCAAATTAACCATCGCTAGCGTAACTTCGCTTCGTTTAGCGAATCAACGCTAGCGCAACTTCGCAACCTTACGCTACCCCTGTGCGCAACTTCGGATTTTAGTGAATTTGCGGAGCGCTGGCGAAACTACGCCTGGCGAAGTGTGGCGAAGTGCGGCGAAGCGCGGCGAAGTTGCGCCTATTTGATGTTTTGAAGGTTTCCCAGGCATTTGTAGTGATTCTACGTATTCCTCCATTGAAATTTGAATTTGGCGCCGTATGCAAATTAACCATCGGTAGCGTAACTTCGCTTCGCTTAGCGAATCAACGCTAGCGCAACTTCGCAACCTTACGCTACCCCTGTGCGCAACTACGAATCTTAGTGAATTTGCCCCTTAGTGTAAGTCAATATTAAGTTATCTGGTGGCACCTTGGAGATCTACTCCAACACCTCTGCCCACGACTGGTGCAAGGAACTCTCCTGCCTTCAAACAGTTGCCAAAGTCAGTCATACCAACATTGGTGGCAGCTCCTAAGGCCTTCTGCACTATGAGTTACTATATCAGTAAAAGGTTGAGATTCCACCACCCAAAAATCATTTAACAATGACGACTGAACAGAAAAACTGCTGGTATTTTGAAATTAAAATATCATACTGTTGAGAAATAATGAGCACTACCGTTGAGAGCATTGTTTATGGTGTTACAGTTATGTTAAAGAAAAAGGGTAAGTATGCCTTTAAAAAAAACATTTTTTTCATACCTTTCTAAAAGACATTATGAAAATGTGCACGAGACTAAGAGCACATTAGGAGCAATGGAGGTGTCCGAATGACTTGGAATGTATTAAATCTTGGGCTAATCTAAATGTCATTATAGTGTTCCATGGTAGTTGTTGACCTGTCCCCTTGAGCAAAGGGTCGATGAATGGCTTCCATGGTGGAATGAATGAGCCGCATTCTGATGACAAATCGGCAATTTCTTCCATGACAATTTCCATTTGTTGACTGAATGGGTTTGACTCACTTAGTCGAGGTTATTAAAGGGAAAATTCCACAGCTATACCAATGTACATTTTTTCCACTGGTACAGCCATTTCATGGTCTGGGATTCACAGCACGAGTGAGTTGTTTGCAGCAGAAAAAAAAGAAAAGGAAGATCAATAATCATAAGTAAAACGATTAAATATATGTCAAATGAACAACTGTCTGCTCTGTGATTTTCTCATATCAGGAAACGGGGATTTGGAAAACTGTGATAGATTATGATACTGTATGTCCTTGGGACATTTATCTACATTTTCCCACAAGTGGACCCTTTGGTGCTGATTCTTTAATATCATTTCCATACAGAATGCTGCACATTGCCCGATAAATACAGTGGCAATTCCTACATAATGACCCTACAGCACATGGTAGTATAAACACAGTGGGACTTTCATGGACAATAATCCCATGCCCAGGGCCGCCATCAGGGGGGGACAGGGGGAACTGTTGTCCCAAGCCCGGATGGTTTGGGGAGTTAAGGGGGGCCTGGCCGTGCTGCACTTACTTGCACAGCCGGGCCCCTGCATCGGAGCTCCGATGACTGCTTCTTGTGTTCTGATTCGCCATGAAATGTAAGTCCCGGTAAAGCCACATGCGGATTGGTTGGGAGAAGTTTGAACCTCCCCTCTACTTTATCCAATCACCATGCGGCTTTACCAGGACTTACATTTCACTGGCGAATCAGAGCACAAGAAACTGAAAATACCGGCATCTGAACTCCCTGGCTAAGGTATTTACAGGTTTTTTTTTTCTTTTAACTTGTGGGGGCCCTGACCAATTGTTTTTTTTTTTTTTAAATGTGTGGGGGCCCTGACCATTTGTTTTTTTTTAAATGTGTGGGGGCCCTGGCTAATAGGTTTTTTAAAATGTGTGGGGGCCCTGACCAATTGTTTTTTTTAAATGTGTGGGGGCCCTGGCTAATAGTTTTTTTTAAATGTGTGGGGGCCCTGACCAATTGTTTTTTTTAAATGTGTGGGGGCTAGGGATGTAGCGAACGTCGGAAAAAAAGTTCGCGAACATATTCGCGAACTTGCGCAAAAATGCGAGCGGTTCGCGAACGGTTCGCGAACCCCATAGACTTCAATGGGAAGGCGAACTTTAACATCTAGAAAAGACATTTCTGGCCAGAAAAATGATTTTAAAGTTGTTTAAAGGGTGCAACGACCTGGACAGTGGCATGCCAGAGGGGGATCAAGGGCAAAAATGTATCTGAAAAATCTGCCTGTGTGTGCTTGGAAGAGATAGTGTAGGGGGAGAGCTGTTAGTGATTTCAGGGACAGATGATAGTAAGTTTGCTGGCTAGTAATCTGCTTGATACTGCTCTGTATTGGAGGGACAGAAGTCTGCAGGGATTTGAGGGACATTTTAGCTTAGGTAGCTTTGCTGGCTAGTAATCTACTGTTCTCTTTAAACAACTGCCATACGTTGACCTTGTAGGCATTGTTTGCCCAGTTTTTTTGGACGCAGCCACTGAAGCACAGTTGCCAGAAAAAATATGCCATATAAATGCTGAAAATAGTCATTTTTCGCCATACGTTGACCTTGTAGACATTGTTTGCCCAGTTTTTTTGGACGCAGCCACTGAAGCACAGTTGCCAGAAAAAATATGCCATATAAATGCTGAAAATAGTAATTTTTCGCCATACGTTGACCTTGTAGACTTTGTTTGCCCAGTTTTTTTGGTTGCAGCCACTGAAGCACAGTTGCCAGAAAAAATATGCCACATAAATGCTGAAAATAGTCATTTTTTGCCATATACGTTGAGTCAACGTATGGCAAAAAATGACTATTTTCAGCATTTATATGGCATATTTTTTCTGGCCTCTGTGCTTCAGTGGCTGTGGCCAAAAAAACTGGGCAAACAATGCCTACAAGGTCAACGTATACACTACTACAGCGGTGGATACGGATTACGTAAAATATATGAATGCTGCTTGAAAAAAAGTAACTCAAGTGGTTTTTCTAGAGACGATAATATTATCAATATTTAGACAAAATGTGAACAAGGTCACACAGCTCGATGGCGGGTTGAAGAAAACAGTGTGCAAATAATGCCTACAAGGTCAACGTATACACTACTACAGCGGTGGATACGGATTACGTAAAATATATGAATGCTGCTTGAAAAAAAGTAACTCAAGTGGTTTTTCTAGAGACGATGATATTATCAATATTTAGACAAAATGTGAACAAGCTCACACAGCTCGATGGCGGGTTGAAGAAAACAGTGTGCAAATAATGCCTACAGGGCAAATAATGCCTAAAAGGTCAACTTATACACTACTACAGCGGTAGTAAAATAAAAAAAAGTAAAATAAAAAAAAATGAATATTAAAAAAAAAAATTAAAGTTGGTGCTGCTGAACTACTAGGAGCAGCAGATTAGCACACCAGTCCCACTCCCCAACACTGCTAGACTAATAGCACTGGGCTCTTATAGTAGTAGTAGTAGTAGTAGTAGTAAAACAACAAAAAAATAAATAAAAGCAGTCCTTACAAGGACTACTGTTATTGCAGCAGTCAGCAGATGAGATCAGAAGCAGGACAGCTGCCCACTGCAGCTACATACAGAGCACTGCAGTAGAAGGTAGATTACTAGCCAGCAAAGCTACCTAAGCTTAAATGTCCCTCAAACCCCTGCAGACTTCTGTCCCTCCAATAACAGAGCAGTATCAAAACGATTACTAGCCAGCAAACTTTCAACTGTCCCTGAAATCACTAACAGGCAGCAGCTCTCTCCCTACACTATCTCTTCAGCACACACAGGCAGAGTGAAAAAACGCTGCAGGGCTTCGGTTTTTATAGGGAAGGGGAGTGGTCCAGGGGAGAGCTTCCTGATTGGCTGCCATGTACCTGCTGGTCTGGGGTGAGAGGGCTAGAGATGTCGCGAACTGTTCGCCGGCGAACTTGTTCGCGCGAACATCGGGTGTTCGCGCTCGCCGGAAGTTCGCGAACGTCGCGCGACGTTCGCCATTTTGGGTTCGCCATTGTTGGCGCTTTTTTTTGCCCTCTCACCCCAGACCAGCAGGTACATGGCAGCCAATCAGGAAGCTCTCCCCTGGACCACTCCCCTTCCCTATAAAAACCGAAGCCCTGCAGCGTTTTTTCACTCTGCCTGTGTGTGCTGAAGAGATAGTGTAGGGAGAGAGCTGCTGCCTGTTAGTGATTTCAGGGACAGTTGAAAGTTTGCTGGCTAGTAATCGTTTTGATACTGCTCTGTTATTGGAGGGACAGAAGTCTGCAGGGGTTTGAGGGACATTTAAGCTTAGGTAGCTTTGCTGGCTAGTAATCTACCTTCTACTGCAGTGCTCTGTATGTAGCTGCAGTGGGCAGCTGTCCTGCTTCTGATCTCATCTGCTGACTGCTGCAATAACAGTAGTCCTTGTAAGGACTGCTTTTATTTATTTTTTTGTTGTTTTACTACTACTACTACTACTACTACTATAAGAGCCCAGTGCTATTAGTCTAGCAGTGTTGGGGAGTGGGACTGGTGTGCTAATCTGCTGCTCCTAGTAGTTCAGCAGCACCAACTTTAATTTTTTTTTTTAATATTCATTTTTTTTTATTTTACTTTTTTTTATTTTACTACCGCTGTAGTAGTGTATAAGTTGACCTTTTAGGCATTATTTGCCCTGTAGGCATTATTTGCACACTGTTTTCTTCAACCCGCCATCGAGCTGTGTGACCTTGTTCACATTCTGTCTAAATATCCATAATATTACCGTCTCCAGAAAAAACACCGGAGTCACTTTTTTCAAGCAGCCATAATATATTTTACGTAATCCGTATCCACCGCTGTAGTAGTGTATACGTTGACCTTGTAGGCATTATTTGCACACTGTTTTCTTCAACCCGCCATCGAGCTGTGTGACCTTGTTCACATTTTGTCTAAATATTGATAATATTATCGTCTCTAGAAAAACCACTTGAGTTACTTTTTTTCAAGCAGCATTCATATATTTTACGTAATCCGTATCCACCGCTGTAGTAGTGTATACGTTGACCTTGTAGGCATTGTTTGCCCAGTTTTTTTGGCCACAGCCACTGAAGCACAGAGGCCAGAAAAAATATGCCATATAAATGCTGAAAATAGTCATTTTTTGCCATACGTTGACTCAACGTATATGGCAAAAAATGACTATTTTCAGCATTTATGTGGCATATTTTTTCTGGCAACTGTGCTTCAGTGGCTGCAACCAAAAAAAACTGGGCAAACAAAGTCTACAAGGTCAACGTATGGCGAAAAATTACTATTTTCAGCATTTATATGGCATATTTTTTCTGGCAACTGTGCTTCAGTGGCTGCGTCCAAAAAAACTGGGCAAACAATGTCTACAAGGTCAACGTATGGCGAAAAATGACTATTTTCAGCATTTATATGGCATATTTTTTCTGGCAACTGTGCTTCAGTGGCTGCGTCCAAAAAAACTGGGCAAACAATGCCTACAAGGTCAACGTATGGCAGTTGTTTAAAGAGAACAGTAGATTACTAGCCAGCAAAGCTACCTAAGCTAAAATGTCCCTCAAATCCCTGCAGACTTCTGTCCCTCCAATACAGAGCAGTATCAAGCAGATTACTAGCCAGCAAACTTACTAT
Source organism: Xenopus laevis (assembly GCF_017654675.1). Classification (NCBI taxonomy): domain Eukaryota; kingdom Metazoa; phylum Chordata; class Amphibia; order Anura; family Pipidae; genus Xenopus; species Xenopus laevis. The sequence goes on along the minus strand of NC_054387.1, from coordinate 120,260,801 downwards.
CATCTGTCCCTGAAATCACTAACAGCTCTCCCCCTACACTATCTCTTCCAAGCACACACAGGCAGATTTTTCAGATACATTTTTGCCCTTGATCCCCCTCTGGCATGCCACTGTCCAGGTCGTTGCACCCTTTAAACAACTTTAAAATCATTTTTCTGGCCAGAAATGTCTTTTCTAGATGTTAAAGTTCGCCTTCCCATTGAAGTCTATGGGGTTCGCGAACCGTTCGCGAACCGCTCGCATTTTTGCGCAAGTTCGCGAATATGTTCGCGAACTTTTTTTCCGACGTTCGCTACATCCCTAGAGAGGGCAAAAAAAAGCGCCAACAATGGCGAACCCAAAATGGCGAACGTCGCGCGACGTTCGCGAACTTCCGGCGAGCGCGAACACCCGATGTTCGCGCGAACAAGTTCGCCGGCGAACAGTTCGCGACATCTCTAGTGGGGGCCCTGGCTAATTGTTTTTTTTTTTAAATATGTGGGGGCCCTGGCCAATTGTTTTTTTTATTTTAAAAAAATGTGTGGGGGCCCTGGCTAATTTTTTTTTTTTAAGTAAACCTTGAAAATAATTGAATGTAAAATGAATGAGGGGGCTATTCTAAGCACTTTTGCAATGTAAATTCATTATTTATTTATTTTTAATTCCAAGATATTAAGATATTAAGGGATACATGTACTGTTAATATGAATACATTTTGTTACAACAGCGCCACCTGCTGATCTTTTTCCCACCAGTCTGACCACCAAGTAGTGAAGGAAGTTGTCAGGAGAAAGAAAGAGGCTGCTCTGATGTTCTTCTGCTTAGGAAAAAAATTAGAAACTTTTCTCCAATCTTTCCTAAGCAGAAGAACATCAGAGCAGCCTCTTTCTTTCTCCTGACAACTTCCTTGACTACTTGGTGGTCAGACTGGTGGGAAAATGAACAGCAGGTGGTGCTGTTGTAACAAAATTCATTCATATTAACCGTAAAGGTATCCCTTAATAACATGGAATAAAAAGAAAATAAATAATGAATGTAAATTACAAAAGTGCTTAGAATAGCCCCCTCATCAACATTTACTTATTTTAAAGGTTTACTTATCCTTTAATGTTTTAATGCCTGTGTCTTGTGTGGCCTTTAGTGATGGGCGAATTTGCGCCATTTCGCTTCGCCGAAAAATTCTTGAAATTTGCGAAACAGCGAAAAATTCGTAAAACGGCGCCGGCGTCTCGTTTTTGACGCGAATTTTCGCGGGCGTTAGCGAATTTATTCGCTGCTGGCGAAACGCGCAAATTCGCAGCGAATTCGCGCCTGGCGAATAAATTCGCCCATCACTAGTGGCCTTCATACTGAGGGAGGGGTGGCGAGGGGGGCCCAGCAAATTTTGCTGTCTGGGGCCCGTGATTTCTGATGGCAGCCCTGCCCATGCCACATGGTACATAGCAGATAAATACAGTGTCAATTCCATGTATAATACCCCAGAGCTCATGACAAGATAAATACAGTGGAAATTCCACGTATAATACCCCAGAACACACGACAGATACAATTTCAAGTATTATAACCCCAGAAACACAACAGGATACATACAGTGGCATATATTATGCCCCCAGAATACAAGGTAGTGTGTATATATATATATATATATATATATATATATATATATATATATATATATATATAAAACGTGATATTCAAGAGAACCAGCACTCCCATGTATAAAATATTCTCATTTATTTCTGTTGCATCAAGGAAAGGACATTGATGCAACAGAAATAAATGAGAATATTTTATACATGGGAGTGCTGGTTCTCTTGAATATCACATTATATATATCCTAACCTTGCACCCCGGCTATACAAGCCACAACAGTGTGCCTTGGAGTGCGGATACTCACTGGACTGTGATATATATATATATATATATATATATATATATATATATATATATATATATTATATCCTATATAATAAAGTTGAAGTGTCTCTGCGTCCAGTCCCTGTGTCCGTGGGATTGCTGCGCATGTGCCCCACGGACCGTCTCTGGCGAATTTAAACTCTAAAATGGGTTTTTATAAATGTTTGACTACATATGTTCTAGCGCCCGTTAATTTAACGGGCTTAATGTCTAGTATATGTATAATACACAAAAGCCATGAATATTTTGTAAATTATATCCTTATAAACGGTGAGTTCTGATGTCATCAGTTACAAACGATGAGTTCTGATGTCATTTCTGTCACATGGCTCACTATTATATATATTATATATAGATATATATATATATATAATCATGTACAATACATTTATAATGCCCCAGAACACATGGTAGGATAAAGGCAGTACCAAAGTCATGTATAATCTTGTTTGTTGTAGGGTAGTTCTTTAATATTGATTTGGGGAGGCTTAGCATCAATTACCTGCCCCTGGCTACAAACTTTCTGAAATATATTTGTATATTTTTGTATATGGATATATAAACTTTTGTATAAGGATACCATAAATTAAGAACATTCAGGGTCACATCTATACAGACCAGCAGGCCCTGCTAAGTGAATTTATTAAAACCATCTCTGAGTTTTTTTGTTGATCAGGTACTTTCATATTTCAAAAAAACAAAGAGCAGCTCAGATTCTGATTCTCAAACTTTGACGGATGCGGCGGGAGCCTAATGATATCATTATACCAATTAAAACCAGAGGAGAGCTAAGCATTCCGAAGCCTGCCCAGAAATCCCTGACGTTTCTCTGGCAAGTCGATTGAGAGGAGCAAGAACGAGAAGCTCTGTCATTCCCGGCCTGTTTGTTTGTTTCCAGGGGAAATGTTTGCTCCATCGATTCTTTGATCTCTGAAATTAATCTTTATTTTTGCGCAGTCCACCCTTTGATCCTTGGATGGATTTTGCATATTCAGACCTTTCTGTAGGAGGGTTAGATACTATATATATATATATATATATATATATATATATATATATATATATATATATATACTTACGGCCTGTGCTAGTGGGCATTCATATCAACATGCAGTGTGTTCCTAGTGAATTCTGGGTGTATACACTACTTATAATGCCAGCTGGAATTAAGATTGTGTCCTTTTAATTATGCAGTGTTCCTTTAAAGTCATACATTCTAAAGTGCAAGATCTTCATGTGCCCAGACATGCGCCCTGGACTGGCATTTAAATCCATAGATTCCAATGAGGACTTGCCTGATAGCGATGAATGCTTTAAATCCAGCCCGAATTTTTCCTGAATTTTCCCGTGATGCCAGGAAGGGGTTAATTCTGTCGTTATTGGTTAACTGTGCCAGACAAAGGAAGGGCACGTTTGCTCAGGGAGGTCAATATTTGGAGCTGCCAAAGAATTGATTGTAATCTGTTGTGTATATATATATATATTTATACAAATACACTCACATACATACACATGTGCAAAGATTGTTTTGGGGGTTAACCCTTAATACAGTTTGTATGTTCTCCCCGTGTTTGTGCGGGTTGTCTCCGGGTACTTTGATTTCCACACTTCAAACACAGGCAGGTCCTGATTAAACGGACCCCTGTGACTGTGATAGGGACCTGCGACTGTAAGTTCCATTGGGGCAGGTATAATGTCTGTACAGCACTGTGGAATATGTTAGTGCTATATAATTAAATAATAATACATACATACAAGCAGTGTTGGATTGGGGGGCCCGGGGCCCACCGGGGTTTCTGCCCCAGGGCCCCCCTCCAGACCCCCCTGCAGTGCTGGCGTCTGCTGCGTCTGCTCGTGCTGCGTCAGTACGTATGAGTGCGACGCCACGTCTGTGCGCATGGGTGCGGCGTCGTAGTTGTGCGTATGCGCAAGCACACAGTTTTCTTCCGCGGCCTCCGATAAAGGGGGTCGCGCCATTAATAGCCACATGTGGGTGCGGACCTAGGGCCCACAAGAGCCGGAGGCCCACCGGGTTTTTTCCCGGTGCCCCGCTGGCCCAGTCCGACCCTGCATACAAGGCCTCATAAAGGTTTCCCTGATGTTATGGCCTTTATCCTACCATTATTCTCTTTCCCTATTGGGATCCGTTATGCAGAAACCCGCTATCCAGAAAGCTCAGAAGTATGGAAAGACCGTGTCCCATAGACTCAATTGTATCCAAATAATCCAAAATTCCTCTGTAAAAATTAAATTAAATAAAATATAATGAATCCTTATTGGAAGCAAAACCAGCCTACTGGGTTTATTTAGGGGGTTGTGTTTTTTTAAAAAAAAAATCCAAGAGGGTAGTTTCATTAAAAAACGTATTTTTCCGGGGAAAAAAAACAAAATGTTGATTTTAGATTTATTATGCCCTGAACCTGCTGAAAACCAGGATCCAAAATCTCCAGCTAAAGTCAGTGGAGGTCATGTAGAAGTCAATTTCAGAGGTCCCTTTAACCATTTGCAGAAGTTTTTGTAGCCTTCATCATTTTGGGGTTTTTTAACCTGGTTTGCACTCGACAGTTCGATAAATTCGAGGTGTTCAAGGTTTTTTAGCCCATAAACTCGATTAAATTTGAGGTATCCGATTCATATTAGCCTATAAACTCGACAGATTCAACGTATTTGAGGTTTATTTAGCCTATAAACTTGACAAATTCGAGGTATTTGAGTTATTTCTCCCATCGTGTTTTTTTCATAAATAAGCAAGTGAGTTGCAAGTTTGTTCCAGGTAGAAAAAAAACTCACAAACTTGACCTTTGTTAAATAACCCCCTTACGGAATTAAGATCCAAATTACAGAAAGATCCCTTATCTGGAGAAGCATTCTGGATAAAAGGTCACATACCTTATTTCCCCTGGGGATTACAGTATCCACTCGAATGTATCTGCTGTGAGTGTCCTGTTTACAGAACCTTTCCCACTCTCAGTTCAGAAGGGCAATATCTGCATATGTTTTAACACCTTGTTGCCCTGGTCTTTCTGGGAGATCTGCCCTTTGATCATGACCATGACTTTCCATTTACCGGAGACACATATCCCTTGACCCTCAAACATTCATCAGGTATGAGGCCCCATCCCCCTCATCCTGGTTATCTTATTAATGGAGCCTTTGAACTAATGAACCTTTTCCTCTACAGTATAAAGGTTGCTATGGGATACTAGAACTGGAGCAAAGTTTGCCTCTGACCTCCTCTCTTCCTATAGATTGCTTTCTTCCTTCCTACCTTCTTTCTTTCTTTCTTCCTTCCTTCCTTCTTCCTTTTTCTTTCTTCCTTCCTTTCTTCCTTCCTTCCTTCCTTCCTTCCTTCCTTCCTTCCTTCCTTCCTTCCTTCCTTCCTTCCTTCCTTCCTTCTTTCTTTCTTTCTTTCTTTCTTTCTTTCTTTCTTTCTTTCTTTCTTTCTTTCTTTCTTTCTTTCTTTCTTTCTTTCTTTCTTGTAAGAGAGATTCTCTTCTGTGCAGATTGATATCGCCCCATCTCTATAAAGATCAGTCGTTCTCTAGTTCTGACTCATGAAGCAATGTAGCCAAAGTCAATTCCCCTCTAGATCTGTTAATCAGCAGGCTTCTGCAGACTATTTGGTCACAGTTATTTTCTCTTAACCTTATATATATATATATGTGTGTAGGTGTGTTTTTGACACATGATGTACTTTATTGAACCTTGTATTGTAGCTCCCGGGCCACAGAAGCTAAATGATATAGTAGCACTAGGGAAAACAATGGAAATGTAATGATTGTGTGAGTGGTTCTGGTTTAGCCCTAGGGGAAGGATACACACTGTACAATACGTTGTCGGGCGAGAAGCTAATGTGTGTGTGATGTTGTTGTTGGGCAGGTTGTTTCAAGGCTGGGGGGCAATGACAATCAGGCAACATTCTTTTAGCAATTTTCGGAATTACGAGCCGTTTGTAGAGAGAAGCAGGAAGGTTGTAGTTACAGTTGTCATTGGGGATTAATTAGCCCTTACCTGGGGCAATTGGGAAAGTCCATTCCGTAAGGTTAGTACAGGTGTAACTATAGAGTAGCAGAACTCTTGGTAGTGGGTAAGGTCCCAGCTGCACCCACAGGCCTCCCTCCAACTACACTGTGTATAGTCACATGTGGGGTGGTGTTGTGACCCCCTGATCAGGACTATATTTAGGTCCGATGCTGCCCTAGGCATCAGACCTAAATATGCCCCTTACCTCGTGCATGTGACGCCAGCGAGTCATGCACGTGACGTCATGCGCTCGGATGTCGTGGAAGTGACATCATCAGGAATAAACCCAGTGGAGCCGTCCCAGACCCACTCCCCATTCGGCTGGCCCCAAATAAAACACATACAAGACGATTTTTGCACATGCGCACAACCCGGCGCATTCCCAAATGTGAGTTTGCCCCCTACCCCTCACCTCCCCCCCCAGCTCTTTCACCGGATTTCCAATGGAAATTCGTGGAAACCCTGGGCGATTATTTTTTTTTAATTTCAAAAAAATTATTTATAGGCATCCGAGGGCCGACCCCAAAACCTGCTGCCCCTAGGTACAGGTCCTCGGGTGCCTTAATATAAATTTGGACCAGCCCCTAATATACCGTGTTGGTGGGGCCCAGGGATGCGACATTATTTGCCTAGTATCCCCCTTAAAATGTTAAATGCACATACATTATATAAATCATTGGGTCAGATTCAATGCAATGAGATTCAATATATGGAGAAAAAACATTTCTCCAGATTCATCTCCAGTTTTTTCCCATAGACTTCAATGGAGTTTTCACGTGATAAAATTGATATTGTTTTTTCTGAATTGAATTGCATCTCCAATTGAATCTTGTCCATGAATTTTTTTATCATGATAAACCTTTTTCTCATTGAATCTGGCCCATTATCTGCTGAAGGTTCAAACACGGATGGTCTCCATTATGTTGGCCACTCCCAGTGGCAAGTGTCATCCATAAAAAACATATTGGCTCAGGCACTTTTTTCATGGGGCGCTACATCTGCCATATTGGATCCATTTCCAAGTATCATATTAAACATTTTGCCCTAACCAGTTCAACATTTTGAATCAAGGGGCAGTGTTCACAGAAAGGCCATTTACCTGGAAACCCCAGATCCCAAGTATTCCGGGTGATAGGTCCTATGTCTTATACAGGATCTAATGGAATCATGCGGCATATGATGAGCATCAGCAGGGTCTGGAATGGTCTTCAACCTGTTGTAGGATTGTTGAGTAAATATGTTATTAGTTGTTAAGAGGCAAGTAGTAGTGATGGGCGAATTTGTCCTTTTGCGAATTTATAGCTAAATTTGTGAAACGCATCAAAGTCCATTTTGACCATTTTCATAAGCGCAACTATTCTGACGCGTGCCAACGTTTAGACGCAGCGAATTTTTTTGACAGCAAACTTTCGCCGGCGTTTCGTGATTTTATTTGCCGGTGGCGAAATGCGGAAATCTTGTTTTAGATGGGGTCAGTGACCCCCAATTTAAAAGCTGGAAAGAGTCAGAAGAAGAAGGAACTTATTTCAAAAACTATAAAAAAGCAAAAATGAAGGCCAATTGCAAAGTTGCTTAGATTTAGCCATTCTATAACATACTAAAAGTCAATGTGAAGCATTTAATAAATACTATCATTATTACCTGAGCAAGTAAAAAAACACCGGAAAAGTGTATTTCTGCTGTGAATACAGTAAAGTCGCTCTTTC